>NW_028262380.1:7816666-8125000 GCF_047370975.1 Nipponia nippon | reverse complement strand
ATAAGTAGTCACGCAACTGGTTGTTCCTCAGTAACCTGTCAAAGAACATGGGAAAAAAGGTCCTGTTCTCAAATCCATTCTAATTATCAGGCGATAGGAGGGAAGTCACTAACACAGTTTGGCAGTCTTACCAGGGCCACCTGGTAAGGGTGAACCACCTTCTCGCTGTCGCTGGAGGCTGGACCGTCTGGAGGGAGACCAAACAGGTTCCCAGACAGCAGAGGCTCCTTGAACCATCATTGCTCCTCAAGATGCATGGAGACGGGAAGTTTCTCCATTCAGTGTTATCTGCTCTATAATGCTAACATTTATTTATTTATTCATTTGTTTAAATGAATCATGGGTTTGCAAAACTATGTGTTTTTCTTTTTGTTTTGGTTTTTTTGTTTTGGCTTTTTTTTTTTTTTTTTTTTTTACATGGTAGTATTCCTGACTAGATATCTCACTGTGAGAGGAAATAGGATTTAGCTAGACAATTTCCAGATTCTTGGGCTGAACTTATTTGCACATGAGAATACAGTAAAAAAAAAAAAAAAAAAAAAGAGAGAAAATATACATGCATTACTTTCATTGTAATTAGATTTAGAACAATGCCTCCTCAATTCTCCTAGTTTCCATTAAAAACTTAAAGTAGTGCTGACTTTTCCAGCTAGACAAGTGCAATCAAACCATTTGCTCCCTAACTCATTAAAAAAAAAACTTGAAAAAACAGATGTTTCCTTATCAGTTTCCACCTTATTAAAAATACTGAAAACAAATATTGGATGCCAGTAGAAATGCAATTGTATCTTTTACTTTGGAGTCAACATTCCAAGAGCCTCCAGCTGTTAGTACAGCTCAGTGCAACCACGGCTCCAGTTAAATGCCTTGCTCATCCATCCCAACCAGTAACAAATGCAAAAACACCCTCCACCCACCACACAACACTTGGGAAGATGTAAAGAAAAGCCTTTGGTCCCTTTCCCAGTTTTATACAAATTGATTGCTACATTCTGTTAAGAGGATTTAAAAACCTGAGCCTCTGCAATCATAATTAAAGCAAGCAATAAAATGACTGAAATATACAATGCAATCAGTTTATAGGACTAGGTGTACAGCGTTTACTAATTATTTTAGAAAAAGAAGGAAAAGATAGCACATGAAGAAGTCATATCTACTTTCTAAAACACCACTCGCAAACTACAGCTGGGACCATTAAATAAATTTTGCATGGTCTAATTAACTTGGTTTGCAATCTCAATTACTTTTCACCCAAGAAATCACTTTTGTTCAGTTTTATGTGTGTCTGTTTCCCTTTTTTAAAAAAAAAAAAAAATGATGTAAGGCATCCTCAGACAAGTGAACTCTAAACTTCATTTGTCTTTCAGCAGGCTTGATGGCTATGCATTTAAAAACCCATTCTATCTTATAAACTAAAAATTAAATGTACTCAGCTGTGATGGTTGTCATTGCATCTGCTATTTATATGCTAATACCCTCACTGGAAGATCTTGCAAATTATTCCACCATGCCAATATCTCATGTGCATCTACTCAAAGCCAACTAAATATTTTTCTAGAGGCAGAAGATTTTGGTTAGGGAGCCAGAATATTTATTGCCATAGAACCTAGTTAAAGGGGCAACCTTAAGCAAATACATTTTTTATTCAATCGCAAGACAAAACATGCTTCAGTCATCTTAAATGAAATCTGGGGATATTCTATGTAAGCAAACACTGACTGGGTAGAAATAATTTCTTCAGTGCCCGTAATAGCAACTGAATAGTCAAACAGTGTATCTTACGTGTAAGGACTTTTACAAGTTCCTCCTTTTCCATCCTTTTATATTATCCAACGCAGGATGAAAAGGAAATAAATGCTGGCATTTTGACAGATTTCAGAACCCTGCTTGAGTTTTCCTGTGTGCAACACAAGGAAAACATAAACTACTAAAAGAGCTGTATTTATAGGGACCTCCCACACACACTCCCTCCCCTTTGCTCCATGATTTGAGCATAAATTCAAACCTAGATGACTGCAAATTAGATATGTGGTCCAGGCAAATCACATT
Organism: Nipponia nippon; assembly: GCF_047370975.1. NCBI lineage: Eukaryota > Metazoa > Chordata > Aves > Pelecaniformes > Threskiornithidae > Nipponia > Nipponia nippon. The sequence continues at coordinate 8,122,951 of NW_028262380.1, read as the reverse complement.
TTATGTTTACCAGTAAAAGTATCACCGCTCGTTCGATTTGTAGTTGCTCAACACCACGTAGGCTACTTGGACAGTCTGACTTTTATTTAGTAAAGCACTTTTCACACTATTTCATAATTCCCAGAAGTTAGTAAAAATGCTTAAAGGGTTCCAGCCCAACAGTCAGCCTAAGTACAAAGCTGGAGAACCAGCGTACCTTGCTCCAAATTGCTTTAGTAATATAAGCTACCCAATGAACCAGTTTTTCTTTAAAGCAACCTAGCCACAGCCTATGAGTATTGTCACAGTCCTGGAGGTGCAAGCTTGAGGTTTACTCAAAGACTTATGCCAAAGCCCTCTCCATTCCAGCCAGTGATAAACAGGGCTTGGATGTGTACACTGGAAGGCCAGTAGTGCTGAGGCGCACTGCACAAAACCTGCGTTACTCTGTGTTACTAGCGACTGCATCTCTGGACCCTAGCAGGCTCAAGCTCCCAGATAAGCTTAGGAGGGGTTTTAATAAAAAGCAGCAAAAATGTACTCAAAGAGACCAGTAGGTCTTAAGGCCCAAGACAGTTCAAAAAACCTTGGATCTTAATGAATCATCGTTCGGGAGAACTTAGTATGTCCAATATACCCAATGGACTAGCACGTGCCTTTACAGTTTCACAGAGGGCAGCAAATAAAGGTAGTCTGGAAAACTGGTGCATTTAACAAAACTATTATCTCAGGAAGATATTGCAAGGCAAGTTTAGTACTTCTTTAGCAGTAACCACTTGAGATGTATCCTCAGATGTATTTTCATACCTCACTGCTTGGGATCCTACCATCCACCAAAATCAACAGTACTTGGTTGCATGAATGTTCTTAAACCTTAAGAAAGTACATTAAAAAGGCAAAGTTCTCTTGCATAATCCCGTATTCAGGGGAGGTGTAACAGTTTTACTCAAACTACTGAAGATCCCCAAGTTTCACAATGCCTTTCTTTCCACGTATCCCAAAGAGCTAAAACTGCTACCTTTCATTATTAATGCTAATAAAGTTCCCCAATGTAGAAAAAAAAAATGACTCCTACAAAATTTACCCTGACCACCTACATTTGATGCCTATATTTAATTTGTATCATCAAAAGTGACTGTAGTGTGTGTTAGTCCCTTAAATGTTTTCATGTAATATTTAAACAAAAATAAAGGTTGCATCTTACTTTTAGAAATACAGGAATGTACTTCTCCCATGCAGTTACTGTACAAACTTCAGGCACTACATCTTATTACACAGTAAAAAACTGATCTATTTTAACAGTATTTTTTTCATCCAGTGTTTCATTCACACTGGGAGGTGAGCTAATCATATATCACTCCATCAATTTGAGTCCTCTGATTAAGTAAAGATTGACCTTCATAATCGGATCTGCATTACCTGACATGGTTCAGTTACTGAAAGGGACAGTCTCACAATCTGGGCTTAATGCTGCTACAGAAATCTTCTTCTCTGGATTAGGTTCCAGTCAGTTCAGGCCCCTGCCACAACAGGAGCTCTATCGCTGGTGCAAGGGAGGCACTGGGAATCACCAGGGGAGGAAACAGAGGCAGGACTGGCCCTTTCGACTGCAGCTCGCATTTAGATCATCTTTAAGCCAATCATAAAATCACCACCGAAATACATACGCTGCTTCCCTGTTCAGCTCCCACAAGTAGTACAACAGCAACCTGTACAAAAAACCTGCCTGCTAAGAAGTTGGTAACTACATGAAACATGATGAAATTCTACCTGGTAGAATTTAATTTTTAATGTTTCAAGAACTGCAGAACAGATTAAGTCATTTTAACAAGAGAAGAGGCAAGCGTAAAATAGTCTTGCACACATTACCTGTGCCTTGAAAACCAAACTTGGTTTCTTCTTAACTCATGGATAACCGTGAGTAAGGAAACTCTGTGAAGTGCCTACCCAGTTTTTCATTCATCTTAACACAGAAGGAAAGGTTTGCAGGTTCAAAGACTGAGGTGTGATGAAGCCAGCAAAGCTACGAGCCAAGTGACGTGAAATCACGCTTAGAGTCCATACTCAGACAGGAACTTACCCAGGGCAGAGTTCCCAAGATGTTTCCCATTCCTAAAAGCAGTAGGAAAACCCTCATTTTTGTCACTAAAGGTGGCGGCAGCTGTCATACAGCCACTGTCAAGGCTACAAGCGTTACCCTGAACAGCCACTATACCTGCACTACCCCTCCCTTCTTTCTGGACTAACCATTTTCCTCTACAGAGTGTTCCCTGCACACCAGTCCAGATGAAATTGTTTAAAGCTGTTGTTTAAGGCTGTAGTGAGGTCCAGGACTGAATATATCCATTTCTGGACCAAAAAGTTGTTTTATGGTCTGATAACTCAAAGGTCAACCAAAAATACCTCTTCCTTTCCCCCTCCACAGAGAAGTCTTTAGGTTTTACAGAACCATAGAATCATTTACGTTGGAAAAGACCTTTAAGATCATCACGTTCAACCGTTAACCCAGCGCTGCCAAGCCCACCACTAAACCATGTCCCTAAGCACCACATCAACCCGTCTTTTAAATACCTCCAGGGATGGGGACTCAACCACTTCCCCGGGCAGCCTGTGCCAGGGCCTGACAGCCCTTTTGGTGAAGAAGTTTTGCCTAATATCCAACCTAAACCTCCCCTGGCTCTTCAGCTAGTCCAAGTTATCTATGAGACGACAAACAGTATTCCTATGACCCCTTGAAATATCTTACGCGATATTTTGGATTATTTAATTTCTTTATGATTCAGAGGCCTATACATGATAAAAGCTAAATTTTAGAGCTGAGGAGGGGGAAAATTCTCATTACTAGTCATTTTCTTTATAAAATTTTAGGAAACGTGATTTAACGTGATATAACAAGATTCCCATTAGCACTCCTTCATGCAAAAAAGTCCTGCTGCATTTGATGGATTACCACCTATTGCTTTGACCAGATCAAACTCATGCTACTAAAACTTTGTATCCACCACCAATGTATACATGCCCCTGTCTCATGATATAGTCTGCACACACATATACTGTAAAATCAGTAACTAAATGGCAGCTTACTTCAGTGATCGCATTTATGAATCAATCTGAACTACACATTTGTTCAAAATTATTTCAGATGCTGTATTTTTAACAGATAAATACACTTCTCAATTAAATAGACCTAATTTATTACAGGCAACAAGTTAACAAAATATCCTATGCAAGACGCACATAACCTTGCATATATTCCTGACTCTGGATTTTAAGCACAAAGATACCATTAGACGTGAACATATTTACTTTAATATTACTGCATTGACTAAATTTAAATGCGTTAGTATGTGTTCCAAGCCTGAAAATTTTCTTCCTTTCCCATTTTTATAAATACACATTTAGCAATGTACCTTTGTGAACCTCAAAAATACAGTCAATTCACTTCAATACACTGTTTCCCCTTGCAAGGTAGGACGGATAAAAAGCAGAAAGCAAATTTATATCTGCTACCTACAGAGTACGCACTGCTCAGTATTCATAGATGAATCAAGGGAGATGACCCTTCGGCCTGAAAAACTTAAATACTTAACATAAGGGTCAACTTGATGATAGAGACATCCTACTTTATTTTACACTCTATTAGAAGAGCTCCAAATTGCATTGTGCGACCTGCGAATCAGATAGGGATCAGAGGTCGTCACAGTGACAACTTTAAGAATTCATGGCTAGATCTGCATAACAAGATATTTTTAATAACTTTGTAACGGCGGCAGGCTGCATAGCCAGCGCAAAGCATAAAATACACCACAGCAACATTCAGCTCTAGAAAAGTAAAAAAAAAAAAAAAAACAACCAACCCACCACAACCATCACACTAGCTGATTAGAACACTTTAACAAGAGAGTACTGTTTTGAGGGTTAATGTTACAATGTTTTGTTTTATATCAGTCCTACATCCTGAAAAGACTTAAAAAACCTGAAAAGCTCTTTCAGCTGAAAAGCGATTACGAAAGACGTTTCACAGGTAGAAATAATTATCATATGATGATTAAAATGGGGGAGGAGGGAAGAGGAAGCATAAGCATCTATATGACTTATTTAATATTTTGTGTTTACTTTTACAGTTATGATTGACCTGGCTTTTTCAATAAATATTAGCTAGACAAAAAAAAAAGAAAGTAAAATGTTGCCTGAGCTACTACTTTGACCATAAAAGCATTATTAAACTTTATTTGTTCTGAACACATTACATGCTAATGATGTATACAATCTGCTAAAGGACTTCTTTAGGTATAATGCTGATTTAATTATCCAATATTCCTATATTTCTTTTAAGTTTTAGAAAACATACTAGCAATCAACATCAAGTTACTGTTCAAATCCCAACATTAAATGCTTCTGGTTTTCAAAGGGCAACTTTGTTAAGAGTTAGGGTTTTCGTTTGTGTGCAATTTAAAAGCATCACCTGGGGAAAAGACTTCTTTTACAAAGGCATCTCTCTTGCTCCTTGGCCTGGGTATGTTTTAGCAGATGTGGGTTCAGGCATGGTGAGGGATCGCTAAGGACAATTACTTACCCCCACCCAGAAACATCTTCTCTAAAATTAAGAAAAGAGGAAAAAAAGGAGGATGTGAGTACAAGAAGCTGTTAGAGAAAGCAGAAAGCAGTCAGCTGAACTGGATTCTCAATGGCTACAGAAAGCGGCAGAAAGAGAAAACAATACAGCCTTTGCTTTTGACCTAAAATTCAAGTGCGACTTTTATTTTTTAAAGCAGGCGCTAACTTAACTAAAAGATGGACTTATAAAAGAGCTGGTTATAAAGCTACAAAATGATTACGTAGAAATAACTCATTAGCACTGATAAAATGTCAAGCTGTAGTTGAAGATATGGAAAAAAAAAATCAGCAATAGTCTTGCAGCCAAGTAATTGGTAGAGCTCTTGGCTTAATTTATTACATATTAAAATTTTAATCTTTTTATGTATTAAAATATTTTAAGACTAAATTATGACCAGCAAATACTTAACTTGTAAATATAATCTGTAACAATTTTCTGACATCATTCTTTCAGAAAAAAATCTGACTTGTATTGCAGTAAGGTTTGGGGATCAGATCAGGTTCTGGACAACACAAGGACAGCCTTCTCCAAATCTAATTATTAATGGCATTATTGAATTCAACCAGATGTTTCACATGGATAAAATTAAGTACACGAATAAATCAAGATCCAAGCGCACGCTTAGATTTGACAGAAGACAAGGAAAGGTGAAACAAAAAGTAATGAAGACAGTTAATGAAAAAGTATATATCCTTGGTTGTTAATATAACTTGAAATTGAAAATTCAAAGTGTAATAGGCCTGTTAAACGATCACTCTGCTGACAGACAAATGGGCGGGATATTTCTCACATCATATTGCCTACGAGTTTCTATCTGTCCAAGTTTTAGCCAGCCTGAGTAGTAAACCTTTTACGGCTTCCCAAAGGTAATTACATATGAGATAAATATACTCTCAGTGTACAAAATATAGCTAATGAGCTACACTTCTATTAACAATGTGAGGACTTCAACTATTATCCTAATGGATAATCCTTTTTGGAAATCATGTAAGTGAAAGGTAGTGTGCAGGATTTAAAATACAGTACACACTTGTCCCCTCACAGCTTTTAAAACTGCAAGATCATTTGCATCTAATCAGCTGCAAATCAGACACTAAACAAGAAAAAAAAAAATCTAGTATTTTAAGAAAAAGAGGAACACATTAATAAATGAAACTATTTCTAACCAGCAAAAAACCTTTTTAAAGGAACATTTTAGCCATAAGTAAGTTACTTCCACAAAAGAATTAAACCTCTGGAAACAGGAATTGCTATTTAAACACCAATCTCAGCCAATAATTAGAACTGTACTTCTATAATAATTCATCTAAACAGAGTCAAGAATTAATTTGAACTGTCTCTGGTGTATTGCCGTTGGTGTCAGTTTACCTGGAAACACAGACTGAGATGATGGCTGGCTTTGGATAAAGGTGGTGTAGAGAAAAGTGTCGAGCATGCAGTATGCACTCCCTCTACTGGGCACTGAAATTATCCTATTCAGAGAAAGAAAGGGATATGTCCGAGCATCCAGGTACCGTGAAATAAAAGCCCTTTTACAGCTTCTGCCTTCTTTCCCCAGGTTCAGCTAAAACTCAGACTCACCGGAAAATGGATTTCAAAACTTCTGTTTATACTCTCCAAATACATTTCCTATCAGAAACGGACACCCGATTCACACCCCAAACAAGTGTTTAACTACAGGGAACACACCTTGTGCCAGCACACAAAAACTCATTTGCCTTTGACCAACACAGTAAGACTGTCATTTTTTGTCCATCCCCCACCTCTTTGAAAAAATAACAGCTCAGGAAGAAATGTCTTGATGACTTCTGATCTGCTGGGGGCACAGCAATGGCAAGAAGGAATGCGTGGTCTGGGCAGCTGGGATGTATTAACATTTATAAAATCTGCTGAAAGGGACTTGTTTCTAGACAGTCAAAGGATAACCTTTGCTCTTCTCTTCCCTCTCCTCCCACAGCTCCTGTGAGGTACGAGCAGAATTGTGCCATAGCCTACTTGTGTTCGCAGGGTTTAAGCGTTAGGTAAAAATGACGGCCCTCCTTATAATTGAGGCTTTCTGATGGTTTGAGTTCTTCACTATCACAGAGGAGAAAAGAAAGAGGTGGTCACATCTCATGTCACTATAAACCATTTTAAGTCCAAGTGTTTCACTGTATAAAGTTCTGTGCTTTTCTTCAAGTGACTTTGTGTAACCTACATAAAGTTCCCCTGTAGTTTGCAAAGCAGTGGGGCTTTTATATTTTTCAGTAAAGGCAAAAAAACTTCAGAGAAAATCTGTGCTAATTTTCTAACATGATCTGATTGCCTAAGGATGCTGCCTTGCCGACTAGTGCTCTGTGATCTGGAAAATGAAGCCAGAAACAATGGAAAGCATGGAGGTAATAGGGAGAACTGCCAGCAGCAGACACCTTCCTGCACCAGCCAAATGATTCTTCTGTGAAGGCAGGCCAGGTAAGCACCAACTTCTTCCTCTAAACGTAACTTACATCCAGCTACACTGCTGGTATATTCATATTGAGCTGTAGCATTAGGAATTACTCCAAATATATACGCCTTATTTGCATCTCAGCCATGTGCATGTATAACTGCTCAGCTAAACAAGAGTACCAATGACATGTGGCAATGGTAAGGGACTCCAGGACCTTCCCTCTTAAGTGGCAATTTAAATCTCTGCGGGATTGAGAGGTATAGTAGAGTTCATAGTGACAAATCTCCAGTTTCGGTGTCTCTCACTAAACCCTTCGCTTTATCAACTTTCTTGATCTCAATCTGAGGATGGGTAAAGCCTTTACTCTCCTCGTCCCCAGACAGAACAGAAACAAAGCACAGAATAGGACAGATGTAAAGGGGGGAAATTAAAGACCACAGAAGCACGGAGAACGAGCACAAAGAAAAACCAGAAGTCTGAGGAGAACGGGCAAGCCCAAGTCCCCAGCCGAGTTTCCAAGTCCCTATCATTCTGTTTTATACCCGCTGATAAAATAAAACCACTTTCTCTCTGAAGGTAAGGCTTGCCTATAGTGCAGGACCATAATTACACTTGAAATGAGCAAGTACACAAACAACTCACCTTTACATTCTCCAGCTAACAATATAGGTACCCCAGATTGCAGTCACTAGTTGCCAGGAAAACTGCTATCATATCCAAATGTAGAGATGTCACAGACCAACTACAAACCAGACAATTTACATGGGACCCTCTGCACTCAGACACCTTATTCACATTCTCTCTCTCTGATTACTAATTGCTCCCCTTCATTTCTAGGTGTGCTCATCTCTACACGAGCAGGTACAGCACTCACTGACTCCATGTGCTAACAAATAACATCCGTAACGCGCTGAGCTCTGTCGGGACAGGATGGCTGCGAGCCAGTGCTTTGAAGGACAAGCTGTCAGTACTTCTTCTCTGGGATCTAAAGATGCAGAAGATAGGAAAACTCTGGCATGGCAAGAACTATAGTTCCAATGACACAAGGATGTACAGACAGAAGCAACAACACATAACACAAGCAGCAATGCTGAATTAAAGAGGAGCTCTGTGTAGTGTTTCATATGCTGATATGTAAATATTTGACAGATGGGGATTTAATAATCATGGTCTAAGAGATGCTGTTTATTTTGTTCTATCAGACTCTTATTTTACCGTGTTTTTACATTTCAACCAAGTCATTTGACACACAAATAAAAGATAATTTATACAGTTTCCTTTTGCAGTACGAAGCTTTCTGTGTTCAGGTTATAAATTTAAAGTAACTCAGCACTAACACTAAATTTGGGTATTTTCCACTAGGGGAAAACCCTAGGAATAATTATATATTGTTTTCAATGCCTAAGTTAATACCTCAATCTGCATTGCTTCATTTTGAATGTATTCTTTGTGAGCACTGCTATGTATTTTCCTTTTTTTTTTTTTTTTTTCTTCTAATGATGGAATTTATTAGCTTTCAAACCTTATATAGATAGCATTGATCAATCTCCAGAAGTGGTAACAATACCACTTTAAATACATACACATGCACGCACACACACATGAAAATCAAGGCTTGAATGTCCTTTATATCTTGCAAGAAATATAGCAACCAATATTCCATGCAGAGATGCAGCAAATGAAGTCCTGTCAAGCAAATGGCAGGAATGACAGCAGATGTCTGGATTCCTTCATAGCTGGTTGCATAAAGGTAGCACGCATATTTCACTGGAGAAAAAAACCTCTGACAAGACAGTCTTTCAGTACTTTTCATTCAGAGTTGGCATTTTTGACTGGTGTGGTACATCAGTAGGTATTAAGGTGATGAACCAGATTAATCTTGATAAAGCTTCATTTGCACAATGAAAGCAAAGTCTACAACACTCAGTCATGGCTAAATGAGGCTACCACAATTTAGTCCAAGGTATAACGTCCAGATCAAATTCTTACGATCTAGTCATAAACCAGACTTTACCCTGGACATTGACCCAAAACACTTATTTTCATGTCAAGCTATGCAATAATTTTGTTTGATCGCAACCAACAGAAATGACTATTATGCAGCTTTGCTTTTTAGCTACATAAACAAGCCATAGACTCCTTTTTGGATCTGAAAAAAGTATTTGATCTTTCAGCCTCTGTTTATTCACAAGTTTCACCTATTTCACAAAAACTGAAATATATTTTCACAGTTTAAAGCTTTACATAACAACTAATACTTTTAAGATATCCTCAATCACATTACATGCTCACTAGAGAGAGTAAATGCTCCAAAGCAGAAACGTGATTTTCCTGAATTGTGAGACGCTAGCATACTTTAGCAAGTGTAAAAGAACACAAGTAATACAGTGTTAACTGAGAAATATGCACGAAAGAAGCTGAGGACATAGTGTTACACATAAAGAAACTCAGAGTGAACAAAAACTGAACTTAACCACTTCCCTATCCTAAACAACAACAGCACTGCCTTACATGGTTTTGTCTAATAAGCATGCCCCTGGCATACTATACAGGTGTTCAGCACAGCTTCCTTGAGTGAAGCTACAACCAGCTGAATTAGTGTACTTTTCAATAAAACTTGTGTTGAAAAGTTTCCCAGATTAAGGCTTAAGAGAAAGTGCATTTTTTGTATACACGGTAAGCATTACTAATGGTCCCTGTAGTAAAACAGAATTTTAAGAAACTCACCACTTTTCTTTTTCTCGCTTTAAAGGAAATGTTCATTTCCTTGTATTTCTTCATAGCAGTCTCCAATTTATTCTTAAGATCAATGGCACATCTTAGCCGATCATCATTTATTCCTGCTCTGGTAAATAACTGCAAAGCAAGAAATCAACATTCTTATTCTTTTTTCCAGACACCTGAGCCAAAAAACATTTTCGGTTTTCCTTCATAATTGATGAAGCAACATTGTCACAAATTCCTTTATTTTACAAGTAACAATTAGCGAAGCCACTTCTTTTCCCATCTAGAATATAAAAGCTAATAGCAACTACTAAAGACAAAGAAAGAATGAACAGCTGGTATAAACACCTCCTGAGAGTGTCCTTCTATAGGCCAAATTCCATGCCTGAGGCTCCTGAGCAGTACTATCAACTGACAGAAAGGACATACTGTCTTTCTGATACAGGCATGTCTGACAACAACAAGCTGTGTTTTACTTTAAATCTTTGCAAAAAGAAGCTCCATTTTACTGTATCTTTAAAAAAAAAAAAAAGTATGACTGTAGGTAGCATACCTAATGCTGAGGGCCATCAAACAAGTTATGTAGCTCCTGTAGTCTCCTTTTGTCCACCCCTACTGAACTAGAGATCTTTTCTGTTTACGCCAGTGTTTCTTCAACCTTAATTTCCTTTTTGCTCACTCTCCCTCAAGATTTACTGTACCCCTGTCCTTCTTTTTACATATATATATATATATATATTTAAAAAAAAAAAAAGGAAAAAAAATTGTCTCTTTATCCCACCTGAATCCAGGACTGCACAGAAGGCCAGAACTTATTTCTGAGGAGTTTGTGAGCATCCATGACATTGTTTATTATGGCAGTATTATCTTCATTCTCATGCACTTTTACATCTGCTCAAAACAGGGGGAAAAAAAGAGTTAGTGCGTGATGTTCATAGTATCTTTACTACAGGAGCTAAAGAAGCTAAGCAAAAGAAGTAGACATGAACCTTTCTAAAATATTTGATCACTTCAGGGAAAGTTACAAACATCAGAATGTTTCTCTGTTCAGCACTCATTATTCTACTGTTATCCACACATTCAAAAACATCAGAGGAAAAGCTTTCAGCCTAGTGATGACAGAAAGAGTTGTTAAGCCATCACTACTAAGGAATCACTAAGTAAACCACAGACAAGTGCAGTCTTACTATTTACATTACATCTTGTCCTAAGTTCCAAACAATGAACTGGGCCTTACTGCACCAGTTTCTCCATATTCAGTACCAAAAAAAATCCCTGCCGCAGCGGCAATAGGGACTTGATTGTCGAAGAAGCCAAGTACGCCACTACTCAAGTAAAAGTTGTACTTTTCACCTGTTAGTCATTCATAAGCCCCACAGATGCATTTCCAATTCTGTCGTCTGCAAGTATAGAAGTAGATACCTGCCTTACTGGCTGTTTGCACGTGAAATTCCACTAGCACAGTATTTGTAAAAGACTTCACTTAGACTACCAAAACACAAACCAGCCTAATTTTTCTAGAAGTAATTCATATTAGCAAAGTTATATAAAAAAAGCATAATCATAACCCTTAAGACTTCCTAGCAAAACTCTACTTATTACTTCTTGCAAGTTGTCAGTAGGAAGGAAAAAAAAGTTTATGAAACAGCCAACTGCAAAATTTTCAAATTAGCAGCTTATACCCTAGCTATAGAGAGAAAGAAAGAGATGAACCCTGAAGCACACGGAAAATAAAACTAGATAGTGTAAACAGATTATAATTTTTTTTTTAAACACAAGAAACTCATCTTATTCCAGGTACTATGAAGTGCTGCAATATGGTTACAACAACCAATACAAAAGTTCAATCTTATAAAGTAATTAATAAAATCTGTAAATCACATACAGGGACACCCAAACCTAAGAATGGTTACTAGATGAACCAGAAACAGAAAAGGACTCCAAAATAAATGCTGTTCAGGAACCCCAAGCATTTAAGACATAGGAAAAAAGAAAAACCCAGAACTACCAAGTACTTCAGACAAATACTGTCTCCAGCTATACGTAAAAAAATTTTCCAGGTACCTGTGGAGATTTCAAGGTCTAGAGTATACTTATGCGAAACAAGCCCATGGTTCCTAACAAAAGTCTGGTAATCATCATCACTGAGCGCAGGGACACCAGATTGAACTTCCAAGCATGCGTCTCCATCTAATTCTTTCTGCTCAGGCTTCTCCTCTTTCTCATCTAACTCTTTGTTTTGATCAGTTCTAACACACTGAGAAACAGAAAGAACGTCCTTGCTGCAGCATGGCTGTTCATCATCCATGCATCCAAAAGAGGACTGGTTCACTTCCATCTGGGAGGGCAAGGGGGATGCAGGTCTATCCTCATTAGCAGTCATTTGTCTGTTGGGTTCCAGTTCCACGTCATTCACAGTGAAGTCGAAAGGATCTGGCATCAGAAGCCGGAAACAGTTTTCCATCTCTGTCAGCGTGTCGGTAACCTCTTGGGACATTTCTGTCAAGAGAGAATTGTTTTAGAATATTGTTAAACACTGTAAAATACTAATGTCTCTGGAGCAGACACAGATTTACAAAACAAATATGACTGCCAAAGGGGTAATTCATTTATCCAGTAATCAGCGGTAATTTATCCATACAGATCTTTCTCTGCTGCAGAAACTGTCCTTGTAGAAGTGACAATACTTTTCTTAAGCACGAAATCTAGAATTTCCTGAGCAAGGAATTTAGAATCAGCGTTCCTCCTTTCCCTGTCTTCTCTAAAATTTCACTACGCAAAGATAACAAAGACGTCATCGAATTTGAAGGAGAACAAGGTTCAATTAGGATATTCTTAGTGATGTGGGTGGGTATTCATTCTACAGCCATGAACGTTGTAGTTGCTTGTAGGCGTAGCCATGAATATACGCTATTGCTCAAAAAGATGCTACCAATAAAAGTGACTTTAAGAAGGTTACATCTCTTTAAAATTCCACCCTCATGCATGAAACTGTTTCCAGCATGCAGAATAAACACAGACACAAATGCACGCATTGCATAAGCCAAAGTAATTTAATTAAATAACCCTTTGCAACTGAAACATAATATACTTACTATCTCTGTTCTTCTTTCGTATTACAGAAATATGTTTGCTATGTACATATTGCTTAGAGATTCAGCCCCCAGTTAAGACACATTTCTTAGCAGCAGTACGATACTTTCCATAGATATCCTACACTGCATCCAGGACTCCTGTGCTGACCACTGTCTATACTCCTGGAACACGATGACTCTATCTACAATCAAGGTCATCAGCCAACAAGGTATTGAGAAGTCTGTGCCTAGTCATAGACACAGAAATTAAGCCACTAGCTCCAAAAAGTCTCCCGATGTGCTTGCTTGAGGTTATGCATTCATACTTTATTGAATTACAGACCAGACCTTGCTCAATTTTTTTTTAAATCTCTTCACACTACCTGAGCTCACAGGACCATCACTTGTTTACCCTGGTATTCATTAGGTGAGAGAGACAGAGGCTCAAGCTCTAACAAATGTACTATTCCCGCCCTCTGTGGTCAGCTACTAATTGGGTAGCTATTCTCTTAGAATTTGTTTTACATAACCTTAAAAAAGATTGCTTTAAAAATGAACAAAAAACCCAAAACACCAAAAGAGCCAAAGCAACTCACCTTCCATTTCTTTCTCAGCTCTTTTGGCTTTTTCTTTGTAAATGTTATCCAATCGTTTTTGCTTCTCCTCTTCCCTCCTCCTTTCAGCCACGGTTCTGGCATGCACATCTTGAAAATCCACCTAAGGAGGAAATGAAGAAAAAAGTATAACATTCCTTGTAAGAAATATATAGAAAATCCATTTCCTAAGATCCTTATCTGTGGTGAAAAATCCTCCAACGTCAGTGATCAGCCAGAAGCTCAGCAGTACTTCCTTTTATCTCTTCTCCTCCGAGAATCAATAACTACAGTAATTCTGAATGGAGTTTTTACTTCTACTAATAAGGGACTGCTGAGAATCAGCGGCTTTCAGAAAGGAATCATAAGGTAGAAAACCAAAATGCTTAGATTTCCGCATCTAAATTGCAGGAATAAACTAGGCTTTGGGAGACCTCTGTCACAGCACTGGAGACGTGGGGTTAGGGAGGATGGACAGGAAGAGACTACACAGGGTAAGTACTCAAATTACTTGAAAATGTCACACTAGGTCCACTATTAGTAAAGGAAATTTAGGAAAATTTGTAAACACTATTACCACAAGTATACATATCACCTACTGAAGAACTTTGTAAGCAAGGAAAGTAGAAGAGAAGACAGTCAAATTCATTTAAAAAGACCAAATTTTGGATTTTACAATTACATTTGTTGGATCTGGGGATTGAGGGAAAGGTTATCATTCAGTCTCACTTTACTTTCCTATGACTAAAATATAAACATAAATCTGAGTGATTCAAAACACTGTTTCTTAAAATATTTCCAAGGTTGTTTTTTTTTTTTTAGTTTGTTCTTAGAAGGGCTTGAAAATGCAAATATTTTTCACTTCTATTTTAAGGAAAGGAGTCTTGATTGTGTTATTGCATAAGGAAACGCCTTCACAAAACACAGTATTTCCTTTTGGTTGCTACCACATAACTGTCATTAACTTCAATACAGAGTACTTTGAGTGCTGAGCAAGCCTCTACTTCGCTGCTCATCAAGTCCGCAGACTCTCTGGTGCTATGTCTATATGACAAGCACCCATTGAACATTTGTTGTTATTGCCACTGCTAGATGATAAAGCCTGTCAACATAAAGTAACAGTTCCCAGATACTGACATCCTACACCAACATTTTGGAGCCACACAAGAGTAAAACAGTGCAGCCGAATCTCACTTATGAGGTACAGGTCGAGAAAACATTGAGAGCATTCTACACAGGACAAGTAAGTCTCACTTTCTATCTGGTCTCAGAAGAGCTCTCCTGTAATACATACATGCACTTACTAGCCACAGGGCAAGCAAACCAAGTAGTATATCCTACAACTGAAGCTTGTGTATTTTTTGCACAATCAAGAATTTTGTTGGTCTCTCATCTCAAAATTACAGAAACTTTTTTCATATTTGTTCAGCATTAAGCAAGTAGGTAACTCCATTAAACACTAGGGAAGTTAAAAAACAAATGCTTGAACTCGGGCTTAACCATGTGCTAAAGTAAAGTGTCTTGCTATATAAATGTTCCTGCTGCTGAATAATCCCTACAGCGTGCGAGAGGCCTTAAGGTTTTTACAAGTATTATTTATGCAAACACTTTAAAGACAAATGGCTTTTTTATATATAAACCTCTAGGAGCAAAGGGATACTTCAGCTTTCACAGAAACTGGCATGGAGAGTCTCCATTGGTTTAGGAAGAGAGGCACAGAAGCAGCTCTTTTTTTATTGGGGAACGGGGGGCCAGACAGAAGGTAGGGAAAAGAGCTAGTTTCACAACCTATAGCAGCATGTGGATCACCAGCATGAGCTTCTGGGTTTTCAGGATCTCATTTTTCTACCAAGTTCGCATAGCTCTCCACACAGTAGCAGGAGAAACAGATCCTCCCAGAGAGCAACATCACCCTCAAAAATGGAACACAGATACAGAACCCAGGAACCACAGCTACCATTTCTAGGCGGTCAGATTGGACTTGCCCAAAAAAACAGAGATAGCTAGAGCTTCCTCGATCACAACTTCTGCCTCATACCAGAATACCTAGAGTCATTTGCCCATTCTTTCTCCTTCTGTGTCCCAAAAGGACCGGCCACACGCTGCTCTGCTGTGTTGTTTCATACTTCAGCACCTGGCCAGGTGCTCCTTTTACAAGATCTGCCAAACCATCATGGTTTGCCACAATAATGAGAGCACGCCTCACATACTAAATACCTATCACCAGCCAAGTCCACAACACAAAAGCTTTGAGTTGCCCAAAATAGGGCACACCGGTCTTTTACAGAAGCTTCACAAGACCAGAACAACTCAGGGCCTGAGTCACAGAGGTGCGCACAGACTCATTCGCTACCTGGGGTCACCACTAACTCAGAAACGTGGTCAGAAAACATCTAACCTCATTTAGGTGATATGGACTGAGATCAGAGTTGTTCTGCCTCCGTATTGGTGCTGGCTACATGAAGCCTTTTACCATTGGTCTGCAATTATGGAACTGGATGTGATGGGTTGCAAACAATTGTTCTTGATTTAAAGGGTGTAAGTAGTGGTCCTAGACAACTACTGCAACTTTTGGGAAAATACTGAAGTACGGCAGTAAAATACTCTATATTGAGCTGCTTAAAATCCTGTTCACTCCACAACTGCAGCTCACTCTGTAATTCCATCCATCCATGCATTCCTCAAATGCAAAGACACTATAATACGACTCAGTTGAATACATATGCAAACATTTGGAAATATTTGAATTTTTTTTCCTTTTCTTCTTTTTTTAAACTTTTGAGACAGAAGTTTGAAAACAATTATTTTCAGGTATACTGAAATATTGTTCGTTCTTGAAGTCAAACATTTATATAGGTACCTACTTGGTATCTACAAATATAGACCTACTCACATTAAAACAGGCGGTAGCTTTCCAGGCTTACAGACTAAAAGGGCTACAGTTGTCATCTTCTGACCAACTGTTTATAAGGTGATTTTGGTGATAATAAAAAAAAGAAACAATCAACAACCACAAACCACACAGCGAACATTCCTGTCAAGTTGCCCTGTACTACTGTGCCAAACCTGTAATACAGAACAGCAAATGTGCTTTACTTGTAGGAGGTACAAATGCCTCCTCAAACCTTTTGGTTGCTTCTAACACTTCAAGTATTAAGTGGGCAAAAGGCCAGTTAAGTCACTTGGCTCCTCTCAACTCTTTAAGTACAAGAGTTAATGAAACTACATTGAGATTGTTTCTATTGGTACGAACGTTTCTAGAAGTACTTAAATTCAGCTGCTCTAGAAAATAGTACAGCCAACCTTGCTGGGTAGCTTAGTATCATCAACAGAGTGATCCCCCAGTTGTAACTGGGGAGCAGCCATTACCCACAGGGGCCCAAACTTCAGCACACTTGCCGTACACTTGCGCGTTCAATCAGCTGAATCTGTATTATGTGCTAAAGCTCCCGCGCCTCAGCCTTGCATTTCTCCTTGTCATTTTCATTTAGGTTTTTTTTTTTCCTTTATTAAACAAGACAAGAAGGAAGGATTCAAGACAATCACCTGTTGTGAGCAGATGCCAAAAATTGGACAGAAAAAGAACACAGTACAATAAATAACACAAGTAGGGTACACTAGTAGCTTAGTATGAAACCAGAACAACAGAAATACATCATGTATCACAAAGGTTTTTGATCTACTGTTAGGAACACTGAACACCTGCCTTTCTGAAGAGAAAGAGAATCAATATGTTTATCGAAAGCCTGATATTATCATTGTAGGTACTGTGACTGCTAGAATAGTGCTCCCAATTTCACCGTTTGCACCTCAGAAGAGGTACTAAAGGAGAAGAACGTTCAAAACGTACTAACTTGAAGCCTAGAAGGGAGAGCTTGAAAGCAAGTGTTTACATACAAGAAATTCCTCTAAAATAAAACTTCTTGTATGACACACAGCAACACTGCAGCTGAGAGGGGCTAGCACCTACACTTACTGTCATGGTCCCGCAGTGAAAGGACGCTAGAACGAGACAGCTCAGCACAGAAATCAGGATAGTTTAAACTTGCCTAGAAAGACTTAGTAATTTAAACTTTCATAGAAAAACTTACTAGCTGATTATCCTCAGTTTAAGGTGCAACCATTATTTCCCTTCTAAAAAGACTGGACTTTGGGGCTTCAGGTAGGAATCAGTGGGTAAAAGCCTATTGGCGAGCAAGACTTTTTGCACCCTGAGAAAAGGCTAGTTGAGCCCAGCTCTGTGTACGAGCCTGGGGGTTTTAGAACTTTACAATACTCCAAGACAACAAAAAGTTTGGGGTTTGTTTTTCAAAGACCACCTTCAACAGGATGCTAGAGACAACGTCATTTCCAACTGTTTTTCTTTTATATTTATCGGTTTCCTCGCTTTAAACATCTGGCAATCATCACCTAAAAACACACACAGAAGGAAAGATGCAGAGTACCTTCTTATTCTGCTTTAAGAAGTGGTATCCCAGAGAAAGCTTCTTGTAGGCCTCTCCATACTTCTCGTGCCAGTCTTGCACGGACTTAATGGCCGCTTTCCTCAGTTTCTGTGCCACCTCTCTGGGCGGGGGGAGAGGCTGCTCATGGTCTATCCCCACCGTGAGCTCCAAGAACTCTTGGAAGTTGGAAATAATGAGCGTCCGGAACTGATGGGATCTGGTGAACAACTCCTGCACGATCTGGAAAGCCGAGAAGCGCATCTCGGCGTGCTCCTCGTTGAGCCGCGTCATCAGCAGGTGATAGGCATGGCTGATGTGGTCCTCTGAAGACCTGAGAAAGGAGAAATGAACAAATAAAAGGACGGGGAGTTAGTTAAAAGGAGGTTTAGCACATAAAAACACAACTTTAAAAAAAAAATTATTTTAAATTTTAAACCAGCAGCCTCCGTGCTGGCAGCAAGCTGTGCCCGGCGCAAAGAGCAGGCCCCAGGCCGGCCCTGGGGGCAGCCTCCGGGGAGGCAGCGAGGCCCGGCGCCCCCCCAGCCCGCCCCGGCGGGGCGGCTCCGCCGGCCGTACTTGCAGATCTTCTTCAGCTCCTTCATCCTGCCCGGCTCCAGCCGCGGCTCCCCCGAGGTGGTGAGCTCCTCCACCAGCTCGGCGAGGCGCTGGTCCATCTCCCCCGGCGGCGAGACGCCGAGCTGGCGGGACAGCCGCCGCGCCGAGCCCCTCAGGCCCGGGGAGCCCTGTCAGGGTACCGGGAACCGGCGCCGGGCCGGGCCGGGCCTCCGCGCCGCCATTGCCCGCCCCGCGGCGGGTGGTACCGTCCTCACACCCCGCCTCCGCTTCCGCGCCGTGATGTCACGTGACGTCACACCAGCCGGAAGCGCGGATAGGGGAAGGCCTTAAAGGGGCCGCGCCTCGATTGGGGCGGGGGGGGCGGTGTTAACCCCTTGTTGTCCGCAGGGGCGCAGGGGCTGAGCCCTCTTGCAGGGCTGCACCCGCCCCGGGAGGCGAGCGGCCTCCACAAAGCCGCCGAGCCCGGCGGGGAACGATGGCCGCCCGCCACGCAGCGCCCCGTTCCTACAAACCTACTTAGGGTATTTCCAAAGAATCGCTCAAAAAGGCAGTTTTGGGGGCAAAGGAGGCTACGGCCTGGCCTGGAGGGGCAGGCGCAGGCCTGTGACGACGGGGGAGGCACCAACGGCCGGGTGCTGAGGCGATGGCGACGGCGACGGCGAGGCGCTGCCCCTCGGAGACCCCCTGGGCGAAGGTGGTGGCGGGCCAGGCGTGGGGAGCGGAGCCCCCCGGCCTTCACGCCTTACGACGGGGCTTCCTCAGAGCTGTGAGGGCAGGCAGACCTTCGGCCTCCCTCTTCTTCGCCCCGCCTGCTGCCCTTTCCCTCCAAGAAGCTAATACTGGGCAGGAGATGAAGCGAGGAAGGCAGGGAGCCAGGCCCTCATTCGTGGCACCCTGTAACCCGTCCTCGCCTCACTTCGGCATCGGAAAGTGAATTTTCTTGAGTAGCTGCAGCTACACAGAGCCTGGAGGGTCTACAGAGTCTTTCACAGTATCTTCTCACGTGGGATCTGTCAACACCAGATTTGAGTTTATCATGGATTTATAGGTTGCAGATGGATAAGGAAGGAGCAAGTAAGCAAGCGCAGTCCAGCCTTCGCTACCCAAAACTACAGTATTTTTTTCTCAGTGCTTTATCACATTTGGCTTCCAGTGGTATAAATGATGGATTTTCTCTTTGGGAAAGGTCCTCCACTTTGCAGCACTTGGAAATTATGTTGGCTTTAGAATATTGTAGGGATGAGAGGATTGTTACTGTGTAGCTGTAGCAAAATGGTACTTTCATATATGTGAGCTATGCCTGGAATGAAACAGAAGGGTGAATACAGCCCAGTTGTCAGGACTTTCAACGGGAGTATTAGAGCATACCTGTGTTTATACGATACCTTCCACTTGAGAACCTCAGAACACTTGACAGACATTAAAGGTAACTCCTCGGCACATGGAGAGAGAAGTTGGTGAAGGATCACAGCAGTGAGAAAAGCTGAGGGACTGAGCATAGCAAGGGAGCGTTACCTGCCTGGGACCCATCCTTACAGCATGGTGCATACTCTGCTGTGGTCGGATAATGTGGTTAACCAAAGTGCTCCTTCGTCTCCTCCCACACACAGGAAAGCATCCAGCACTTCGCTCTGTGTGTGGCTGTGCCCTAAGGGCATGTCCCTGGCACGTGTCCTGCTGCCCTTAGGGTCACCTGTGGTGAGAGAGAGGTTGAAAGATTTGTCCATATTCTGGTCTCCCTTTGCACCGGCATGGTTCAGTTACTGGAGATTGTGAGGCTGCCCTGGATTTGCTCTTGGTGGCACCTGACCTGCTTTTGGGTGCTCAGTTAGAAATGTTCTGCAGGCCCCTATGTCTGAAAGCGCTGATTAACCACTGGGAAAGATCAAGCCCTTGCAGGTGCCCGCTTTGAACATCCTAAAGAAGGGAGACATTTGAAATATCTGTTTGCACCTGAAAATGTTTTTAGATACTTGAATAGTATTTCCATTAATTCACAGTTAAGCCATGCATTGGAAGTAACGTATGTGAATTGGTGTTGCAGCTGTCTCTACTGGGTCCTGTGATAAGGGAAGACATCACTAAACACTTTCTATAAGCAATGAACTTATATGTTCAAACAAATTTACTGCAGCTAATGAATATATACATTTTGCAGGGGTTTTGTTATTTCTGATTCAATAAGTGAAACCAATGGCATCTTACTTTTTAATAATGTTTTTCCTTTCCTCCTGCCTTCCATCGAGTAAAATGGATTTCCATGTGACAGCCATACAGAATGGCACAGCTCATCTTTAAAGCTTAGATCAGTTTACTCTTTCAATATTTCTTATTTTTCTATTTCTCTTCTTAATTTCATTGAAAGTGCTTGAACAACTGCTTTCTATTAGGTTATTGCTTGCAAAATTAGCATTGCTGTACTATCTAGAAACAGTATTTCAAAATGAGCCTCAAGCAACATACTTAACATCTACAAAGGCACCAATTTCATATCCATGCATAATGTTTAAAGAAAACCCTGCAAGGATCCATATGGTTGTGCAAAGAATCAGTTGATGAATGAATGCTGAGTTGTGTTACTCATTCGCGGTAGTCCCTTAGGCAGATCCCAGCGAGAGCGGAAATGTTTAATTCTTTTTTTCTTTTTTTTTAATCAAAGACAATTACATAAAATTGTGTTTGCTCAAGTTGCTGAGTTTCTTTCCCCTTCTCCTTTTTAATGAACATGGTAAATAGCCACCATTCAAATATTTCTGTACTTCCTTCAGCGGGACCAACCTGATAAAAGGCTGAAGAGAGCCAGAACACTGAAGAATTCATTTAGCTGCAAAAGTGACAACCGCTCTGCACCTGCATTGATTTTCCCCTGACACAACTGTTTTGGGCTGTTCAGCGTAGGGGAACGCAAGACACTGTGGAGTGCAGAGGAAGAACTGAACACCACCTGCCACCCCTTCAGAGCCTCAAGGTTGAGTGCTACTCTTAGTTTACACCTGGTTTCAGGAAAGCCCGAGTCTGCTGCTTTATGTCATTGTTGATTCAAGAAGTTGCATCTTACCTCTGTGCTGAGAGATCAGCAAGAGCAACGCAGTTACACTTTGTGCAGTGTTCTCCAAAGTGAGTGACACCTTGCGCTCTTCCAGGAGTACTGTCCTGTCTGCCACCTCTCCAGGCTACCCAACGCTATCCTCATTGGCAAGAGGCATTTTCAGTGGGAATGTTCTCCTACAGGATATCTCCGGGCATGACCAACTGGTCCATCCAGAGATCATCTCCAGCTGGTCCAGTGTCTTTGGCCAAATACAGAAGCAAAGAAAACCCCAGAATTTTGTCCATTGACACCAATTATTTGGGTCTGAGGGTTCTTACATTAAAGTAGAGCCATTTGTTCCATCACAAATGTAAAAGGTCAAACTGATGGCTCTAGGAAGGAGTTTCAGACTTTTGTGTAATACTAAATTTTCTGGTGTAGGCTTTTTATAAAAGAAAAATCTAGGCAAGAGATAGATAGTTCCACCATTTTACTAGATGATCCTTTGCCTGTGGTTGTTTTCCAACTTCACAATAAAAGAGCATGTCAGGCAGAAAGAAACCTCACTGAACTTTTGAGAGAGCTGTATTCAGCTTAATGATATGAAATTAAAAAGGGGGGGGGGGAGGGTATTTTCCTGCCTTGGGCAGGAACTTGGGCAAAAATGCTTCCCTACAAATAATTTGGAGTTAAAATAACTTTGGTTTCAGGCCTGAAGATGCAGAAACACAATAAACACTGATATTAAATTGTCACAGAGTTTGTGCCAGTTGGGTTGCAAAGAAAATACTGACCTTCCATGTGAGATGAATGGATGCTTAACCACTGGTTTGATTTGAGCAAAAGGATGACAGTTATTTGAAAGCTCTGAACTACCTTGTAAGAGGTAAGGACTATATTTAAACAGATGTTCTCAAAGGAGAAATGGTCTATTCATTAAACCATCAATAATGCAAGGCCAAAGATACTTGGCAACCTCCTCTAATTATGTGAAATATTGACTGTGACAACACTTCAGCCTATTGTAACGTTTTATAATTCTGTCATAGGAGGAGATGAAAGAACCTGCTCTGTACGGTCTAGATCACTAATTAAATAACCATTTGTAAGTTGGATGGAGCAGGAATAGCTGTAGGAGAACCATCACAAATCAAGGAGCACCTTCCTACACGTAGCTTATATTCATGTCTAGAATAATTTTTAAAAATGATCCTACAGCATTTCCTGAAACTGCACGCCAGCATTGACACAGTTACTAGTATCAACGAGGGTAAATTGCTTTTTCCTCCGTGGAAAGATCTATGCAGACTGGAATCTAATGAGCCTTTTGCTGTGTTAGACGATATATGTCCACATCACAAGTTAATATTTGTACGTGAGCGCACCCAAAGAAGACCAAGGCACATCCCATCGCACTGCAAGCAGATGTCTTTGGGGCTCTGGGGGACACCAGCCTTTAAGGCAGGACTCAGATCAGGTATTTCAGAAAAGGAGGAGCTTGAGGCTTGTTAACATGTAGAAAAGGAGAGTGCAGAGGAAGAGAAGAACCCCAAGCTTCCAAGAAGAGGAAATCAAGCCCAAATTCTGCTTGAAGACCCTCTGATGCTAAATCATACAGCGACAGAAATGCCACTTTCATGCTTATGCAAATAAGACTGCTTTCAAACATACGATCTTAGCAGAAGAGGCTGGTTTGGGTGTCACATTGACTCATTGATGGTACGTTTTTGAACCTTTCTGCCTCATGCCTGAGCTGTCCCATCCTTGGAAAGCCACAGCCTGTAATAGAACTGTGGTTGCTCAAGCCGGTTTCTCCAAATGAGAGACTGCAGAGAGCTGTGGCTTCAGATACCCAAAGGAATTGCTTTTTTCTTCTTGTCCCAAAGATGTGGAGAAGGAGAGAACTGCTCTGAAGCGGCCAAAAGCTGTAGCTCTGCCTCCAGTTAAAATGGGAGCGATGGAGTCCATTTCTGATGTGAAACTGTTGTCATCGCTATCGGACACGGACAGGCGATGGGTCTGCATGTGTCACACAGCCATTGCACACCATTGCACAACCACCCTCCCCGATCAGTGGTTTTCCATTTCAGATTTCTCTGTCCTGTTCGTGCACCAGGGAGCTTGAACCCGCCGTGCTGTTGCAATCACTCTTTCACAGGAGCAAGTCCTCGGTCATCTGTCAAAATCCACTGTATCCCCTCAGCATCAGCAGAGTGCCCGAACGAGCATGCTCTCAGCCTTCAGGCCTTTTTGGTATTTCCATCATCTTTTATGAGCAGTGACCAGAAAAGCCACATTGAGCAAAACAAGCTTTTCTAGGGAATTTCTTTTACTGTTATGATTAAAGAATGCTTTGTCTTTATGAAGAGATTATTTATACAAGTCAGCTTTTGCAGGCAGAAGGAAAGTCCCTGGCTTGAGGAGATTACAAGGTAGTTGTGACAAAAATAGAGTACAAAGACCACAGTGTGAGAGAGAAGGAAATATTGAAGTATAATTAAAAGGAGGAGGGAAGTGTCTTAAAAGAAAGAAGGTAGCAAGTCTTGTGAACTGTCTGGAGCCATTTATTTATTTATGCTTTTAAGGAGGTGTTTTGCATTTCTGTGGCTTGATACATAGGTGGGAGCAGAATGGGAGTGTATTCATGTTTCATGTATTGAGACTCTTTGGCGTGCCCTCGGTTTCTGCAGCAAGCGCATCACGACAGTCCCACTGACCGACACACGGCTATTCTTTTGTATTGTGCACTACTAAGACTCCCAAAATACTTCACAAACTTTTAGGCTGTTGAACCTCGATATAGCAAGGAACAAGACTTGTAGATACAGTGAACACATACAAAGAATAAGTTGATTTTAGGAAGACCCTGCGATAGCCTCCCAGAAAAGCTGAGCACAGAATTTGGGGCGCTGACTCCATCCCCTGAGCTGCAGCACCTTATCCCTGCCCCAGCGCGAGCTCGGTGGCCTTACTCATGCAGCCACCCGTGTTCTGTGTTTCAGCATAGAATCATAGAATCACAGAATGGTTTGGGATGGAAGGGACCTTTAAAGGCCATCCAGTCCATCCCCCCTGCAATGGGTGGGCAGGGACATCTACAACTGGATCAGGTTGCTCAGAGCCCCATCCAGCCTGGCCTTGAATGCTTCCAGGGATGGGGCATCGACCACCTCTCTGGGCAACCCCTTCCAGAGTTTCGCCAACCTCATTATAAAAAATTTCTTCCTTATATCCAGTCTGAATCTACCCTCCTTTAGTTTAAAACCATTACCCCTTCTCCTATCGCTACTGGCCCTGCTAAAAAATCTGTCCCCATCTTTCTTATAAGCCCCCTTTAAGTACTGAAAGGCCACAATAAGGCCTCCCCGGAGCCTTCTCTTCTCCAGGCTGAACAACCCCAGCTCTCTCAGCCTGTCCTCACAGCAGAGGTGCTCCATCCCTCTGATCATTTTTGTGGCCTCCTCTGGACCCTCTCCAACAGGTCCATGTCCTTCCTGTGCTGAGGACCCCAGAGCTGGATGCAGGGCTCCAGGGGGGCCTCACCAGAGCAGAGCAGAGGGGCAGAATCCCCTCCCTCAACCCTGCTGGCCACGCTGCTTTTGATGCAGCCCAGGATACGCTTGGCTTTCTGGGCTGTGAGCGCACATTGCTGGCTCATGTCCAGCTTTTCATCCACCAGTACCCCCAGGTCCTCCACAGGGCTGCTCTCAATCCCTTCATCCCCCAGCCTGCATGGATACCGGGGATTGCCCTGACCCAGGTGCAGAACCTTGCACCTTGTTGAATCTCATGAGTTCCACATGTTTCATGCAAGCCTTAAAAGGCCCCTTAAATGAATCACTGCTACTTTTCCTCTTTGCACAAATTGTAGCAGTAAAATTGATATGAAATACTGACAAAGCAGTGGTGGTGAATATGCCTCAGTAAACTATACACAAAGTTTTCTTGACTTCCTATTAAGAGTGGCAAAAAGGTCAACTTCTCCAAGAGGGACAGTAGCTGAAAGACCAACCTTTTTGCTCCCCTAATAATTTCCTCCATAAAAAATGGGTCAGTTATTGATACATCTGTAAAATGTAACCAGGGTGAGACTTTTTTCTGGCAGGATCTGTGTGAATCTGTGATCTGTGGATATGCACGAGTCTGCTCTGGAGCGACCCCTTCAACAGCCTCCGGCATGAGCTTGCAGAGCTCCGAATGTCCAGTTCTGCTCCAGGTCATGTAACTTGAATTCTAGGAAATTGTATGTTTGTTTGTTTGTTTGTTTGTTTTTAAATCTAAACACAAAACCAGCACTCAGTAACTTCAAATGGACAAGATATATTTATAGGGACAGCACAGGAACCTGTGCTGCCAGTGGTGGTCAGAGCTGGGTAACTGTGACAGCCTTCTCTCGTCTTAAAGCACGGAAAATACTCTGTCATTGCTTTTGTCACCACGTTCCTACATGGCTGCAAAAGAGGCACAGCCACTGAGAGCCTGATTGTTTAGGAAAAAAAAAAATCTAAGTTTATTTAGGAATTGTTTTATTTATTTAATTAAAAAAATCTAAAGTTCTATCTTTTTTTAGAATAAAAATGATATAACTGATTATTGAAGCTCACAAACATAGGGGAAGTATAAAGTACTTTACATTTTCAGATAAGAGTGAAAATGAACTGTATAAAGCTCTGGCCTTCAGCAAAAGCGTGCTTAGTTAATTATATGAACAAATTATCTCTCTTTTCGTAGAATCGTAGAATCATATAAATGTTAAAGTTGGAAAGGACCTCTGAGATCATCGAGTCCAACTGGTCCACCTCTAAACCACGTCCCTAAGCACCACATCCACACGTTGTTTGAGTACTTCCAGGGACTCTGATTGCACCACTGCCCTGGGCAGTCTGTTCCAGTGCCTAACCATTCTCTCTGTGAAGGAGTTTTTCCTAATATCCAACCTAAATCTCCCTGGTGCAGCTTGAGGCCATTTCCTCTTGTCCTATCCCTTGTTACTAGGGAGAAGAGACTGACCCCCACCTCACCACAACCTCCTTTCAGGCAGTTGTAGAGAGCGATAAGGTCTGCCCTCAGCCTCCTCTTCTCCAGGCTAAACAACCCCAGCTCCCTCAGCCGCTCCTCACAGGACTTGTGCTCCAGACCCTTCACCAGCTTCGTTGCCCTCCTCTGGCCACGCTCCAGCACCTCGATGTCCTTCTTGTAGTGAGGGGCCCAAAACTGAACACAGGACTTGAGGTGCGGCCTCACCAGTTCCCAGTACAGGGGCACGATCACCTCCCTGGTCCTGCTGGCCACACTATTCCTGATACAAGCCAGGATGCCATTGGCCGCCTTGGCCACCTGAGCACACTGCTGGCTCATGTTCAGGCAGCTGTCAGCCAACACCCCCAGGGCCTTTTCCACCAGGCAGCTCCCAGCCGCTCCTCCCCACGCCTGCAGCGTTGCCTGGGGTTGTTGGGACCCAAGGGCAGGACCCGGCCCTGAGCCTTGTTGACCCTCACACAGCTGGCCTGGGCCCATCGCTCCAGCCTGTCCAGGTCCCTCTGCAGGGCCTTCCTGCCCTCCAGCAGATCAACGCTCCCGCCCAGCTTGGTGTCGCCTGCAAACTGACTGAGGGTGCCCTCCATCCCCTCGTCCAGATCGTTGATAAAGATACTGAACTGGCCCCAGCACGGAGCCCTGGCGGGCACCACTCGTGGCCACCCTTTTCCCCTCCAGAAGAAGCCCTCGGCGTTCCCGGCGGGTTTCCAAGGGGCGGCAGGAGGCCCCTGGGGCCGAGGCCCAGCGGGGCAGCAGCCCCCTCCCCTCCCCGGCGCTTGCCGCGGCCGGGGCTGCGCTAGGCCGCAGCGCCCAGCAGGTGGCAATGGCGGAGCGGCTGCGGGCGGGCGGCGAGGCGGGCCGGGCCCGGCCGCCCGGCCTGGGCCCCACAGCTCCGCCTCGGGCACCCGCCGGGCTGCTTCAGCGTGTCCTGCCAGGGAGCAAATCGCCTCCGCTCCCAGCAAGGTCTTTTCTTTTCATTTTGCTTTTCAAGTCTAGGATCTGAACTTACAGGCTTGTAGCGGTGACCTGTGGCAAGGGGTTTGGCGGCGAGATCCAGGACCTTAGGGATGACCTGTGAGGGGATCCGAGTGCCGGGGGCTCAGCAAAGGTGGAAATCACGGTTTTTATATGTACACACACACGTGTATACACACACGTACATATAAGTATATCTGTGCATATCCACATAAATAAAAATGTGGCACATTATATTTATCTGTATATATACATACACACACACGCATATATATAAAAATAAAAAACGTTGCTTAAGAACTCCGCTCACACCACGTTCTCACATATTCTCTTGTTGCATCTTCTGTCTCCGTGCAAGGCCACACTGTTTCCAGGCCAGGAATAAGTCTTTAAACAGATCAGAGGCTCTAACGTGGAATAAAATAGGCAAAGAAGAGGTTTAATTCGAAGAAGGCATTCCTGAGTCGCACAGCAAGGAAACTACTTTTAATGACAATTAAAAAGAGAACACTTTGCTTTGAGGCAGCACTGAAGGTGGAGGCATTTTCCAAGCAGAACGACTCACTGCTTTCCCCGTGCTTATAGAGGAAAATGGATGCAGTAAAACTTTCAGAAAAACAGGGAAGCATTAATAGTTTCTAGTGGCACACTTTGCCTTTTATGAACACACCCACCAAAAAAAACCCCAACAAAATGAACAAAACCACCCCCCAAAACCAAAGTAAAACTAACACCCCCCCCCACCCCCCCCAAATTCTTAAGTCAATTAAAAAAGGCATGGAAGATATTTGGCCTTGTTAAGAAATTAATGAAAGAAGCTTGATTGCACCAAAAAGCTGGTGAAAAAACTTCTCTTTCCCTTCATATTGAAACTGAAATAACTGCACCTGGCAGAGAAGTGGCTCTTTCCTGAAAGGTCAACGCTGGTGAACTGAAATCACAACTGAGTTGCCAAAATGCTTCCGGGGCACCATAACCACCGCTTGGTTAAAGCAGCTCCAGAGCACATGGTGGACACGCTGAGAAGTCCGCTTACATGTGTGTAAACACAGCGTAAGTTTGCTTACTACAGGCAAGGAATCCAGATTATCTACAATCAATATGATTTCTCTCATCTCCATGTGATTGTATCAGTGCTTGGGCTCTTTTTCAAATGGTGCAATAAAAACCTGTTTGTAGGGCTTCGGAAAACAAATGCACAGGTTGCAAAAATGCACCACGTTGTCTCTTTGAAAGTATCATAGGTAACTGGCCTCAAACTGCACAGCAATACTTTAACATTGATCCATGTTCTGGATTTACTGCCTAGAAAAGCAGCAGTTCTTACTATTTCAGAACCACCCGCGTATTTCAAATACGTCTATGTTACATCGAATCATAGGCTGGCAACAGCAGGGTTAAACAGTTTCAGAGCAATAACGAAAAGCTGTAAGTGGGGGACATTTACCTCTGTAAAACGTGTAAGCAGCATGGGCAATACTAAAATAATATCAATTTTCCAAAGTTCTTTAAAAAAAATCAATGACAAGAACAAACCGCAGAAAAGAAATAGCTGCAATAGCGCCTATAAGTAAAGATTTAAATCAGTTGTGATTACTGAGAGGTAACTTGTTCATAAAATAAAAGGATCTTCAGGGAAAAATATCACATATTAAATGATCTTGAGTATAGCAGCGAAAAACACAAGAAACAAAAGAGGAATTCAAACTGGGAACCAGGCACATATTTTAGCAGTGAGGAAACAGATTCTCTGTCTCGTGATGATGTTTTTCTGACAGATGTGCTCTAACCGAACAACTCTGCATTGTAAATAGTTTTGAGAGTCGACATCTAAAATGAGGACACTGGAGATCTGTCGCTCCGGGCTCTTCTGGAAGGCATTCCGCTACGGAGAAGACTTTTTACACAAAACAGAGGTGGCAGGACATGAAAAACCCGGTGACTCAGTAATGTTAAAGCAGGAGCCCTGGCGACTCCTGCTGTGAAGCTGTCAGTGGATCCAGTAGAGAGGACAGGATAGAGGCAGAGTATTTTGCAAACTGAGTTTAAGAGAAAGGGTATTGTGGCACTTTGAAGAGTCCGCGAGTTAAAAGCAACTACTGTAAGTTTCCGAGAATGTTCCCAACCTGAAGACACAGTTACCGAAGGACAGGTAAGGGTGACGGGAAGGTTCCTCTAATGGTGGAAACCGTAAGAGCAGCCCCTCTATCTGCCCACCACAGGGAGGACTGCTTGGAGCAGATGAAGTTGTGAGGTTGCGTTTTTAATCTTTGGGATTTTAACAGAATCGATCCATACCAGTATATTTAATGGGATTTGCATGAGATTTCAGAATATGCAAGAAGCTGTTGCTCTACGAGACTTCACGTTTTAGCCTAGACAATGTAGTATCACTTCCATTGAGCGTGAGACTTTCTGGGGGAGCCCAAAGCTCTGTTTTGCTGCTTTCAATGTGCAACCAGGCCATAATCTTTATTCTAGCTGCTAGAACAATTTTGATGTTTTGGTTTTTCTTATGGGGTGAAATAATGAAAATATGAATTAATTTTAAACTTGTCATTCTAGATGGAGGTATTATTTTGTAACAGTAATTTTTCAATAGACACCTGAAGGTTCAGTGCTAGGTTCGTTGGCCCAAAGCTGCTTCTTGGCTTCTTCAGCCTGGATGACAAAAATGGTACCAGCACTCTGATTTTTTTTCATGCTGTTCCTGGAAATACAAGGTGTGGAGGGAAGAAATGAAGACAAATACCTTATTCAAATCAAAATTTAATCAAAATGCATCTCACATCCTCAAACACAGAGATCACAGGCTATGTTATTTATGGTTTCCTGATGCAAAGAAACCGGTCATTATCCTTTGCTAATTGGTTTAGAATAAGAGAGGTATTTCTGGATGCGGCAACTGCTAATCTTACTTCAGTGAGGAATTCTTAATTTTACCTCCTCAGAGGAGGGCTCCAAACGCAGAGATAGGCCATATGTTTTGGCCAAGGGTAGGATAATTTCTTAACAGGGCAGGTGACATTCTTTCCAATTATTATAAAAATTAAGACACGATAGTTGTGTCAAAGAAGGTCTGTTATTCACTGAAGGAGCAGAACAGCAATTCAGTTGTAGCTACGGTGCTTTTTTCTACACCTAGTAGTTAAACTGATTAGCTCTTGTATAAAAACATCACCCTTTTTATTCACTGTTTTTTGAAGTAGGATAATGCATCACTGAAGCTAGAGAGCTGGCAATGGCTATGGCAGTGAAACTCAAAGTCAACAGACAGCACAAAGTCTGGATCATCAGAGCATTTGTGTATCTGAGATCAACATTTACAAAGTGCTCCTGAAAAAAAAAAGGCCCAACAGATTTGCATCAGCAACACCAATTCCCATCCATTCTTCACTGCCTGACCATCTAACAAGATGAGATCCCACACTCGATGGTATTCACCCCGTCCCTGGGCTGTTGCTCCTGGAGCCGGCTCTGTCTCGGTTTCCAGGCACGCAGGTGAGCAGCGTGGCTGCTCCAGGCACCCTCCGTACCCAGAGGATGCAAACGCTTTGAGGGCGAGATCCACTTACAGACTCCAGAGGCTTCAAGCCTGTTCTGCTGAAGCCTCATGCCGACTCCAGAAACAGGATGGGGAAGCAGGCTGCGATACTCCTGAAACAGGAATACTACACTAGACTAAGTTGATCAGTGCTGCAGATTACCCTTCTCTCCGTAACATTTATCCTCATGCTGCTCAGGTATCTCTGCAGCTGGCAGGGAGACAGCGCAAGCCAGTGCTGCTTCTCCCCTCGCTCCAGCAGCCGCCCACGGAGACGCTCTCCTGGTGCCTCACCGCACCGCCTGGCCTGAATCCTTCTCAGTTTCCTACGGTGGAAGTCAGCCCTGTAAACTGATGTTCCCGGTGGCCACGGATAGTATCAAATAATTTCTGGTGGCCATGAGATCCTGTGCACAGACGAGCGGGACAACGAGATGGCGACCCGAGTGTGCGCAGCTTAAAACAGAAAATCATGTCATGATCCTGATGGAAAACCAGCCTCTTCTCCCACACCACGTAGCAAAACAGCTTATGCCGAGGAACCACCCAGTCTTCCAAAACGAGGAGGGGCAACAACCAGCAGGCGATGGTTGAAAACCTGCCTGTGGGGGTGTGCACAGCAATTTGTCAGCAGGGGATAGCGGTGGGGGAGCGGGCCTGCTTCCAGCTGAGAAGTTAGCACAACGCCAGGATGATGGTCTGCCTGGGAAGAATTAATGTCATGAAGAGCCCTATATAATATTTTCCTTAATGACTGCATTCAGGGCAACTTGAGCTTTCCTAAGACCAATTCCCCCCTGACTCACTTCAATATTTAATAAAATACTGCTGCGGTTTGAGTGCCTAAAGCTGCTACTTTAAACAGAGGAGACGTCTCCATATGGGGTACGCACGTGCACCCTGAAGAACTTCCCACAGCTCTGGTCTTGGCTCTTCTGAGCGATTTGTCTTGCTGTGGTTTGCAAAGAAGGAAAAGGAAATTGTCTACTGATGTTATTATCTGTTTATTTCCTTTGGGGGAATTTGTCTATATGATCCTGCCTGATCTCCATGGGTGGGGAACAAAATATTTAAGTTAGTTAATGATCTTTTTGTCCTGAAGTGAATAGACTTTATCATCTTTCTCTCCTCATTCTTCCTTCTGGCTCCCTCAGGAAAAAGTCGTGGCTGGGAACTCAGATGAGCTCCCTGGGAAAATCTGCTCCTCTGCTCGGTGGGGTGATAAAACTATTTCCTTGAGGAGTGCACAACGTAAAAGTTAATCTTATGGGGTAGGAAATAGGGTCAAAGGAGTGGGTACAGATGTAGGTTCCAGGCCCTCGGGTGTTATCCCCCACTTAACCAGTTTTTGTTTGCCTCATTAATTTGGGAATTAAGGAAATGTCTTATCCTGAGCTGGCTGGGCTGGGAAGGGACTTGTGGTCCACTCCACTGACCCAGCTCCGTGCTCCCTCTGCTCCAGCTTCAGCGCAGAGATACGGACGTGGGCACACAGCACCGTACTCCAGCTTCCAGCAGAGCAGCACCAGGCCCTTTGCAGCCCTCGCTCCTTCATCCCGGTGGCAGCCCCGGGTTAGGGTTGCATTTCTCTGTTTCAAAGTGCAGCAGGTGGGAGGCTCAAAGCCCTCCATGATCACGGTGTATAACGAGGGCTCTCTCAGGTGAGCTCCTAATCAACAGCTGCATGAACTCGGGCGCTAAAACCATCTCGTTTATTTGTTAGTCCACTCCTCAAGGCTACCTGTTTTTCTTCCTGTGTAATATTCCAGCACCCTCTGGGCTGAGGCTTGCTACTGTTGTTGTCCCATCAGCACATACTTGCTTACTGTGGAACATCAGTAATGATGTATCAGCTCCACGACAGATCCCTGAGGAACCCCATCAGTTACCCTGCCCTTCACACTACCTTTTACCCTATCTCCTTAGCCAGATCCTCATGCAATTTCCAATTCCCGTCTTCTCCAGCTGTTAGCTAATGTCATCACACGGAATACTGCACTGCAGCTGGATTTTCTTTGAGAAGACTCATCTTACTAACAGTGGTCATCAGGGTGGTATGGCGTAATTATCCTCAGTAAACATCTCCCCTTCACGCTCACTTAGAGTTCTCCTTTAGGTTGATTTTCTTTCCCCTTTCCTTGAAAACCCGTGACTGCAGTAGAGGCTCTCCTCTATTCATGTGATACCATCCCCGGGCTGGATACCAGAACAGCTTCTTTCCATTAGGGCTGAACCAATAACGGTTCCAGGAGAGCGATCCCTTGGTTTCTATCACTTGCGCACACTTTTTTTCACCTCCATGTTGCTAAGTTATTTCTGTTTTTCTCAGTGTACCTCCCTCCCCACCGATGTTGAACGTCATTGCCATCTTTATTAGCCGCGAGCAGCAAGGTGCTGGGTGTAGTTTTGTAATCCAGTCTGGATCTCCACCACACAGTAGTTTCATGTTCATTTTTTCCTCTTTTTCCTGTTTTCCTCCACTTTTAAAAACGTCTGCAGTCATTTTAATCTCCTTGAAAGATAGCTGGCTGATAGCATTTCTTAACTCTACCCATTTTCAATAAGTAAAACCAAACAGCTTTTCTTCTTCAGCAGCCTTTTGTATTTCTCGTTGTTCTGCTATTTCCTATTGTTTTTCTTGTGGTGCAAATCATCCTACAGCTGATCTCCTCTGGCTTAGGATACAGATCTGTGGTAATTTTAACATGGCCAAATAGCAGGATTTTATGGTGGAGTCTGAAATATCTTGGAATCATAGAATCATAGAATGTCCTAAGTTGGAAGGGACCAACAAGGATCATCGAGTCCAACTCCTGTCCCTGCATAGGACAGCCCCAAAATTCACACCGTATGTCTGAGGGCGTTGCCCAAATGCTCCTTGAATGTTGTCAGGCTTGGTGTCGTGACCGCCTCCCAGGGGAGCCTGTTCCAGCGCTCCACCACCCTCTGGGTGAAGAGTCTTTTCCTAATGTCCAACCTAAACCTCCCCTGCCGTACCTTCCTGCCGTTCCCTCTTATTCAAAACTGTGAGCTCCTCAGTGAAATTAACTTGTTGCTAGCTAGCAACGATAAGGACTAATTTCATTTTTGAAATGAAGACCTTCCGTTTACAAAGAAGTCTTAGAACTTCAGTTCAAACTGAAATCAGGTCTAGATCTCTTAAGATGAGGTTTTTTTCAACGACTAGCTCAGATAGGCATTGAACTTCTCAAAAAAGCCAGCTATAGTGTAGAACTACTTTGTGTTGGCTCCGTAGCTGTCACAGAATCACAGAATGGTTTGGGTCGGGAGGGACCTTTAAAGGCCATCCAGTCCACCCCCCTGCCGTGGGCAGGGACATCTACAACCAGATCAGTTGCTCAGAGCCCCGTCCAACCTGGCCTTGAAGGTTTCCAAGGATGGGGCATCTACCACCTCTCTGGGCAACCCCTTCCAGTGTTTCACCACCCTCATCGCGAAAATTGTTTTCCTTGTGTTTAGTCTAAATCTACCCTCCTTTAGTTTAAAACCATTACCCCTTGTCATGCCAAAAAACGCCTTCAGCCCTCATATCCAACACTATCTGGGCTCTGTGGCTCCCTGCTCCCTCTTGCTGGCCGTGAGCGCAAGTTTTCTCCCCCTGACTGTGTGCCAGAGAGACTTGACTCTACTTACAGAACCTGCCTGGCTGTGAGAAGCTATGTTAGTAAAGAGATAAGAAGAAATTCTGCTGTCCACCTCTGCCCATCCTAGATCTCTTCCTAAAACCAAGAGAAAGTTGAGCTGCTGAAAACTTCATGAAAACTTAATTAACAGGGCCAATTCTTTAAAACAAATAAATAAAAATGGAATTACACGTACTGCAGAACCAACTAGACACCAAATCTTCAGAAAAGCACCACGGCAAGGAGGTGCTGGTCACTATCTAACCTGCAGATGCCCCTCATCATCAAACAGAAACAAATGGTTACTGTAGCATTCAATGACCAGAAGAAACTGCTTGCGGTTTATCTGTTCAAGGATCAGACTTGATCAACTATCCTGTTGATCTGGGCTGGGGTTAATTTGGTGCACTAATTCAGAAAGCACGGAGCTAGACGTCTGGGACAGCACATTGTCACCAAAACTTGGTTTTGCCTTCACAGATTATTTGTACCAAATGCCAGAGAGTCACACCACAGAAAAATCACTGCTCAGAGCCAGGAAAACCCCCCAAAATAGCCCTCAGGGTGGAGTATGCTGGAGAATACAACCAGAAACCCTGGCCTAAGGAGTACAAGGCTGAAACAGGGAGGGCAAAAAGGCCCCCGAGCCTGCCGCTGGGACAGCGTTCATCGTGCTGCAGACTTCAGCCATAGCAGGAAGAAACAAGATGCTGAGCAGAGGCTGAGAGCTCATTACAGAACATGGGAAAACAGGACGGAAGAGATCTAAATGCTCATTTTGTTACACCAAGTGACCTCTCTGTTGTGCTACAGGAGAGAACAAGTGCACAAGATATCACCGCGTAGGCACGGGTCTCAGAGCGTGCCCTGATAAAGTGCTCGGTGCGTCTCCCAGCACACTCTGCTCGGGCTACCCGAAGCAGAAAAAAGGCAAGCCAAAAGATTGCTTTTTAATAATCTTTGAACATTAAGAATGCTCAAAGACTTCCCTTTGGCAGCTTACCAGCTGTACATCATTTTCTCATTCTTCCTCTCCCGAATAAACTTTTTTTCCAAGAAGTAATCTTATTAATGAGTAGGAAAGGACATGCTGGTAATCTTAAAAAACCCCAAACCCCACCATCAGTCTTCCTGCAAAATGTTGTGCCTGACCATGGTATCAGCTTCACTATTCCCAACCTACAAAGAGCTGCGATCTCAGCGTCTTGAACCCTTCTCAGCCTGGTAGGTAACGGAGTACTTCAAGCTGAAACAGGTATCGAAGAAGCCCATGGCATCGTGAACAGCTGCCAATACCTCTCCCTCCTTTCGCAATATTGGAGAATCTTCAGCATTTAGACGAGGGGTTTGGACCACAACAAATAGAAGGAAAGGTTAAGGCAAATCTTAACCTCCGTGTTAACTGGAAATCAGAGAAACCTGTCCTGACCACAACTGGGACATACTGTTACCTTCAAACAGGAACACCGTAACCAAAATCCAGAGCCTCAGGTCTCATTTTGTTAAATTGCTTGGCAAGACTGAAAAAACATCACAGTAAAGCACATGGTTCATTTACAGCTCAGCCAGATCTGGCGAGCAGATAGTCCTCACTTTACTGATCAACGCCTTCCACTTCAAAAGGCTGTCCTTCATCGTACAGGCAGTAACCGGTACCCTCAAGGAAATAAATGGATTGTCTTCTGTCTTCCACCTCAGCACACTGCCAGGCATTGAGATGATCTCTTGGGAAGACCTTATTGCTCTCTACAACTGCCTGAAAGGAGGCTGGAGCAAGGTGGGGGTCGGTCTCTTCTCCCAAGTAACAAGGGATAGGATGAGAGGAAACGGCCTCAAGCTGCGCCAGGGGAGGTTTAGGTTGGATATTAGGAAAAACTTCTTTCCCAAAAGGGCAGTCAGGCCCTGGCACAGGCTGCCCAGGGAAGTGGTTGAGTCCCCGTCGCTGGAGGTATTTAAAAGCCGTGTAGATGTGGTGCTTAGGGACATGGTTTAGTGGTGGGCTTGGCAGCGCTGGGTTAACGGTTGGACTTGATGGTCTTAAAGGTCTTTTCCAACCTAAACGATTCTATGATTCTAATGCAGGATATCCATAAAAAAGACGAGGAATCTCATCTACAGCAGCCGATGGCCACTTTTGGATTGATATGAAACACAGGCATCGCTTGTAACGTGAGAAGATGTACAATTCGCAGAAAAGACTTGGTTTCTATATAGCCAGTTACGGGCATATTTGTTGAAGTTTCCACATCTAGTTATGTATATCTGATTCCCCACCCTATATTTTACAACCTTACTGCTATGCAAGATGTTGCTAGAATGAGACAGGTTGAACAAGATCTTTACCCAAACTTTCAACTCTATAACCCCGCCGCACCTCTACCAGTGTTGTACAAACCACACTTTCAAAGTCCCCTTCTCAGCATACCCACAGGCAGGGATCAACGCAGTGAGAGAACAGTTATTAAAATAGCGTTTATGGGCAGTAAGTTTATACGCACTATGAGTCACGTACTGGTCTTGGTTCGATGTCTGAAGCCACCCGTGGTAGGAGCTATGAACTGACACCTCTGTCGGATTCGGAGCTCCAGGCTGCAGAAAGCAGTCAGGGAACGCAAACCAGAACTCCAAGCTGCACCAAAGCAATCCAGCCCTGCCACCACATCTGACCTTCATAAAGCTGGAAGGCTTCTAAAGCCGCGCCGGAGCAAGCTTGAGAAGGAAAGCCAGCCTATAGGGGCACGTACTGGACACGGTCCACAGGGGTCAGCCAGGAGGCTATGACTGCCTGTAGCAAACGGGTCTCGCTGTAGTCAGAATAAGTGGTTTGATGGCAGGTTTCTAAAGTGAGCAATCACAGCTAACAAACAGCTGAAGCTCCCCAGGCTCCTTCTGCAGCACCTTCTTTGTAACGCACCATCAGGGACCTCCTGGTGGCACCCGGCCCTCTGAAGTGACAGTGCCCATGACGGGAGCCCCTCCTGCTGTAGAACCCCTGCTCTCCTCCCCTCCCTTCCCAAACTGGCTTTTTTGGGAGCGTGGATTTCTCTACCAGTCTGCTTAGGCCACAGAAAGCAAAAAGGGCTGAAAGTTCAGGAAACCACAGCTCTAACTAGTACTTAGGGAAGCAAAAGCAACAATTTCCATGCCCTACGATTGTTGTGTAGTTATTGTTGTGTAGTTACCATGCATTTCCTCGGGGCTGATAAGAAATCTGCCCCTTCCTCCCTGCTTTGGACTTTTACGTGTTTCTGTAAAGCAGGGAAAGGCGAGGTTGCCATTCTCAAAGTCATCCTTGCCCTTCTGCTGTGATGCTGTGAATAGTCTGCCAAAGAAAAACAGATGCTGCTGCCCAGGGTGATGGCCTCTCCCCTTCCGAGGGGACGATGCTTCAACTCTTACCCCAGAAGGAAGGAAGAGATCGGTTACTGCTTAACCGATAGCCACTAACTCCAGTTCCTGATGCAAGTTCTCTCGTTATCTGCCCCCACCTACTCTTGGCACACTGCTTTCGCTCTAAGGAATCGCTAAAACTGCCGCTTCAGAAAACACGGAGGGAAAGAGCCCCTTCGGGCAGCGAGTGCAGGAGCACGGGTCTCGGCCAAGCTGGCAGC
This sequence comes from Nipponia nippon, assembly GCF_047370975.1. Taxonomy (NCBI): domain Eukaryota; kingdom Metazoa; phylum Chordata; class Aves; order Pelecaniformes; family Threskiornithidae; genus Nipponia; species Nipponia nippon. Next base: position 8,084,672 of record NW_028262380.1, on the reverse strand, counting down.
GCTGCAGTGTTCCAGACATACCTCTTCAGAGGCATCAATAACGCATGCCTACTGAAAATGGAACCTTTCCAGACACACCTCACTGGAAATCCCACTGTATTTAGTTTCAGAGTGGCTGACACAATCAGCTTGCATATCTGTGATGTTTAAGTGTCGAACACGAATAGAAGTTGTGGTCCCTCCAGCATTCCTGGTTAGCTTTCTTTAAAGCACTCAGGCACACATCAAAACCTCACACCTAGCATCTCCCTCAAAACCTCTAACAGAAGGCTCTAGGACATCAGGCAGCCTTCAAGGAAGCGACGGAAAAAAATACGACAGGAACGTAGATGGGAGCATACTGCTCAAATATGAAAAGTTTAAAGCAACCCTCTCGTTTTGGAGCCTGAAGAACAACGTTTATGGTTGTGGTGGTGGTGTTTTGGTTGGGTGGTTTTTGTTTTGTTTGTTTGTTTGTTTGCTTTTTATTCTTGCAGACCACTAAAACACAACACTTGGAACTTACACTCCTTTTACGAAAGACCCTTATGAAAGAGTTAATTTTTTTACACTTAAATACAAAGCAGCTTTCTAATTTTATATAATCAAGGAATGGAAAACAATTTTTATTAACATGTTTTACATTTACAATCTTTTATTAGCTAATCAACATCAACATGCAAAAATAAGCGCTAAATACAAACCTCTACAATATGGTTTTGTTTAAACTACAATGGTTTAATTCTTTTGAAAAGTCGTAAGGATGTGTTCTGTAGTTGTTAAAATTGAACTATTAGTTTCAGTAATGAATACTATTTAGACCCTAAAATTATGTAATCATCCTGCAAGGCATCTTCAGAAACTTCGCCCAACACTTAAGAATACCAGCTCATTTTCATGTGAGTACATTCTCAAAGCAAGAAATAAGGCAGTAGCACTAATGATTTCATATTGAACCCTATGCACATAACTAATAACTTTAGAAGGACTTTAACACTATGGTAGACTGGAAAAAGAACATTTAAACAAGCATTGGATTTTGCCTGAAATGTTCTCAGTTCCTCTTGATACTTATGCAACCTCCTTAAAATATTTGGGTTTGGAAAAAGACTTCATGCTCCTTCAAACCAGTCCCTAGTTGATCCTCCAGAGAAGCCAGTCTTGGGTCAAAGACATCAACATCTTCCCATGGAAATAAGTTACATAATTCTTGTTCAGGATTACTTCACGAGAGGATCATAAAGAAGGCAAAGAGGAGCTTAAAGGAGAACATATTGGTAGTACTGAAATATTTGATAACAAAAGGGTCTTGGACAATTGTGAAAAAGAGGGAAGAAAAATGGATTTAATTTCAAATCTGTTGTCACTTTCCCCCAGTGCAAGTGTCCATCTTTAAAGAAAGTTATCCTTTAGAAGACGAAAGTACTTTTGAGAAGAGTCCAATTTTTGACCTTATGTTACAAAACCTTAACAATCAAAATTTGTTTTTGTTTTTATTCAAGTACAAACTTAAGTCATAATTCCTCTCTTTTTTTTTTTTTTTTTAAAGAGTGTTTATTGTTGCTCATTGATCTTTGGTCGCAAGAAACAATAATGCCACCGACAGGTCTGATCCCCAAGGTGGCAGGTTTTGCTTCTTTGCCACACATTAAGGCCCCCCCCTTTACAGGGTATGCCAATATACACTGTGTCAAAATTCCAGCGGCACTTCATCACGTGTTTTATGGACCTACATGATGTAGACTTTCTCAGCTTGTGAGAAGTTGAAGACTTCTTTGGTTCTTGGGCAAATTACTTTGTCATCTTGACGAATAGAAAGCAGAGACTGAAAAAGAGTGAAAGCAAAAGATAATATTCACAATAGTAACTCAAAGCATTATTTAGCTGTTTAGTAAATAAACTTCTTTTAATTAAAAAAATAATGGTATTATAGTCTGAGGTCAAAATATCTTTCCCCAGAAAAGTTACTTATTCTACATTATCACTCTCGAGAGGGAAAGATGTCCAGCACCATTTGATTTCATGGTATGAATTCATACATTCAATCAGACATCAGCTTCTTTGAAGACCAATTTAATCACATAAATATACAGTCCTTTAAAAATTACTGCAAGAAGTTACTTTTCTTCTGTTAATGTAGAAGATACTTCTAGCTTTCTGACTGAGTTGATAAGCTCTTATTTTGATCCAGAAAGTTATTATAACCGCTGCTATTTTAGACTTCAGCAAGTCATTGATTTCAACACTTACATTGTATCCATAGACATATCCATTTGGTAACATCATAGGAGGATTATTTTCGTTCATTACATCCCCCGAAATCTTGCAGACTAGTCGGGAGTTGGCACAATGTGCCATAGGCAGAGGCTGAGCCAGCTTGTTCAGGGATTTGCTACACACAGGGCAGTCTGGGTTTTTTGAGCTCCCATCCTCTTTATAACACTGTCTGTTTAACAGAAAGTTAAGGAACGACCACCACAGAATGCAACAACCATTAGTTAATGACGTACATTGGAAAAAAGATAGTAAACCGTGCAAATATAGCCTAGGCTATGGAATGTACAGGACCATTTGATTCAAGCTTAATGTGTACATGTAAGAATCAAGTGCTTGCTTTGTGTCAGAGAACAAGAGTAAGCAACAAGTCTCTGGCACCCTATACAGGTAAAGTGTCTGATGCAGAACACTTCAGTAGCACCAGTCCTCCTCTAATACACCATAGCGTGTAGCAAATTCAAGTAGATTTCAAAAGATGCAGGATATATTTGAATATCCACATAGAAACAGATAGGGTAGATTTGTGTGTAAGTGCTTAAAAAATAATGAATTTGACCCAGCTCACTAACTTTTGCACATATATTCACTAACTTAAGACACATGGAAAGATAGCCTAGTATGCAAACACAATGCAGATTTCACCTTAAAATTTTGGTTTGGGCTTTTTTTGTTTTTTTAAACCATAATGACATTTATTATAATCTCTCCTCAATTTAATTGAGAGACCAATTCATACTCTATTTAAACAACTCACGAGCAAAAATATTCAAGTGTCACATTTCCTCTGAGCTCTCTGAAAAGCATCCATAGAATGAAAAAAACCAAACCCACACAATGTTTCTTTGCACTCAACAGTAGTATCTGCATTAAAGGATACGGTGTTTTTATAGCTGAAAGGCCTGCCTGGAGTGTTATAGTAAAAACAGAATTGTTTCCCAGCTGATGTAGTCTGTAGTTATCATATCTAAACTGTTGGATCAGCATTCTCCATCGAGCAGGGTCCAAGAGATCCTGTTAAAAAACAACACAACTATAAGTTGTTTTCAGTCTAATTGTCCCGAGGGGAAAAGCCTGAGAGTGGTAAGTTGTGCAAAACTCACTACACTGAATCCACCACAAAATAAAAGTATACATGCTAATACATAGTATGACTGTACTTGGTTAGAAAGTACCTTTTAACGCTACTTTACTAGAAATATGATTTAAATCAAGTATTACTTAAAATAGCTGGTATGACAATATTCAATCTCCCTCCGTCATCTACCAAATGTTCTAATTAAGGTATGTAAATCCTGGTAAGACTATTTCTTGCATTTAGTTTTCTAGAATGCTGGCCTACTTACGAAGCAACATTCGTATTGTGGAATGTTTGCTCTATAGCCTCTGAATCATTAACATTGAAAAAAGTCAGAGGCGTTTTTTACCTCAAGTCGGGCTAATTCTGCTGATACCTCTTTGTAATACATAACGTTTACAGAATTTTGTTTGAAGAGCTGGCACAACCCCAGGTTAGAAAAAGCTTAGGTAAGCTATTCATTTAAGGACAAATTTCTTTACTATATATTGTAATGTTGTGCGTTACCCAAAAAATGGGTAACGGTAGTTAAAGCAAGGATGTTTTTTTCATGGAAGCAAGAACTAAACACACAGGTCAAGGATATATTGAATCCTAAAAGTAATGCTGTGAGGGAGTCATGTAAGAAGTGAAGAGCCTTTGAAAATATACTTGTTATGTTACATATACAGGCAAAAACCTAATCCTTTCTTCTGCTAGCAGCCCTTCCTCCTTTGTATCCATAACCTGCATTTTGCTCATGAGAAGTGACAATGTTCGTTCATCTTAGAAATAAGTTCATATTATCAACTGTGCATGCTACACTTTGAGGCAACTAGGAGAAACAATAATGTATTTTAATATATTGTTTAGTTTATACAACAGGCTTTTAAAGAAAATCAGAGACTTGGTGACAGACAATATACTGAGTAGCAGCATCAAATTCAAAGCATGTTATACCAAAATTACCAGGCAGTGATTTTACCATGATGTAGACACTAGTCTTTATGCTTCGCTCTGTATCGCCTTGGCTCGTTCTGCCTCTGCTCAGTTCCCTGTTCATTCAAGCAGAGACACTGGAGAAGGACAGACTCCAGCATTACCTTTTGTTGTAGCCTGTCCCCTGGAATCCCTCCGCCCCAAGAAGATCAGACTGGCCTGCGAACTTTTATCCAAAAGCACTGTTTCTGCCACCAGACTGCATGTCTGTTTGCTCTATCACCTGCCCTATTTAAGGACAGAACGTTCCCAGAATTCCAGGATGAAGCTTTTGTTCTGACCTTAAGGCAATTCTTGGGATGAGGTAAGAGAGCTTACAACAGATCCATAATAAAGAGATAAAGCACGACTAATGATTAAGAAAAGCTTATGATTAAGGGGATAGGTGATGGGACACAAAAGTAGCAGCTTACTAAATGTCCCACTGGAATAATGCCAGCCACAGCTACACAAGCTTGTTCAAAGCATATCAAAAGAAAATAGCTTGTTTTGCCACAACATTAAATACGTTTTCTTTAAAGTCCTAAAAGATAGGATGACAAGCTAGAGAAAGTTGCATTCATTGGTTATAGAAGATGCTTCTTCCCTTGGATTAATAAAAATCAATTGATTAGAGAGACTATGATCTGACAAACTTTCTCACAGATTTAAAAGTAGTTTTACTTAAAGCAATTTTAAGAAGCCATTTATGCACAGAACTCCTAGTCAACACGTTAATGGTATCTCCAAAAAAGCGTGCACTCTATGATTCTCTTTATCTAGGGAATTATTAGAGGACCCAAAACATAACTTCCATGAACTAGAATGTTTTAAGTCAGATCCATAAAAAGTAGTAGGGAATTTGTTCCAATTGTATGGTTGCACATGAAAAAATACCAGCTTTTCTCCTTGCTCTCCTTCATTGAAATATTCTGTTCAAACTAGCCCTTAGAACGAAATACAGGGCTTTTATTTCCTGCCTATTTCTTTCTCACTACTAAAACAATGATAAGCTCCGTCTTGCACCCAGTCTTCTAACGTATCTATCATTTATGCTCTTAACTCACATCAAATGTGGAATCCAAAATACCAGGATCCTTCTAGGACTCCAGGATTAGCAAAGAAATTCACATTAATTCTGTGGGTTGTTGGGGTTTTTTTGTGTTAGTTTTGTTAAACCATTGATTTCATCATCAATTGTTTAAAAAACATGCTTATACTGGCATTGCCACATATTGGCTTGGCACTTCACAGGATTCTTGTCTTGCTTTGCCAGCTCAACTCTTGTCTACCTTCTGCCTCTAATGCCAAGTTAAAAAAAGAAAGCGAAGAGAATTAGCACATGACCACAGAACAAACTCAAAATCTGCAGAAATGGTAACTACCTATGAATTTTGCTTGATTCAAATTTAGATGTAGATATTACTACGAACATCTGCATTAATTTGTATAATCCAAATAAATGAACACTTACTTTTAAGCATCAAAAATACTGCGTTCAGATAATTCAAATCATCTTTCCTTTCTTCATCCCAACCACCAGAAGAACAGTAACTTGAGAAGTGGAATTAAGAACTGCTGCTAGTGTATTAAGGCCACAGCCTAGTGTGTTAAAACAAACCTCTCTGTTTTTTTTCTTTGTACTTCCCCATCTTCTGTCTCTTGCTGTATATTTGCATATCATGCTTCCAGTCCCACACATCTTTAGTGCTGGGTTTGCGGTAAGCCTAGCTCAGTAGAAATCTGTTCCTTACTATTAAGTTCCAACTGCAACAAAACAAATACTGCCTGGATTAATCTACAGGCCAGGGCTGGTTATTAAAATTAAGGACTGTTATAAAGGTGGATTTTAAAAAGTAAAATTAGAACGACATTTGATCTTCAGATTACCAATGCGTTTTCCTGTAAGGAAAAAGAACTGCAACATGTATTTTATTATTCTGCTGTACCACTGCATTTCAAACATAATGTTACCTTATAGGGGGAGATATGAGTGTCTGAAGGAAAGGCCAACATTCCCATCACTTGTCGAACCTCATCCAGCTGGCTTCCCTCAGCCTGACTGAAATGCTTTCTTGCGTGTCTGAAATACAGGATTTATAGCTTTATCATATAGCCTTGTTTCCAAATCAAGTAAATGTACATAATTAGGTAAGATTTCAGAGAAAAACTAGATTCTGCTCTCAATACATCAACTCCAAAAGGTTTAAAAGGCTTGAAAAAATACATCCTGCGAATGCAAGAATGACTAAGAATTCGCAACTTCACACCGTAACTTCTTAGAAACCAGAACTTCTTACTGTAGCATGAAGTCTTACCTCACCTACATCTAGAATGACAGATCCATGATTATTAAAAGTCTCTCTGCTTACGCAAGCTCAATGTATCACACTTACTCCCTTTGGCATATACTCGCAAGTGAGATAAATGCAGTCTGATAATCAGCTATTCCAAACCATTAAACATCAAGAGTGTTCAAATATCTACTTTGTTTATACTGACATTTGAGAGAATGTTTACTTTTGAATAAATGATATTTTTTTTTGTATAGGCTAGAAGGCAGTATCACTTTCTGTGCAGACTACAAGAAATTGCAGGGTAATGTAGTAGAAAACACCTTGTTAAGAGCTAATTTTTTTGCCACAGAAGTAAAAAATTAAGTAGAACTTCAGTACAAGTTTTGATACTGTAACACATACTGATTATGAGATACACACAAAAGGCTGAAAACCTGGATATTTGAAAGAAGTGATGGAATTACCAGAAACATATTTAAAGCAAAAATACAAACTTTAGTATTTTTCAGGAAATTAATACTAAGAAACCAGAGAATTATTACCAGCTTATAAGGATATTCAACTACTGTATGAAAGCCTCCCCTGTCTAGTCTTCCTCAGATCATCAATTCTCACTTTGAGTTTAAGTGTACAGGAAAACCCTCCAGTCTTTAAACTGGACGATTAGTTCAGCATTTCTGCTAAAAGCGCCTGTTTCCAGTGGTGCACAGATGTTGCACAGTAGACTGAGTACAGAATCAGCACTATATTGAATTTCTGGAATTCCGTAAGTGTAGAAAAGTCTTCCCTATCCCGTATTTTCTCCACAGTTTGTATTATGGGGAAGATACCAAGTAATCTCTGAAGTACTCTGGTAAAGAGTTTTGTTACAATCTATTTAAAGTTACAAGTTACTTTTAGGGATATACAGTATTTTCCAATTGCCCATTTCATGGGTTGAGTTTAACAAAAAAAAAATCTAGATAAGTATTTTATTTTTTCCCCCCAATTCTGCGTTCCACTAACCACACTTAGGTCATCAATACCATGAGAACAGTCTCTTTAGCAGTGTTTCAGTACTCCTACTTCCTCTCCCACCCAAGCCAGGAAGCAATGGAAGTTATGTAGGACAGACTGTTTCCACCCAGCTTCCTATTTTGGGTGAGCAATTCAGGAATGTAAATATCGTTCCCCAGGTGATTACTGTTACGAGAGCAGAAGTACAAAACCCATGGCCTGAGAGAAGAGACTAGGCAGCCTGGACATACTGGAAGAAAGCTAAAATAAGTGCTAGTGCAGAGCTGCAGATGAAAGCGATCGCTATTTAAAAAAAAGCTTAGGCAAAGCAAAAAAATTCAGACCTACCAGTTAAGCTAAATTACTGTGTGTGCATGCATGAGGGAGAAGAGGAAAAAAATCATCTTAAAGAAACCTGATCACTGTGCACTTGTGTTCTGCGATGTTAAAACAGAAGTGGTACCTTCAGTTTTGCACCAGCCCTGTTAACATTGTGGTCCTACCCCCTGTCAGGCCTTGACTATTTGCTCTTACAGACAGCATTTCAACAATACCTCCCCCTTACTTACAGGAAGGCCCTGAGGTGCAAAAGGCAAATACTGACCACATTTACTGTATATGTTCAAGAAAAGCTAGAATTAACACTTTGTTTTGTGTATGTACGATATATAATCACTGTGTGTGTGCTAGCCATTCAAAGGAGAAGTGCTCAGCAATCCAACACTTCCATTATTTGCAAAGGGCTGAACACCCTGGGATGTGGCAGCCATTTTGGGCTCAGCCAGAAGGAATTAGGTTTTCTAAAGTGACCGTCCGTTAGTCTTCGTCTCCTGACTTTCCCTTGGCCTATGCCCCTTAAGAAAACAAGGAAGTTTTCCCACAAAGCCTGCCATGCTAATGTCTGAACTTCATCCTCTGGGTGCCAACACAGAGAAATCAAAATGAAGCAAGATACCCTTTAAAAGAGAAGCAAGTTCATTAATTCATAGCACTCTGAAGTCTTTTTTAGATTGGGAAGCAAGAAACAGTACTATGTGAGTACTCAGGAACGCACAACATTTCAATAACACCTTATTTGCCCTCGTGCCATTATTCACCCCTTCCCTTTTCATTCAGCTATTTCCATCTCTTCGTGCAAATGTTATGGTCTTGGAGGTATATAGGAACCTTACAATGCTTATTTACAATGTTTTTACCACCATTAGCACACACGAGTCAGTACAGCTAGAGCAAGGGGCTAAATTTTTTTTACAAATTATTTTTTAAGATCATGACTAGTGGACCATCACTGAAACCACTAACGAAATTCTCATGACAGATCAAAGTAATAGGTAGAAAATTTTGGTTTTCAAATCCCAGAACGATTCTCTAAACTCTGGGGACAAAGTCCATCGTCTTTTGTTTGAAATAGCTGTTCCTCTAGCCCAAGCAGGTACAGCAGACATACTGTACTTGACAAATCCAAGAATGAAAGGGTATTTATAAAGACTTGATGATTTACAGTTTATTGTCTACTAAGGGTACATTAAGTTGTTAAAAAAAGTACATAAGCTATACAGTGTGTATGCGTACATCTACATACGCCTGAATACAAGGATGAACATATTGATCAGGAAGTAGCAATAACTGAACACAAACATAAGGTGTTACCAAGAAAGGACTTGTTCTTTCTGCTCAGTCTTTCTGACTGGTGCCTGAATGCCTTTATCGCGGAGACCATTATGACTACTAGCAAAATTTATACTTAAAGTGCTCAAAAGTTTTATTATTATTTTTAATATACCTGTTCAACCCCACCCCACAATAAAAATAAAGGAACAAACTCCGTTTATTCACCCCGTAGGAGAGAAGTTTACTAAAGTGAATAGACTGTGGCCACTTTCTCCTAACTCTGCACATCATCAGACTCCTTTTGTTCTTTATATCCCAAGAACAAGAAGTGCACAGGGTGTTTTGTTAAGCTTTTAGCTAAGAACTCTGTGTATCTCTAGCATCCCGTAAAGGGCAAAGTAGCAGAATGCTGTCAGATTTCCCAGAATGAAATTAGTGAGAGCCCCAAAAGTGTGAAAGTAGTGTCATCAGTCATTCATGGTTACTGTAATGATATGAGCTTTACAAAAAAACCTAGAGAGACTGTGGAAGTTAAAGGCTACGTTGTGAGGTACTTAAGCTTAAGAGATTGACTCTTTGTATTCAAGAAATAGTTTTTGTACATTCTTGAAACTTGCACTTCCAAGACTACTCTGATAAACTACCTTAGAGGAAGGTCTGTTTGTACTCATATTCTAAAAAGCTACAGAAATTCCAACATTTATTAAATAAGATGTATATTTTTAAAGCTCACATCAATTTTATCCTAAAAGCAATATGTCACTTTAGAGGTTCTCAGCAGGCAGTAAGCAAAGCTTTCAAACTTATTTAAACACCAGCTGCGTTTCAACAAAGTGTCAGTTCTCCGAGTTCCACTCATACAGGAAACTACTTGGTAAACAGCCTCTTTCTCTGCTTTCTAATGGATGCCTGACCTATTTATTGCACCACGGACACAATACTGAAAGAATCCTGCTGCAGGCACTTAACAGAAGCAAGCTAATAAAAACAGAAGTTGCAACGGTTCGCAAGAAGCAATGAGATTTATGCTACACCTTCCCAACATATATTCCCTCATTCATTACGTATTTATTTTGAAGCAAAGTAGAACAAAATGGTGAAAACTAACATTTTTAAGCCACATTATTTAAGGAAAGCATTGAGATGTTGAACTCTGAGTGTTACAAAATTATCAAAACTCACCCTGTTAAAAAGCAGTGAATTATGACATAGAAGGACTTCTGTAGCTCCTTTTCATTTTACAAGAAGTTATGAAGTTACAACAGCATTGTTATGACTGGCAAGTTATAATTGTGAGTATAAAATATATGTCAACACTGAATTTCAATAGGTATATGGAATATACATGCTTCACCCTTAACAACATTCAATATGGATGCCTATTTGCAATGTAGATAGGAGCTGTAAGTTTTAAACCTCAGAGGCTACGATAGCACAAAGTTATTCCACGCCAAGAGTGCTGGGTCCTCTTGAGGGCTGACAACTTGCAAATTTTACCAGTTCTGATGTGGAAAAGGGATCGGAGGGAAACAAATGTCCAGCAACAACAATAAAATACAGAATAACCTTATCTACTTTGTCCCAGTTCTCAGCCTATCTCCTTATTTCAGCTCTGTGCCTGCCCTCTGGTTTCCAAGCTACATAAGGAAGCTGCAGCTCAAAGAAAATAGTTTTTAGAGCATGGACTACTCACTGTTAAGATGCATGACTGCACATTTGGCAAAGAAGCAAACTTACCAGAGAATAAAGCTAAAGGCACAAAGGCACAGTATTTGTTGGATATAAAGAGCACCAAGGGCTTCAGAAGACAGATAATGTTGTTGAGTGTCTTTCATCCTTTTCTTAAGTACCTGACAATTCCTTAGGATTTGAGAACTCTGTCAAAGGGTAAGTGCACACAGCTAAATGCTAGCATGTAGGTTTTTTTTTTCTTTAAATTATTAACATTAAAATTTGCTGGAGTTTATCAGATTGCACATTTGCATAGACTGGGACAACGATGATTTAGGTGCAAGTAGGGCAACATAGGAATGACAGGAGTTTGCTCAAAACAAGCAACACATTTGAATGAAATTAGAAATAACAACTGGAAATAACCCTAAAACTTAAGATGATTAACTTTGGGGGTGGGGTTAATATCAGACTGGCCTCTCCACATACTTGTACTACCTCTTCCTTCATCCTCATTTTTAAACAACTAAGTCTTTCTCACCTATTCTATTCAAGAAAAGTTATGTGGTTTGCCCTGCAGAAGAGTTTCTACATCTAAAACTTGGGAATGAGCTAGAATACTTTCAGTCTGTGCTTATGTTATGACACTTCATACGTTTTCTATAGCTCTGTGCTCCTCTGACCAAAAAGGAGCTTTGCCACAAATACAAGCCTCCTGCTGGTTTCAATTTCTGGAGTACTCAGGATGGTTTTAAAGGCAGTAAGACTTGCAACTTCCTTAACATACAACTTGTCAGAAATGTTGAGCGTCAACGGTGTTATCACCACAACGTATCAGCAAAGCTTCAAGTCTGGCCATAGAACTTGTCATCTCTCCCCAGGTTTAAACAGTCTTACAAAACAGAACCTGCTGTGAGTTCCTCTCTCCCGTGTCCATGTGTAAGCTCCAGTAGCTCTGCCACCTGCATCATACTTTGTGGTGCTGGCAAGATCACTGCTTATCAGAATTATCAACACATTTTATAGTCCCAGTATCAAAATTCCATTCATTTCAGCAGAACTGGTTTCCTGTGTTATCCTGGAACATTATTCCAACACCTTAAATCAGGTTCACTAACTTAAAAAGCATAAATTGCTTCATGTGCTGATATTCTAAGTATTGCCAGAAAGACTGTCCTGTGGCTGAAGTCAGGCAGTGATGAGGTCTGACTCCAGTTCTGTTACTGATTCACACCACCTTGGGCAGTGTTACTTTATTCTCAAAGTAGCCCCCACTGAATTAGTTCAAAAGAGGTGAAAATGGATATTGAGTTGGGTCCTTCATTTGGGGCCAGGGGAAGGGAGTGGGGGTAACATTACATAGCTCGTTATTTGGACACACGTGACAGAGAGCTCCAAATTATCCATTCACTACAAAAGGTGAACCTGGCCTAACGCATAACTTTAGAACAAAAAGTTTAATGAATATAGTAAAGTAGAAGAGAATTCAGTCAAAATTGAAATGTTAAGCTTTATATAGGCGTTTCATTAACCTTTCTGTATTTTTTGTGATTAAAACAGTAATGAGTTCCTATGAGAAGCTAACTGTACCTCCTGAAAATCAGTTAAGGGTAACTGTGTTCATTGCATTGTATGCCACCAGAAAATACAATTGTTTTATAGAACAGGTTGATTTTCTAAACTTTTATTTTGAAGAGCAACAAGATGCAGAGTTTCAGAGACAATATTAAGTTTTTAAAAAGGTTCATCTGTGGAATGATACCTTGCATTTAAGAAAAAAATATTCAACCCCAGCTTAAATCCAAAGACTGACCAGAACACTAGTAAGATCCTTTACAGCACTGGGGCTTCTGGGGGTTGCAGTAAGAGTCACATGTTTCTAATGAAGCATAATACCATCTTGCTATGAAAATTGTTTGGTAAGCATCCTGATTTCATACCTCACAGCATCCAGTCTCTTGTTCTGTCGAATGAGTTCAATGAACTCCTGAATCCTTAGGCTGAACTCCAGACAGCTCTGAGATTAAAGACAAGACAGAGTCTTAGATGGTGCCAAAACTGCACTGCACAGTTATGTTACGTACTACATGTGCACAACAAAGAAGAAAGTGTTAATAACATGCAACCATGTTTGCTTGCTTTTAGGCATTCATGCAAAAAAAAAAAAAAGTTGAAATGCTGACTTTATGGACAAGGCATCAGCACAAGAATTCCCTAAAAGCAAACAAAAACCTCCTCCTCTTGCCTCCTTCAAAACCTCCGTATTTAGCAGGGATGAACTTTTTTCCTAATGACTGAAAGCATCATTACCTGAGATGCAAGTGAGAGCAACAGGTGGTTTCTTTGTACTTTCTTACAATTTAAAGTAGTAGATTCAACAGAAGTTTGGGGCTATGTGATAATTTAGACAAGAGAGGTCTACCCAGAAGACTGCAAGGAAGAAACAAGTCTTTGAACACTATCTTGAAAGTCCCCAGTATTAACAAAAAACAGCACAGGGTTTAAGTTGCTGCAATCCCCTCCCTCCCTCCCTTTCTTCAAACTTCTATCCCGCTCTTCTTGTCAAACATCTAAAAGCCATGCTGGAAACAAGTCTCAAACAAGAAAACCAAATGGCATTTACCTGGTTTTGGAAAAAGGTAAAATTTGAAGCCTAATGAAGTTGACAGTGTCCCTTTAAATCAAATTCCATCACCAGTTCACAAAATCTATAAAAAAACTTCGAATACGTGGAATTAAAAAGAAAAAGATTCTCCCCCCATAAAAGAACAAGTCACTGTGCTTCTTTATAGGGACACAGTCAACTGTTTTATTACCTTAAGAAAACAACGAAAACCCAAAATCCTTTGAATCCTGAAAAGGACTGTATTCCTTGAGTTACCCTGCTCCATTTGGCAAATGGTTTTCTTCCCCCATGCTTCCAATGAATAGTTGCCTTTTGTTAATTGTCCAAAATTCCTCAGTGACTTCAGTAGGAATTTGAGCAACTCCAAATTTGTATCAGTTAACTGCCTGGGGTGACTAATACACACGTTGCAACAACTGCTTGTTTTAAGATTTGAAATGTAAGGCATTTGAACATAAAAGTGATGCATTCTGTCACATGTTAAAATATAGTTGTTTAAGGAATAGAAAATGAATTATTTTCCAACGATGCATTTTTTCTGTACTCAAGCCCATGTTTAGCAGAGAATAAAAATTTCTTCTCTTTTATTTGAAATTTTCAAATAGGACTATTTTAAAATACCCTGTTATTCAAATCTACACAAACCCCTCATTTAGAATTTTAGCTAAGTTCATTTCTACTAAAAAAATTGGTTAAGCTGTTTAATTTTTAATGATACTAAATCCTAGGGCTTAGTATTTCATTGAAGTGTTTCAACAGCAAAAAAACCCACATCCCAAAACAATCTTCAGAGGTTGTGATTTGTTTTTACGAATCTTCAAGTAAGCTGCAAGCCAATGGCTGTATGGGTTCTGCAGACGAGTGTAACTAGAAGAAAAGAGCCCTAGAGAATCAGATGATGCATACATTTCAACCCTGTATACCTTCAAACAATTCCACAGCAGCTATTCACAAGAGTTTAGATAGCTCAAATCTGTAAAGACTATAGGACTGCGTGCTTTCCCAGGCCAACGTAACAGTTTAATTTTTAGATTAGGCTTGCATTAAGGTGGTGGCTGGGATTTTAGAACATTAACATTGATGAGTAGCTAAGCAACCAGAAAGAGAAGAAATGTTTATTTGTGTTTCAAAAAGAAGCATAGTGATTTCTCTTCTTCCAACTCCAATCTCTCACAGCCTTAGCTTTGGTTTTTGTTTGTTGTTTTTTTAAAAAAAAAAAAAAAAAAAGAGTAGGGCTTGCAGAAATAGATTTTTGTTGTTGTTGTTGTTGTTTTCCAAAAAGAGGGAAGATTTTTCCATATTATTGTTTGTTGGAAGATTGGTGATGAAAAAGTAAGACGTTCAGATTTTATTTCTTATATTACTTAACATATTAAGATTACACAAGGGGGATTTTTTTAGCAGTATAGTTATGCAATAGTGTTTACATACCAATTCTGGTTTTCCTTTAATGGTTTCCATAACAAGATCATCATTTTCTTTAGAGTAATCACTGTCCGATTTACTTTTGCGTCCCATCTTCGGTTCATTCTCATTTTGGCGCCCCTGAGTGACAGAGAACGTCACTCTTTGCTTATCATTAAGTGCACTCAAACATTGTTGGTTAAAGAAAGCGCGTAGTTTAAAAAATAAGACACAAACATCTTTGAGGGAGGCAGGGGTTTTGGTTAATACCAGTTAAAAACAGATTTCTGCAAGCCCTATAAAAGATTACAGCATGTTTTGAAATGCAGAATTTAAGAGACAAGGAAATTTAAACCAACTGCATAGGAACAAGTATACAGCATGTTCAGGTCATGGTATTCAGTGGCTAGAAAAAAAGACTCGCTGTGTTTATTATTGGATTAGACTCGGCTTATATTTTTGAAAAAAACATTTCAACAGTAGTTTCTCACAGAAACTTAGTTCTTTACTCAAGTTTTGTTTTCTTATATACAACACTTAAAAAATACGAAGACAAAAATCTGTAGGAAATTTCTCTCAGTGTTAAGCCTGAGGACAGAGGTTTATCAATTAATCTCACTCTTAAGATACCTTCATATATAAACTGAGTTATATTCTCAGCAGGATGCAGAGAGTTATAAATGTAAGTTCACATGCATCAAGACACTACATACTTCTGCATTTAGATGTTTGTAAATCACACTAAAACCAACTGAATATTACTATTTTATTTGAGCATAATTTGTTGAGACAACACTTGCATCCGTAAGATGACCTATCACTCAGTTTCAGGTTTGGCACTTGCGTGAGCTAGCTTAGCTCCAACTACCTACGCCTTCTTAAGAGAAGCGTTATGTACTTACTGTCCTTACTTTTATACAAGGCCTCATTCAAGACCTATAATTTAAACCCAACTGACCACATCAAATGTCCAAGTAGTTTAGAAAACATTTAGAAAACAATTTAAGCAAAACACAAACATGTTACATTTTCATACCTTCATTTTTCTGAGCCTGGATTTGTTATCATGACACCAAGCCAAGCAAGTCATAGTCTCTTGCCTTTCCAATGACTCTTCCACTTCTTTAGCAGTCAAAAACATCTCAATATTTACCAAGTCCTTCAAAAACAAAAAGGAAAGCAGGTCTTGTTAAATTGTACTGATACTTTACACAGTAATCCACTCTTCAACAGAGCTGGAATACAGAGATACAAAAGACTTTGTTCTAGAGACCTCTGGTTTTTAGAATAGTACTTTACAAAATGACATTAGAGTATATTTTAAAGACTGCATTTCCATGCACTGAGCTATTCTGATAGTGAGGTAGTGTCAATATTTTTCTGAGTCTACTTATACAACAGAACTAGAAAAAAAGAATAATACTAAAGAATCAACCTAGGAGCCTTGCACAGAAAGTGACCAGATTCTGTGATCACCTCAGCACAGTTCACACTTACAGGAGCACTGGGTTTCCTCAAAGCTTAGCCTACTGTGTTAATTGGACCATGACAATGTCATAATACTTGCTCCCTTTAGCAAAAACTACCTAAGAGGAGAATCTAAATCTACTTTACCTAGCCTTCTGTAACTATTGAGTTTTAAGCGAAGTCCCTCAATGGTCTGAGGTCTCCAATATATTTTCTCTCACTTGCTTCGTGTTGTGAGCTCCAGACCTTCAATTGCTTACAATAGTTCTGTCTACCACATCCGACACTGAGGAGGTAACACAAAGTTACTATATTAAAAATCAGTTAGGCAATGGGTGGGCCACAAGATTCTTTAAGTGCTTATCACAAGCAGATGTTTTTGAAGAAAAAGCAGCAATCTAGTATCCAATTTGCCCGGAGCAAACCTATAATATGCCTATGCTACTTTTTAATTACCAGCTGCCTTACACATTTATACCAATCAAGGCAAACGACTGAATACAATTTAAGGTCTAGTAGGGTACCAAAGAATTTTTTTCCCCATATATTTCTGCTGAAAAAAAAGACTTAGGCAGATGTTCCCAAATGATATGAACAGGATCCATTCTGAATTGGCACCAGTAGAAGTTATTTCGGAGCTGCATAAATACGTTATGCTGTGACAGTTCCTACTTTGCTGAAGAAAATACACTGTGAGAAACCATAATTCAATAGACAAACAGAAATCCAGTACTAAAGTATTTGATTAATATGCACTCTGATTTTGAACAAGTTCATTTTTACGTAGACTTCACAGCAAAATGCTGAAAATTATACAACTAAAATGCTGAATATTACAAATATTACAGTAGCTCTAGTGAACAAAACCACTCAGAAATAGATGGCATTTTCAGCTGTTAGAACAGCTGAATATACTTAGTCTTAGAATTTATACCTCCCTGAGACAAAGATAAAAAATAGAAGTAGCATCAGGCATATCACATTTACATCTCGCATTTCATTAGACAATTCTTCCTTATAAATACAAGAAGTCTAATACTATTGGAAAAGGGACCAGATCACGCTAGGCTTGTCAGAATGGTTATTTACAAAAATGCAAACAAGCCACCAATTTCTAAATTGCAGCACAAGTTGCAACTTTTCTCTAAAGCTTTCTCTTGAAATGTAGTTGACATGCAACTATATTTTATAGATTGTATGACCACAGCAACAAAACCATTATACCATCAAAAGAAGACTGGAGCTGTGTGAGGCCCCTTTATTATCAAAACCAGGTACGGGGACTGAGGTCAGAGCTAAAGCAGCTGCAAGTTTATAGAACAAAATTAAGATTGGACTTTCAATGACTCCTCCCATCCCCTTAAGGATAACAAAAAATAATCTTTTTTTAATCAATGTGTTGGCAAACAGACTGAAAGAATGCCAACCTATTCCACAAAAGGTGCTTTTCTTTCTTGGAAGTTTTCCTCCAAGAACAGGAGAGTAACGTCCTTGGTAGTCCCAACTTTTTCTGATGATATGCTCAGTGGAAAAAAGAAGTGCGCTATTCCCCTCTGTGTGATAAGGTGACCACAGAAAAACCTCTTGCCCATGTAACTCATCTCTATAAGTAATTTGACATGTAATGCAGCCATATTCATTATCTTGCTTGCATATTTTTCCACACAGCTGCTGAATGGAAAGATGATTCAATTTGAGTTAAAAATAATAACGTATCCATACATCTCCTCAAGCTTATTTGAGCTATGTGTCCTTTTAATGAACAGCATTAACTTTTACACCAAATTAAACACATTTCCCTCTACATTAAAAAAGGACTGGATATGCCAGGCAGACAACAAATCACTGGTTTCATCTAATTTGCTAGCTTTTTATACTTTAAGCTTCATCACAAACCAAATCTTTATTTTTTGAAGAAGCATAAGGGCAGCACTTGTTTTATTTCAATGAGCTGGTGAGAGAATCCCAACTCTATGCATTTATCAATCAGGTGTTAGTATAGCAATGCTCAACTGTGAGCAAAAAGATTGTGGCTGCTGCTGAGGCAGACAAAACTCTTAAATAAAAAAAAAAAAAAGAATTCCTACATTCCTTTTGCAAATTTAAAATAAAAAGGTTCTATTTGGTACAGAAATGCTAATTAGATTTGCGGTTGCCAAAAGAAGTCAAAGCTTGGCAGCTGTCTCTATTAAATAGACAGTATGTATCCAGAAAACAGAGGAGAACATTTTTAATTAAAAGAGTTCCTTTCAGAACTAACAATCACATTTAAATTGCACCAATAAATAGGATTTTCTTCTCTGCTGACTAGATAGAAAGTTAGGGAACAATATAAAAAAAGCATTAAGAAATCCATTTGTAGGGAAAGAAACAGCTTTTGCATTTGATGAAAAGTAGTTAAAAGTCTTAATCATACAGACTGATAGAAGAAAAATACTAAGATACAATTAGGCAATAAACCTTTAAAGAAAATCCATACGTGTTCATGTCACCCAAGTTTTTTTTAATCTCATCATGCCTTCCTATCTTCCTTTTTTGGTGATGCCTGCTCTTGATGCTTCTCCATGGTGTATTTCATTAGGAAACAGAAGAACGGAATATCAGAGGATTATTTGGCTTTTTCAAAAACAGCACAGCTCTTCTACACAGGCCAGCACTAGAGTACTACTTGTCTGCCACATCTCGTATGGATGGGGACCCGTGAACAGTGTTAGCAGTTGTAAGAAGTATCTCATGTTCCAGTCAGAAAAATGCCCATTACAACCCCAATCCTGAATAGTTTTCTGAAGGTATTCTGCAATTCAGAGTTGCGTAGGCTGTAGACCATACAGAAACAGTCTTTTGCAGTTCCCAAAACAGCATTAAGATTTAATATGCTGTTACAAAGAGCCTCTCTTATATAACTTGTTTACATATAAAATTGAGTGAATATAAATATGCAATTTTAGAGAAATATTGCCACCAGTTTTGCAGGTGGAGAAAAAGCTGAAGCAAGAAATCTGTTGCCACACGCTCCCCCTCCAACTGACAGAGCATTCCACGTCATGGCATACATTTTCTGACTTGTATATAAATTAAAAAGCAATTCTAAAGTCTTTAATTACCATCTTTCGCAACACTGTGAAGTCTTCCTTCATTTCACAATTTCAGTTTTCGCATTGTAGAAGTGATTGCAATACTTTACTTCCAGTGCTGCAGAAGCATAGGAGAACCCTGCACTGCACCCAGATTATTTCAGTATTGTTATCAAACCACTACTCCCAGGACACAGACTTTCCAGACTTTCATGGTGCATCACCATGATAATTTTGCCTAAATTACCTTGCTTTAACATGCTTACAAATGCAGAACACCTGACATTGGGTAGGAAGACTAATTAACATCGAACTTTCATTTAGTTAGGCTTCTACAATTGTACTGAAAAATAGTTTCAAATGGCTCAAGGAGAACTCCTCTGTCCGTAAGCATTCCTGACAGTTATCTAAACACTAGAGGGAACGCAGCACAAGCATTCTTCTTCCTTCCAGTACAAGCAAGGAAGTACCACCTCGATTTTATCATTTCTGCTTAAAAAAAAAACTATTGGACTGAAGTGAACTAATCTTCCCTTCTATTCAACAGTCACTAACCAGGTATCGGAAGGGTAATTATTTAAGCACCGGATGAACTTTATCATAAAAGGATTATTTAATTCCATTACAACGGTTCAAACTTTAGAGAAAAACATTTATTATTAGAGGAAACTGCATGTGAGGGCTGAAGACACTTAAGTGAAATCAGAGAGACTTATTTAAACAAAGAATACATCTGTACATCACCCTGAGCTCTGCCTGATTTACATATATATAGCTTTCAAAATATCACTGCTTCTTTTTAAGCTGCAAGTGCCTCCAGGGAGGGAGGTTACCAACCCTATGATTCTGCACAGAACTCCAGTTATTAAGGTATAAAATAGTATGAAGAATGAGGATTTCTTTATGATGATTATTACTTCATATATACTCCCGGCCAACATAAAAGCTATATCCCTCTATGGCATTTCCATTTTCTGCGATGGTTCTTAAGTAAGAACATCCCAAGTGCGTATATGCACGTCCCCTCCTTTGAACAGCTTTTGGACTCTGGTCAGTGTGAGCAGGAGTTGACAGGGGCTGAATTCTCAGGGGATCTCGCTCTTTGCCAGGTTTCTCTCCTTAGCAGCGTCCTGTTTTCAGGAGACTCCAGCACCTGCCCTTACTGGAGGGAAAGGCTGCAGCAAACACTTACTAGTTACTTAGATACCAAAGAGTCAACGCTGGAAAGATCTGCTGCAGGTTTTCTCCACAGAGGGGGCAATTCAGAACAAAGCTTATATCAGCTATAGGACAAACCTGCAGCAAGCCAGGCTCCACAAGTTCTAGAAGTCATGGAATAACTGCTTTGTAATGAAAAATAATCCCCACTTTAAACACTAGTTTCAGACATCAAAATTAAGAGAAAAATGAAAATGGGCCCAGAATTTCATGAATTCACATGGTTGTGCTACAGAAAAAGTCATTCACAAAAATAGAGTGAAGGTTGTTTGAAGAATAATACCTGTGAAATAATGAGAAGGTAGACACAAAGGTAGTAGGGTAATTAGTTTCTAACTGGATATTTCAGCTTCACATGAATTTGAAATTAAACACATCTATGCCTATTACAAAGTTGTGAACCAAGTAAGAATCTGGCAACCATGTATTGAAGTGTGGACTACCTGTAATTTAAGCTTAGAGTTTGTAACTACAAAGTTTGTAACTTCAAGGTCCTGCACAGTTAAGAGAATTCAGTAGTGAATTGGAAAAAAGCAGTAGTAGTTCCACATATTTACAGAAACTAAGTAAATACAAAAAAAGCAGAGTCTTGCTCAAAATAATGAATGCTTATCAAACTTGTTTTCCTTTCTTCTTTAGTAGGAGTTGTGCAACTACCGATAATGTGCTCAAGTATTTGCACAGGATTCTTTTATTCCTAAAGACCTCAAGCAAACTGTATTCACTTCACTACAAGCTACCCGCGTCTCAGTAGTCAAAGTAAGATATCAAAGTTCAACCACAGTAACTCCACCCAAGAGATTTGTTTTAGTCACATACTAGAAGTGACCTCTTCAAACATGGCAATTTAAGAGTTCCTCTGGGATGCCTTTAGAAAGCTCTGACTTTCTCTTTAGACATCAGCATATACGCAGAAGCTTTCATCCAACTTTTTTTTTCCTTTTTTAAAAAGTGAAACATCTTTACATTTTAACTACACCTCCAGGAAATTAAAGTTTTTCACTTAAATTACAATCATTCATTAGTTTCACAGTCATAACTAAAAGACAGCAATACGTAGATTAGTACGAGAGACAGAGTTTCTGTTTCACAGCTGGTAAAAATTTGAACTTTACTACAAATCATTTTTAAAGAGTCAGTAATGATTTTGTCTCTTTAATATACAAGACAGTGTTTGATTAGTCCATTCCCAAATATAAAACTCAAACTCTTCAACATACAGGTTCAGATCTAGATGTGTGGCTCTAAATTCACCAGGAAAACTGCTCACACGTTTCAGCACCAGATACAACAAAAGAGCAACTTCGCTTTTGATGTCAAAAATGGCTTAAAAAAGAACAAAAGCATCATTTCTCTAGTAACAATAGAGCTGTTGCTCAAAATTTCTGTAGTGTTCATGTGAAGGTTTTAATTTATGTAACATATTGTAAGATTTGGAGCACTCAGGTCAATAGTCATTCTTCTCTATTGGTCTCCACTCTGCACATGAGTCGAAGTACTTTTCTTTTATGACATCTCCAGCCACAAGTCCGGAAAGCTGTCAGAAGGAATGCATTAAAAAATCCCTTATAAGTCACATTAACATTTACGTATTAAAATACAATCCAGAATATTTCACGCATGAAATGTGAATCTTCAACAAGGCTCAAAACCAAACAGAAACAAGTACCAAAACAAGCAATACTTGATATTTTCAAATCCCCCATGAGCTAGCCTCAAAACAAGATGATGTATCCAAAAATAAAAGTTAGGCTTATGACAAGATTAAAACCAAACAAAACAAAACAACAAAAGATTTGATTCAGGTGGGAAAAGGCAGCATTTTGTACAGGAGACAGCTTCCTTGGTAAAAAAAAAAAACCAATAGTCATAAAATAGGCTATTTGTTGTATAAAATAGGTGATTCATAATATTGTAAGATGCTGTTTATGTATTTTTTTAAACGAGCAAATTGTTTATTTTTAATTCCTTACTAGCATCAATACAAAATTGAAAATAGGCCAGTATGCCTCAAGCTATCAGTGGCTTGTTGCCAAGAGTACGTACCAATGGCAGTTTTAATAAGACTGGCTATCTATACATATTACATGCATAAGAGCCCTACCTTCATATTAAAAAAGGCTTTGCTGATGCGCTTTAGCATTCAGTAGTATGGTAAACATTCATTTAAGCTACTTGTATATGAAATACAATAAACACTTACTTAGACCACTCTAAACCAACAACTTTAAAAAAAGCTGTGTTAAGTGTTCAGTGAGTACTCGCATACACACCCTCAACTTGCAACCTAACCTTCAATATAATTTAGGACACAGCTATAGAACTGAAATAGAAATGCAATAATGAAGTTATGAACAAAAAGGTCAAATTAGTCTTCTATATTAATGTATTAGTTTGTTAAAGTTTTCTCTGGGATGAATACACAGCAAGTCCAGGGATCATGTAGATGCCATGATTATCATTGCATAACTTGGGAAGAAGGTAGCTACACGGTAGACAACAGGACCATCTGGGGAAAGAGGTTAGCATACATCTGCAGTGGGGAAACAGTGAAAAACACATCAGTCGGCAGGAGCAGGAGGACTAGAACACACCACAATAACACTGCCTACTTGGAAACACGTACAGAAAGGAAAAGTGAGGTGAAGCTGAAAAGTGGGACAGGGCAATAGGTTTTGATGGCAGTAACATGGAGAGACCTCCCCCCCTCCCCACCCCGCAGTCAACTCCTCTGCCCCTCTACAGGGGGAGGAGTAAAAGGCTGCTGATTACAAGGAAGATCCTTCAGAGTGAATGCAGAGTATGTATAAACTGCATTGAGATCGAAGGGAAACACAAATTATTAAGAAAACAACAGCATAGCTGGTAACAATACAGCAACATCACAGTTACTGAAGATCAGTTAAAATAAGGCACAGAACAACATTAAGAGGCCTCCTTACTCTCTGCTCATAAAATAATGTTGTCTGAAGTTCATTAGGCTACTATTAAGTGTTATAATGCTACACACATTAACAGGATTACAGAGAAAATAAACAGAGTAATTGACGGAATGTTCTACTCAAAAGCCAGCTGCAGAGCTAGTTGTTAGAAAAAAGCAAAGACAGACAGCCAAACCACAGATTCATCAACAGAAGAGCCAGAAAAGTTCTTGTCTACAAAGTAAACGCAGTATCCCATGGTGTACAGTCGAGCTTTCACATGAGAGCAACTTCCATGACCTCTGTAGAGGACAGACCTTTTAATTTTACCCGGTTATTTTTGAAAGACCCCAGTAACTTACATTGACTGATTATCTGTCAGAAGATTATTGTCTTTATCTAACATTAGGAGATGCTGGTACTTCTTTTGGTAGTTGGTTCTAGTGATTAAATCATATTCTAACCTTGTGTCTGATTTCAAACTTGAATTTTTCTGACTTCTGATACCATATACTGTTTCCTCTCTATGCCTTTCTGCACTAGATTATGAAGTTTCTTGGCATATGATTTTTGCTCTCGTACCTAGCAAAAAGCACCCACCCCCTTACATTTTCCAGTTATCTCCCTCCAATTTTTCTAACAGCTTTCTTAAGGTGTGGTCACCAAAACTATACATATTCTGGTACTGACTGCTCCAAAGCCAAATAAAGAGAAATGTTTCATCTGCCTACTTTTGCTCATGCACATAAGCCACTTTGGTAGAGCCTCACGGTTGCAGCTAGCTCTTCGGCTGGTTATTAGCAAGCTGTTTTCCCAATGCATCCTCTACTCCTGCCTCAGCAATTTTTGTAGCTCAGCAAATGGCTGCACCTTATCCAGCAGTACGTTATACCATGCTAAGTGCAGTAATAAATGAATACGCTAGAGTAATGCGACAAAGCCTCTAGAGCTTAAGAAGCATCATTGGGCAGGGAAAAAAAAAAAAAAAAAAAAAAAAGCCTCTGGTCTTAGCTCTACCTTAGCCGTTTTCTGTAGTAGCCTCTTCTAGTAGAGGAAAGACAACAAATGCTTTGCCAGTTGAGCATGAGCCCAGCAAGCTTTTGTCCAAGCAGGATCAGTCTGGATTAGCAGCTACACACATTCACAAAAACCAAAACTCCTGTCATCTAGTATAGTAATAAGAGAAAGTGTTAAATGTAAAGTAACATTTACACTTTGAAGGAATGTCTGGCAGGAAAAACGTACAATAAGAAAAACCTGAGAGGCATAATTGAAACCAAACCTCTTCTATGTCTCGGCAATCTACAACTGGTAACACCGTTCTCCATTTAGATAAAATTTCAATTCAAGAATCTTTCTTGAATCACTAGCCTTCCAGACTATGTATTCTTTAGCTCTGTTATGACACACTACAGGTAACCCATTTTGTCTAAAAGGACTGAAAAAATAGACATTCAACATCACAGCACGCTTCATGTTGTTGGCTTTTGAAGCGTCAAATGATTTGTAATGAGAAAGTTTGTTTTTCTGCATCGATCTCGACTATTTCACATTTACATAACTCTAATTCCCAAAGATGCTTGAAACAAACTGCAGATGTAAGGCTGTTCAGGAATTACAGCACTTTGAAATTCAGATGAACACACCCAGACATTCATTATGCCAATCTAGTGGAAGTTGCCATGCCTACGCTAAGAACAGCCAAAACACATTTAAAGGAATTTGAGTTGCACGACTATAGCCTAGTACTTTAAGGTAACTGAAAACAGGCACAAGTTAACATCCTGGCACCTTTAAATACGTTGTACCAGTTCAGGAGCTCTTTCATATGTAGTATTCTCAAACATCTCTAGCGTGGGAACAGCAAGTCATGGGAGAGGGACACAATAAATAGCTCCAGACAAAAGACACCTTTTGCCATTCAGTCCACATTTAGAAAGTCAGCTTGTCTACGTTCTGCATGACAGCAAAGCAAAGAATACATGCAAGCATTATGCTGAATATTATTTACCTATTTAAAATTGAAGTGCTATGAATATAAACTTGTTTTGATGAATTAATTTAATACATATTTGTGTGTTTGCCTACAAGCCATTCTTGGACTACGTGTCTTAACAAGGAAGATTTCTAAGGGTACACTGGTATGATTGTTAAGTACTTATTTAGCTTTTAACTTTAAGATCATATGGCTTCCTTCACTCAACCTTAAGTTTTTCTAAACATTTGTATGAATTTCTTACTGAAGCAATCACATATTACTGACATCCATTCTGCTCAAGTGTTAAAAGTTTACTGATCCAATGCTCTTGAACTGTATTAGGTAGCTTATTTGTTATGACCATTTTAGGTTTAAGTTTAGATATGTTTCATTCCTAGATTTTTAAATTTCAGTCTAGATTTAAGTTTTCACTTCTAATTCACCTGACCATGTAAGTTCAATCTGAATAGCCACTTCAGGCTTTTGGGGAGAAGACTGGTAGAACACAGCTGTATCAAAGCACGTGCTTATTTTTCCCATGTCTGTATAGCATGAGTCTGCTACGGAGACGGTCTATTCATTCATGAAGTGGAATGCAGGTCTAGCAGTGCTAAAAGGCTCCACGGAGCACAAATCAGTCTCCAGAAACACAGAAGCAATATCTTACCTGCACAGTCCTCCAGATGTGCAGATCTGCCAGCAGCTGTGGACATTCACTGACCACAGAATGCCTTTATCCTGCACATCCCTCAGAGCAAGAGCACCAGCTACAGAGGCATAAGAAACTTTCATTCCAGTGAGACAGGCGAAGACAATCAGCTTCTTAAATATGAAACTTTCCTTAAAATCCAGGCAGCTATGGCTTCAATACCATCTGCTCTCCTCTGGCAACAACCAGAAGGTGAGCTTCAGCCAGACTTAAACAAACCCCAGCCTATCACATTTTGATCAGAACAGTGTTCCCAGACAGCATTTTTCATTCACTTTGTGAGTTAAAACTTAATACTGTTCCTGTTTGTGATGCTCAAATGTGCAGGTCATTTTCAGCCCCCCCCCCCCCCCCCCTTTTTTTTTTGAGAGAGAGAATCATTGGTAGGAACAGTTATTCGGGGAAAGGATGACCTCAAAAATGGCAGCTTCAGTGAGATTTTGCCCTGTGACACACAGAAAGAAATCATTCAGCAGTATTCTACTGAGGTCTCAGCTGAAGGATCCATTTCACAGTGCTGAGGAACACTTCTATAAAGCAAGGAAAGAACCTTTGACTTTGGGGCTGAAAAAAGGAACAATGATGTAGAAGAGTATGAAGAAGAGATCAGGTATTTGGTTAAAAGCCATGCAGCTTGACTTGAAGAATTCAAGTTTTTTATTCCAAAGGACATCAAATAAGATTCTAGGACTTTCCATAACAAAATTAAGATGATGGAACACACATGAATTTGTTGCAGGTATCTTTCCAAATACTCAGGCTAATACATTCAAAATGGTTTCCAAATTATTAAAACTGAAGCTGCGTTTATGTAGTAGAAAAAGGAAGAACTGGACCAAATTGGTGAAAGGGAAGAACAGAGGCTGATCAGCTTTTTCAGTGACTGCTATTCCCTTCATTTATACTAACCAAAATTTGTTTTGTAAAAATATATTTACTATACTAGTTTAAAAGATAATGAAACATTTTCAGAATGGCTTTGCAGTATCTGCCCTGTTTTGATATTCTCCAGGGAATAACTGTTACCACAGATTTAGAAGTTCGGGCTTGAGAAGGAAACCATTGACAAAACTGAAGATCTGAACTTCAAGAAAACTGTTACCTTTTTAGGACTGCTGTTAATTGGTTTAATATTGCTTGAACTGTCAAGAAGCCCTTGTAATACAGGTCAATGGTTACAACGGTCATACGTCTAGACAAAACTTTTGAAATCAGTGGAATACTCAATTCTTTTTCCTCACCAATTCTAAAAGCAAAAAGCACACTGTGGTATTAATGTAAATGGCTAGTTAAGTACCTTGAAGGATGATGCACCTACTTAATTACTGATCTAAGAACATTAATTTGCAAAACTTTGGCATCCATGATGCAAGGTCAAGTTAATCAGTTTTAAGCTATTTAAAAGAGTTATTTAAACTCAAGCATTCTCTTATACCTACAACTTTACAGTGCCACTGCCCACCCTCCCCGTGGGTGTAGGAGTTCCTCTGACCCTCAGTGGTTTACAGATTTCCAAATCATTTGCTCCCTGCCCTAACGCACAGACACCTTGTTTAAATTTATGCTATTCTTCATGGAAAAAACATTGCCACTTGTACAACTTTCATACAGTATGGGCATTAAGGCAAGGACATATTCTTTTACTAAAATAAACTAAGCAAAGACAGAAAGAAGATTTCCAGCATATCATAAGAGAGACTGTCAGCTTCAGAATCTGGGTTTGTTTTCAATCATGTAGGCAAAAATCACTACGGCTATTATATAATTAAGCAAAGAACATAAAGACACTTTACCTGTTTTTTTTTCTTCCTAGCCTATTACAAAGCGGCTAGAAAAAGCATGAAATTTAAGAAACAGCCACCCCTAAGAACAGCAAACAAAGCACTACAAACCTAATTATAAAACTTATCCACAAACAGCAACCAACTTCCTAGTGGAACACCACATTTCCAAAACTAGTTTTGCCTATCAATGAATGACAGAGAAGTGAGATAGCATTTAATGTAGCAGAACATGGAATAGCAAAGTTTAAGTTAACAGACAACCCTGCCAGCTAGCTGAATATGTGAATCTGCAGATGAAAATACATATTTTTATATTGGTGTTGCACTCCAAGGTCATAATAGAGTCAAAATAAGATCATTGTTAGTTGTAACAAGCTGATACTGATGAGCTTTATTTGTATGCAATAACAAAAACTTAATATCTAGTTTATATCTTCAACCCAAACTGTTTTTCACATCATTAGGGAGCCAGAAGACATCAAAAAAACAGTCCACAATAGAATCCCCTCCACCCCATATTTACTTTGGCACAAACGTGACATTTCTGTCCTTGACTGTCAGCTCTGATTTTAATATTACTCACATTTTGGTTTACTTTCCCAAGCAGCATTACTTTTCTTTAAAGACATATCACACACATTACATGTTTGTAGTTTATTTCTTATATTGCCATATAACATCATGCTTTATATATGCCGCATGCCAGAAGTTATTTCTAACTCGAGATAGTTCATAACTCTGATATTTAAACTCCTCTATCACTTTTCACATCCAGCATTTCTTTTCATAGCCGCTTGCTTCCTAGTTTATAAGTACAGCTTTTAAGAGCTTATCTTCCATGACAAGAATTCAAGAATATCATTCCTATGAAGGTAGTTAATTTAGAAAGCAGACTAGAATTTGTCACAGCCCATCAATAACTATTAGAATTGGACACTATGGTGCATAGTCAATCTTTGAACAAACCGCCTGCTGTGTATTATTGGCAAACATATGAATGATTTAATGGTTTGCTTTTGGTCACTGAAACAGAATGCTTTCTAAACTGCTTCCACCCATGAAGTACCTTTGCAGCTCTGCAGGTCTCTTAGCATTCAGAAGCCATGCAAGGAACTTAAAACAAGCAGGCTGAGACATGCTCCCAAGACTGGTCTAACAGCTACCAAAAGATGCTTAAGCTGGGATCCACAAGCTACAACTGAAATGGAAAGAGCCCTTTCCTTCAGCCTTTTCAAATAGCAGCAAAGGGCACATTTAGCCATTTGTCCTGCAATCATAGAAACAGAATCACAGAATGGTTGAGATCGGGACCTCTGGAGGTTGTGTAGTCCCCTTGCTCAAAGCAGGGTCATCTACAACAGGTTACTTAGGCCCTTTCCCAGTCCAGTCTAGGTTTGAATATCTCCAAGTACAGGGGGACTCCACACCCCAGGGTGTCTGCTGGGGAGCCCAGAACTAGATAGAGCACTTCAGACGGGTCTAACCAGTGTTGAGCAGAGGGGCTGGATCACCAACCTTCCCCTGCTGGTGATGCTCATCCCAGTGCAACCCAGAGTGCTGCTGAGTCCTCTTTGCCACAAGATTGCATTGCTGGGCCATGCTGCACTTGTCCACCAGCCTCACCTCTGGCTGGTGGACTAGTCGAGCAAAAACCCCACCTTTTTTCAAGTTCCTACTTAGGGTATAGTGCCTACCCAGTGGTAACAGTATTGTCTTGACACATTAAAAAAAAAACAACCAATAATCAGGTCATAGACATGACCAGGTTCACTATACAGCAATGTGCTTCTGAAGCCTGCAGTGGTGGAGACTTTTAGCAAAATTACAGTTGAGACTACAGTAAACAGAAAGATTACTTTGGACAAAAGAAAAATACCATGATATTTTGTAATCTCTACAGCAAAGTTACATTATTAAGCATTAGAGAATGTTTTGATGCTCATGTCCTTCAGCAAGAAAGGAACAAAAAGAAACAGAGAAGCTGTCTTACTAAACCAGCAAACACACAAATTCTGTATAATGATGAAGTCTCAGTATCTTACCATTATAAAAGCTGTTCACAATGAGTATCACCACACAGTAAGAAACACTGAGTACAATGTTGAGAGACCGAGGGAAGCCTATCCTCATTTAGCCAAAATGTAAACTTTAATGTTGAGTAACATCGATAGTTTTAGCAAACTAGAAGAAATATGGCCTCAGTGCATTCAACATGTGCAACTAAATTCTGCGTTATTCAAGTTACTTTGATGTTATGCAAATAGAAATACTTAGGCTTGAAGGCAGAAGTTAAATAAGCTTGTTGAGAACCTTTTTTTTTCTTCTTCTTTAAACACAAAAGCTTCTATTCAGCAAACAGAATGAAAAGCTTTAAGGCTTCACGAGTGCAACACTTCATACCACACGGTCTTGCAGTATACATCATGATGGACTTCCATGTTCATGTCTAAACCAAAGCTGAGCATTACTTAATTGGGCATAATAGAACTTGCTATGGAAGTGAAAATATTTCCATAGTGCTTTTTCAGCAGACCTGGTAGGTACAGTAACATGATGACTCAGCAGGAGATGAGCTCCTGCTCAAAACAGAGAGAAACATCTACCAGAAGTGGAAAAGCTGCAATTATCCCAGAATAATTGTCTTGTTTTTTTGATTCATGTGCATGGGCTATCTTTAATGAGGCATAGCAGCCTCTTCAGTGAATTTCTTCAGGACTATTTCCTCTTAATAGTTTGTAACTCACTTCTTCCCCTCTCCCTTCCATTCAATCTCTACTTGCTGTTTCCTTTTTGGTATTTACCGAAATCACTGCTGGTTGAACAGGATCAGACTGGTAAAGCAGCCAAGGAGCAAGAGAGACACGTGACATGCGCTCGTTGTACAAGACAAAGAACAGGTACAGATGCTGTAATGTGACACCAGTAACAAAAATCTCTTCCCCCCAACTAGCTCAGAGACGTCGTGTGTTCAGCTATGTCACCCAAGAAAGGCAAAGTACATAAGTCACATAATACAACTAAACTCTCAGCATCTTTAGAGCAGAAAGATTTGAACCAAAAGAGTTGCATACCTTCTGGAATCAGGAATACCAAAAGAACTTAAAATTCAAGAATCATTGAGCAAATGCTCAATATTTGCTCAAATAACAAATGCTACCTAAAATTAGTAAAACACGATTTCACTACATAAACAGCACATTGTTAAAGAATCACTTTTAATGTCCTTGTGGCTGTCAGAGGACCACAGTGTGGATTCATCGCTCTACATAAAGAAGCCACAACAAGGTGCACAAACACCAAACAATTCATAAGCAATTACGAGATGGAAGCAAAACCAACTAGATAACCAGTGAAAAGGAAAGTGACAACCACAGAATCATAGATGACAAAATAACCAAAACAGCAAAAAGCTTCTATGGACCATGCAAGATATACTAGCTACTAAAAACCCCAAACTGTATCAAGATTTATTTTCCAAAGCATAAGCCAGCTTTCCTTTCGATGCATTAAATAGCAGGATGATACAATCAAACAGTTGTTCCTGCACTCAGCATACGCTATTCTTCTCAGTCTGGTCACCTACACATATCATGTAAGTGTGGCTAGACAGATGGGAAGCTCTACCAACTGCTTAATCAGCAGCCTGAAGGCCTCTAACAAGAAATTCTGTATGACATTTGAGAATTACTCTAAGTTTTAATCACAAATGCTTTTAGATAAACACCTTGCCCTATTAAAAGTTGTACCTTCAATTTTGACTTATTTAATACATTAAAATACAATTTCTGTCAAGTAAGGAGGTCAAACTCAGGCCTAAAAAGATTAACAGATAAACATTAGTAATAAAGACACGTTAATACATAAAAATAGCTGCTACAGGGCTAAAGCAGCTTGTTCTTATTTGCCAACTTCCTCTTTACTACTGTTTTGTTACTAAATTAGCGCACATTGCTACCAACCTCAATACCACTTTGTCTTGCTAGTTTTACAGCTGTATTGTAGTAGCCACAGCGTAAAAGGTGTTCCACCATCATACGATCCATACGTTTCTTCTTCCACATGTTTGCAGCAGCTGGCTGGTCACTACTATGTTCTTTCAGATGTTCAATCCTACGTTTGCAGAGTTTTGCACTTTCATCTTCAGCCTGGATTGATTCAACTGCCTAAAAAGTAAAAATTAACAGAACAGATGAGCGCTATACATTTTCGATTTAACTTTAAAGCAAAATACAGTAAGAATTGTTTGTAAGCATTCTTGACATATTACACAGTTACTCCCCACAGCTTTTCTTTCATTTAGAAAGACATCTCCTATGGCAGTGCGTAAGTTTCAGCATGGCTGGTCCAGCTCTGAAATATTCTTGCATATAAGTAAGTTTTTACGTAACATTTAAATATTACGAGTATATGCATTTTTCTGCTTAATATGCAGTTAGTCCAAAAATGGCAACTTATCAACTACAGCAGCAACTGCTGTAATAGTCTGCAAAGAGCTTTGTGAAGGTTTGCAGTCATCTGGTGCAAACAGTTGAAAATCACGTATTTCCACCTCTAACCTATGCGTGGCTTCTTCCTCAAGCAGCTGTCCTACTGAATTAGTTCTGCTGAGGAGTGATGCAGAGTAAACCCACATTACTTCTAATACACTGCAGCCATTTTAATCAGTCATGCAATAATGAAAATTATATAAACATTTGGCCTCTTGGCTCCTGTAATTCAAGGATCTTAAAGTAGTTTTTAAAAAAGTTATCAGCTTTGTTAAACTGGTATTATCTTTCTTACCTCTGCTACTCTGGAAACATGAATCTACTGTTAGGAGCCTTACTTAGGAAAATAAGTTTGTCCAGAGGAAGCAGAATGACTTTTTTTTTTTTTAAACCAACATACTGGCATGCCAAGTGCAAAACACACACCCCAAACTATCTCCACAACTTTTTTTTTTTTTTTAATTAAAAAAACCAAAACCATTCAGGTCATACTTATTCTCCTTCAACCTTAAAGTTATATGGCCGATTAGTTATGCTGCAAATTCTACCAGGCAATTTCATGACAGACATATCGTAATTCAACGCTAGCTGACTCAGTACACAGCATGTGACAGCTGTGGGTCATGCCAGGCTACAGAACACAAGAAAGCTTGCAGTACTTCTATATGCTTGCTAAGCAAACCAGAAGATGATGGAAGCTTAGTACCTTTCCAATCTGTGATATATCACTAGTGATGCAATTTCAGGTTGGGTTGCCTTACTTGTGGCGACTTTAAACTCGCTGGCTTGCATTTGAATTACTGCACAGCTATGGCAACAGGGAAGTCCACGCAGATTTGCCAACAAAGCACAGACCAAATAACCTGGGCAGCTTTTGGCAGCCACTTTGCACTCCATGCTGGCACGGCTGCCTTCCCAGTACTCAAGCTATTCAGGCTACAGTATCATCCTTGGATAACAGCTCCAGCTCTGGAAGCACAGGTTGGTTCTAATTGCTTTTACCATGTATGCTCATTTACAGACTTCTTCTGGAAGGATCCATATTTGAAAAGCAAAGGGAAATAAATGAAAACTTGTGCAAGAAAAACCTACCAAGCAGTCGCCCCAATTTAGCCTGGCTCTGATCCGGCCCTTGATACAAAATTCAAGTATCTAACACCCTAGTCACTACACAAGATAGTCTTTTACTAAAATTCATGTAAACATCTATAGCCCAAGTTATTTTTATTACTGACATCTGAGTTACTTCTATAACTGAATTTAGCTTTATTTTGTAACATATGGTTTGGAGATCAGTATTTTGTTTAAGTTATAAACCGAACCTTTTCCTATTCAGCAAGCAAACACTAACTCAAGCCCAAACTCACTTGTTAGATGTCTGCAGTATTATCAGATGTGAAGGCAAGTTTGAGAATCATTCTGCATACAACTAGGAGAATTCAAGGCAGCCAGGCACAAAGGTTGAGCCCCTTCTCATATCAAAGGGCTCTCCTTATATAGTTTTGTATCTGGACTTAGACAGCTCTTGCTGTTTTTTTTGATCCTTCTAGTGCATTCAGAAAGGCTACAGATCCTTTCCAAAACCCTCTGAAGCAAGTCTATCTGGACTTGCCCTGCTGGACATTAATAGAACTTGAGGGAACAAGCATATTAAACAGGATACAAAAGGGAAAACACAAAGGCCTAGGTTTCCCCAAGATCGTTCTCAGAACCCAAGAAACCTGCTGTGTTGAAAAGCTCTTTTTTAAGACTTAGTAAGGTGTTAAACAAAGGAACCATCTAATTCTATTATGGCCATCTCAGCAGTTCATCAGATCCTTGTCTAAACACAGGAGGAAACAGAGATCCCACATGGGTCCAACGCGTCTAAAGAAAACAATCATTTTGCTCGGGGCAGAGATTACAGAGAAGACAGCTGGAGTTGAGGGTTTGGAGCAGAAACAAGACCTTTGTATTTCAGAAGACTTTTACTGTTAAACAGATTTTTTTGCCTTTTGTTCTTTCTGAGCAGCTATAAGAGTCCCCACAGCCTTTCAGGCAGTCAAAAACAAATGAGCAATTACACTAAAATGGAGCCTTGCACCCAAAACATTCAGCAATGCCTTCAGACACACCCCCGCAGTCAGCAAAGATTTAACAAGTAAATAACTCCTCCACATCATTACTACACACCTACAAGCAAAATCTAACACCTCTTTCAGAAATAGCAGTAATTTCTTTCTGTAAGTAACAGAGAAGTGAAGAAAGCATATCCTTTAAGACCTCTTTAAGTCACACAAACCAAAGATGAAAACAGCAATTAGATTTATGAAGTCTTTTGCAGATCAGCTTTTCAACACCTAGCTAACCTGTTCAAGCAGAAAACCCCAAATCAACATACATGACAGTGTTATTTTCATGTTATGAACCTCCACGGTATTTTGACGCTTCACTTAATACAGTCTCAAGATTTATATCTGTTGGTTATTTCATTTAAGTTTTAATGAAATGACTCTGCTACCATTTGTTTTGTCTATTTATTTTTGGAGAAGCACTGCTCTAAAGCCAGGCGACAGAGCTATTTTAATTTTTCTGCAAGATTTGTTTCAAGTAATTGCTCTGATGAGTCTCACAATGAGTAATATTCCCATCCAAAATAAGGATGGCTTATACTATACAGTTTATGTTTTTAACTCAATCTTAGAAAGATGTGGTAAAGGCATGAAAGTCTGGCTGTATTTCATACAAGCGTTCAAGCTTAACAGCTAGAAGCAGGTTATCCTGCTAAACTTTGTTTAAAATGTTTCTGGTAATATTCCCTAGGAACCTTTCAACCTGCAAGTTTAGTGTTTATAAAAAAACGTTCAAGTAACGATCCAGGACAACTTGCACTTTCTTCTGCAAAAAACCCTCAAGACTGCATACAACTACCTCCACTGGTGTTTCAACATTTTTCAAACTCATCTTCTACCCGTTTTCCCTCCTCAAGTGATCGATTAATGCAACCGCACAAACCTTTCCACTAGACCAGTAGGAACTGATAGAAATCAATTCATTTTGCTCCTATTTCTTTTCCATGGGTAGAGAAATTCCTTTTCAGGACTGTAAATACATACTAATTTTACGTCTCAACAGAGGTTTGTTATACTTATTCATGGAACACCAAGTCATATTTCGTAAGCGCAGTGAAGCAAGACAGAGTAAGTTTTGGTGTTTTGCTATGCATTTTAAGGCCTTTGTTTACAGTGCCAGTAATACCTATATCTTGAAAAGAAAATTCAAGCGATCATCATTGCAGAAAACTACTTCTGTTAACTTTGCAAAGACAAAGCAATCACAAGGTAGAACAGCACTTACCTTTCGTTTCAGAACACTGAGTTTTTCAACTACTCCATCCAGGAGACTAACAACTGAATCCACAGCAGGACAACTGCTCAGTGTCTTCTCCAGCTCTGCCACAACCATTGTAACGTGACTAGTCTCTCGATCAATGTTTTTCTGTGCAGCTCGAAACCGTTTGTTCAGTGTTTCATATGGCACCTGAATGAGAAATATCAAGTCATTAGAATTTCTGTATTAAAAAAGTCAGGTTTTCTAGAGTTTAAAGAGACTGATGATTTTATCTCATGCAGTCAGAAGAACATCGAGGTTCTAGGACACTAGAGGTCATCAACTGAACTTGAGCTCTCATATGAAAGCCCTTATTTAAGCCCTCTCAGCAAGGAGCTAACACTTCAAAGATTATGAAAAAAAAAACAAACAAAAAACAGTGAAAGGAAATAAATGCTGGTACATTCTTCTCTGATACCAGTTTCAACTATCCTGCTTGGACTGTAGCAAGCACTGACAGAAACAGATCAGGGAAAACAGAAAGCAAAGACAAATGTGTATCTAAAAGGAAAGCTACAGGTTAACTACAACTAAGAGATCACCCTTCAGAACACGGCTTTTTAAGTTTACATTTCTTTCCTTCAGGAGTTCATAAAAGAAGAGAAAGTTACCTTTGCAAAAGCATGCATAATGCATATTGGCTACTGAAAAAAACTTATACATATTACACCAATGGTTATTCAGGAAATCTTATAGTCTCCTACCTACTCTGCCCATGAAGGACTACTTTTTAATATAAACTCCAACAGGACTCTAACGAACGCTAAGAGAAACTCCATGTAAGTTTTCTTTTGGTGAAAAAAGCCTATATTGTATGACTAAGTTTGTTAAATTCCTCTACAACTCCATTCCTTGGCTGAAAGACTAGCCAGTCTTGGAGGTCTCCTCTGCTACTAGTCCCGTGCCTTTATGGGACAGCCGTATCAAAACTGTTGCTGATGGCCATTAAGAACACATATATAGGAGTAGTCTGCAGCCTGGTCAAATTTTAGGCTGCTGAATGATCTGGGGAAAGCTTACAGGAAATGTGAACCTGCTCCCATCACGTTGCTTCCACTACAGTGACAGCATAAGCAATTTAGACAGGAAGTTCCACTACTGCACGGAAACAGGAATTTTAGAACTAAAAACATTCCAGCGTTATGCAATTAAGTCATCCATATCTTTTATCTTGAAAAAGTCCATGAGAAGTTCTTTGACGTAGTTATGATAATCTTGATTGCTTTTCCATTAATCAAAGGCATAATTTAGCTAGCAATCAGATTACACATATTACAGGTAAAACAGGAAACGCAAATCAGTGTTCTGTTTGGTACATATCACATATATGTTTGATTACAAATCTTTCAAGTATATCACTTCTAATCAATTATACCACGATTGCCTCCATCTTCCTCCTTTTAATCATTTGCATGCAAGAAGGCATCCCCAGGGTCCACTCTCCTTTTGGGCTCTATTAAGAGAGAGGTTACTACATAACCATTGCAATTCACAATTAGAGATGCACTAAGAAAGAGTTTAGGTTCAGAATAAGGAAGATGAGCCAAAGTGCTTGCTTTCCAAGACTTTGTATGACCTACAATAAGTTGTTCTTATTTGTAGTAGAAGTATAACACAAGGATACTCCTGGTAAGATATGAAAGGGCTCCTCTTCCTCTCAGAAAGACTGAAATTATCTATTTAATGCTTTTTGGCATCTCAAACTAAGACCTAAACGAATGACAGAATAAGCCTTTACCACAGGAAGTATCAAGCTAAAACAATTTTTTTCCTTATATATCCTCCCCTAAAATCCCACCCCCGTCCACCCTCCCCAAACTCAAACCACATAAAACATCACAACTAATAGCTTCAACACCTACTTAATTATCTATATAACCATGTTTTATTCCATCTGCAGCTTTTCTTATTTCCCTTCTCCATTTCCACAGAAAAGATAAAAGGTTTTAAGGCCCCATAGATGGAATGAGTGTTTTGGGGGGGCATTATTTTGACATCTCATGCTCTTGAACACGGACTTGATGCCAGACAGCATTAGGACTTCTTCCCTTTTCTCACCCCCTGCATTTTTCTTACTACTAATTGAAAAAGATGTTTCCTTCAGTTACTTGCATCTCCTGAATTTAATTTCTGCAAGTACTTTGCTAATCAGCTTTCCACACCACACTGAAAAGCTACATCTATCAAGACTTTCAGAAGCTACTACTGATTTGAGGTATCTGTTTGAGTACAAAAAGTGGTTTTGTTAAATTTTGAGCAGTCAGTTGAACTGGACACACAGATCTATTCAGTTTGAAAAAAATCTTAGCTTTAATCTCCCTTTAGCCTATTTTCTTATCTGTACACAAGAGCAATAACACTTCCCGTTTCCCATGCTCTGTCTCTTTAGCGTGCAAACTTCTGGCACAGTCTGTGTTCATATGACATTTAGAACAATTGGACTTTCAATTTCAGCTGGCATCACTATATATCATTTATATTGTGTCTAGGTGCGATAGGTTTTTGAATCTTGTTTAATCTGTGTTTTTTTTTCCTCCCCCAAAAAAGATCTGAATATCCTGTGTGGAAGAAGCTAGGAGTTGAACTGTTTTACTATATACTCTGAAAGTAAATACTAATAAATATATTGCTAAACATAATTTTAGTGTACAGTAACAAGGGAAATGACTAATGGTACAATGAAGTCATTTGCACAACTGAAACTGACAGTAAATACTCTTTACCAGAGTTTTTCATAATTTGCATGGGCAGTTGTTTATAGAATCACAGAATCGTTAAGGTTGGAAAAGACCCTTAAGATCATCAAGTCCAACTGTTAACTCAGCACTGTCAAGCCCACCACTAAACCATGTCCCCAAGCGCCACATCTACACGGCTTTTAAATGCCTCCAGCGATGGAGACTCAACCACTTCCCTGGGCAGCCTGTGCCAATGCTTGACTATCCTTTTGGTGAAGGAGTTTTTCCTAATATCCAACCTAAACCTCCCCTGGCGCAGCTTGAGGCCGCTTCCTCTCGTCCTATCGCTTGTTACTAGGGAGAAGAGACCGACCCCCACCTCAGTACAACCTCCTTTCAGGTAGCTGTAGAGAGCTATAAGGTCTCCCCTCAGCCTCCTTTCTTACTACAGAGCCAGCAGTTTTTAGAGAACATTTGTAAATTGTATCCAGGTACAGCTTTTACACTTACTTTTCAGGACTAGATTCTACGAATGCCAAAATTTAGAAATCGTAACTGCTACGCTCCTTACTGAGAAAGCATCTTATCTAGAGTCTGCATCTTGATCTGCTGGTTCTTTTGTTACTCGTACAGTTCCTATGCTCCAAAAGAGACTCCATTTCCCAGTACTGGTTTGCTTTACCACAGAACTCTTCAAAAGTTACAGGCACTGTACCAGTAAGTTTATTTTTTCTCCAATAATGAAAGTAAATGGAAGGAGAACATAGCAAAACAATGCTCTGGAAAATGTAATTCTAAAAATTCTTAATTATGGTTCACTTTAATTTTCAGGTACCATAGTTATAAAACAGTGAACACCAAACTTTTTGGACCAAGAGACAGCTGCAAAATTTACATATCATTAGCTGCCACAAGCCCATTAGAGACTTTCAGTTTTTACTGCCGGTACCATTCTGTGACCAAGCCTGAATTACACAGTGGTTCTTTAAGGACAAGAGTGGCCTACAGAACTCAGCCTAGGGAAGCATTACCTTCAGGGAAAAAAGGATAACCAGTTACTAAATATTGAAAAAATTTGAAATAAAGCAGGAAGAACCAAGCAGAATGTATTCTGTAAACACACAATACCAACTTGTCTTACTCATTAAAGCTTGAAAAACCACACCTCAGTTGGCTCATACCATGAGCCCAGAGGAAGATACAAAGAAGAGATGTAAAATATGGGCAGCACATTTAAATCCAGGGTCACTAAATAGATTCTGCTTCTTTTGTTCATCAGCTTCCACAGCTGCAGACACATTATTCAACTTAAGCATGTACGAAGCCAGGTCAAACTTAAACCTAATGAAAAGGAATTTGACTTAAGTTAGAACAGCCTACACAAGAGGTAGAATTACAGTAACACAAGTTTTTCCAAGATCAAACTTTTGCTACTGTGATGTGAAGGAAAGTCTGCTTGGCTGGAGGCTTCTGCAAGTGTAGCATATGACTGTTTCCAGGTGCTAAGTGCTAACAGAGAGGCAGAGACAACTGAATAACCTGATCCAAGTCTTTTCTTCATTTCAGGAGTTACTTCACTCTGGTTTTAGAAAGCCAGAAAACTCTGGTGTGCTGTCCCAGAACATGCTCCAACAACCTCTAGCTGTGGAGACAAGACTTAGGAGAGGATCCTTCTGGGTCTAAAAGCTTGAACTGGTGGAAGAGGAGAAGGGACTGCCATGGGAGCTATACCTTGATTGTTCAGTTGCGTGGAGGGAGTAGGAAAGAGCAGAGCTAAGAATGTCAGAGGCAGTTTTTAAGCTTACACTTAGGAATTCAGCTGTGATGTCAACTCTCTGGCCTTCAGCCCAAACACAGTCCTCTTCCAGCCCGTGAATGCGAATAAGGTACCAAGGCAAGATTGACCAGTTCTAAAATCGTGAAGCGGCTAAAACTGTTCAAATCGTGCAACTGTAGGTAATATTTCTTTTAATAAGCCACATCAAATTTAACTTGAAATACCCTTAAATATAGTGATGTTATCTACTAAATATATTTCCAACAAAATAAATTGTTCAATAAGCCATTCATTTACTAAGTGATACTGTTTTCTTGATTTTTCTGAATACATATTAAAACTAGAAAAAAACAGCAAGTGTTAAATGCTTGCTTATATTGTATCCTGATGGTTAGCAAACTGTATATACTTCCCAGGTGTTTATTATCAGTCTGTAAAAAAATATTTAAAGAAATATAAATAATATCAAGTTAAACCAGTGAATCCTCTACACAGCATCCCACAATGCATATCTACCTTCGCTTTTACATTCATTATTAATATTTTAATGAGATTCTTAATTTTTCGTTTCTTCTTAAGGTTTTCTAAATATATCTACGTGCACACACTTAGTATTCCATCCATAAATCAAATACATAGAAACAGACTGCCAATAAGTACTCTTACCTCAGCCCATGCTTTTCTCTACAGGCTTAGAGAAAATTGGCTTTAAAAAACATGCCACGAGAACATACCACCTAGAGCCTTTAACAATAGAGAAAGGGAGAGTGGAATGCAAATAATTTTCCCCTTATAGAAGTATATTCATTATAGCTATCCAAGTTTAAGAAACTCTGCTACCTCAGTGATATTTATGTTGGTGAGAGTCAGACAACCAGACTGGACTTCTTATGCTCTTTTTAGCACCTTGAATTCCACTAAGCAGCTTAATGGCATCTCAAGAATGTGGCAATGTTTCAGCCTCACGAACACTCGCAGCTTCCATGACAGACACAGTCACTGGCTCACTCATTAAGCACCTGGGGTTTCCAAACAAAATGAAGACATACACTGTTGAAGGGCTCTCTGCTTGGGAG
The DNA here is from genome assembly GCF_047370975.1 of Nipponia nippon. Classification (NCBI taxonomy): domain Eukaryota; kingdom Metazoa; phylum Chordata; class Aves; order Pelecaniformes; family Threskiornithidae; genus Nipponia; species Nipponia nippon. The sequence goes on along the minus strand of NW_028262380.1, from coordinate 8,043,241 downwards.
AAAGTATGAGATAACAAAAGAAATATGAATCGTGGCAAGATCTTCTTTGCAGAGGTGTTACAGTCCTCCAGCCACGATGGAGGAAAAGCATTCTGAGTCACAGCTAGAAACCCAGCACTTGTTACCATCTTGGCCAACATATACATCCACTTTATTCAACTAGAGTTCAAACTATAAAGCCCTTGTAATTAGAATTGCTTATTAGTCAGATGAACAGCATAAGGAAGATGAAGAAAAGCATCTGCAGAATTGAGTTTGTGACCTAGCAACAAAGGACAACAGAAAGTCTCAGTTCTAAATGCCTTCTTTGTCTTTACTGGTAAGGTCTTCTCCTAAGCCTTCCTGATCGTGTACGAGCACCTGAGTCTAGGGAGAGAGGTACTATTCACGCAAGAAGTCTAAAGCAAGCTGAAGATATACAAGTACGTGGGACCAGAAGGGAAGGAGCTCACCGATGACACTGTAAAGCTGCTGTCATCTCTGAAATGTCATGGTGAGCAAGGCAAGTCCTCAATGACTGAAAAGGGCAAGTTTCTTGCCTCTCTTCCAAAAAGAGAGCCTGGAAGATCATGGAAACTAGAGGCTCATCTGTCTCATCTCAGTTCTTGGGAAAGTTGGGGGGGCAGGGGGGAAGAAAAATCAGATGGAAGCCATTTCCAAACTGATAAAGTTGACTGGGAATAGCCAGCCTAGATTTGCCATAAGCAAGTCAAGCTTGACAACAGTGTTTGCTTTCAGTGATGAAATGACTACCTCTGAACGAGAGGAGCGCACCGGCAGTCTCTCATGCTAAGTTTAGCAAGGTTTTTGACATGGTCTCCCGCAGTACCCTTGTAGCCAAACTGGAGAGACATGAACTGAATGGCTGGAATACAACACAGGTTAGGGACTGACTGGACAGCCAGGCTCAAAGAATAATAGTCAGTGGTTCAAAAGCTCTCTGGTGGCCAATTACAAGTACTGCTTAACTCCTGAGGAATGTTATCAGCTCCACCATACATGTCTTCTTCAACCATCTGCACTACAGAACAGAACACACAATCAGAAAGCTCACAGAGGACAACACACTGGTGGAGTGCTTGATAATGCTGGGTGGTAGAGCTGCCATTCGGAAGAAATGACAAGCTGGAGAAACACACCAAAAACTCCAGGAAATGCAATCAAGGCAAAACCCAGAGCCCTGCACTTGGCACAAAACCACCCCATCCATTAGCACAGGCTGTGGAATAACTGGCTAAGACCCCTTCTGCAGAAAAAGATGTAGAGGTTCTGGTGGACAGCAAGTTGGACACGGATCAGCAACAGACTCTTGTGGCAACGAACGTTAACCACATACCAGGTGGCATTAACAAGATTAAAGGTAGCGGGTTGACAGGAGTGATTGTTCTTTACGCTCAGCACTCATGCAGACTCATCTGGAATACTGATCTGGTTTTCAGGTCACTTCCCCACCCCTGCCAAAGAACAGATGTTGACAAACTGGAAAGAGTCCAGAAAGCGACCACCGTGATGATTTGCTGGCTGGAGGATACAAAACCTAAAGAGAGGCTGAGTGGTTTGTTTCACTTGCAGAAGGGAAGGCTACAGGGAGTTGGGAGCAGCACAATCTGATAGAAGTCTTCCACTACCTAAAGGTGAAGGTCATAGATAAGAGCTAGCCAAACTTTCCTCAGAGTTACAGAGCAAAATGAAGGAGGCAGAGTTGACAACTGTCAGCGAAGAAAATTCCAGCTGGACGTAAGGAAAAAAAATATTTTAACCAGGAGAGTCGGTAAGCACTGAAACAGCAGCCAAGAAAGGTGGTGGAATCTCCACCCTTGGAAACTGTCAGAACTAGGCAGGACCCCGAGCAACTCAAATTAGCTTTGAAGTTAGCCCGGATTTGAGCAGAAGTCTGAGCTGCGCTGTCTGCCGAGGTCCTTTCCTACCTTAATTTTATGAATTCATCTAAATGAGACTGGATCATTGATTCCCATTGCTAATTTAGACACCAAATTCATCGCCATATGAAGACATGAATGGCCATACCAGGTAAGACCAAAAGTCCCTCCTCTGTCACTATCATTTCTCTGACAGCAAGGAGAAAGGGGATGGCACTTAAAAAAGGCAAGAACACAAAGTTATTAATCCCAAATAGTCTCTTTGGGCTTCTTGAGCCAGAGGTGGGAGTTTTATAGTAGAAACACCACAGGGTGTTTCTCATCCATGAACTCTGCTGGTTGCTGTTGACCTGTAGAATTTTAGCACTGCAACATCCTGTGGTGAGACATTTCACAGCCTCGCGCATTGTGTGAGGATACAATCCTTGGCTTTGTCTTGTCAACTGCTAGCCTAATTTGAAACCCTTTTGTTCTTGTTTTGGAAGAAAAAAGGGAACATTCACTCTCTTCTATGCCTCTCATGTCTCTTGAGATTGAAGGGGCTCTTTCTAAACCATTCTTTGAAGACAGTCTTTCCATACCTCTAATCATTCTTGCCCTTCTGCAGACATTTTCCAGTTCTACTACATCCTTTTTCAGGAATGAAGGAAGGTAGAAAATAAGAGTAACTCACACACTTAAGAAGAAACTATGGATTTTCATTGCTACTTAATGAGGTTCTCCACCCTTCCCTTTCCCAACACTTTTGTCCTAGTTAACATTAACCTGATCATTCCCATAAAACAAGCACTATAACCCCAAGATCCCACTGAGCAATGATGATCATTTCCAACTCAGTTATTGTGTATGTAAGATTAGGATTCTTTTTCTTTCCACCTTACCTAAAAACTCTATCACACTACACTTGTCTATATTGAATTTCATCTACTATTTTAATAGCCATTCAGTCTCTCATTATTCTCCTCCAATGCTTTATACTTGGGTGGTATCTGTAATACCTCAATTATCTTAGTATCATCAAGGAAAACAGATCATCTCCGCACTCACCCTATCCTCCAGGCTGTTAAGACAGCTGAATATCAGCAGTACCGGCAGACATGCCAGCAGAGCCCCAACACTAACCTTCCATTACAGAGGTTGGCTACTAAATCTTGATGTTTGTTTCTTGTCTTGCCCAGTTACCTATCCACATGAGGACTTCTGTCTTCTTTCTTTCAAGAGTTCCTAGTAAGGGATATTTCCAAAAAACATTCAGTAATACAGATAAGCTATCAACTAAATCCACCACCACCTCTTTTTTTTTTTAAATAAACATAGACGTCCAGTATCTTCACATGGCATGACTTTCCTTTTTAAAAGTCACATTAACAGATGTACACATTTGATTAGTCAGGATAGTATTTCTGCATCAATAAGCCATTGGTTGGAAGGGAAAAAAAAAATCAATTACATGTATTAAGAATCTCACTAATATTTTACTTAAGAAAGTAGAAGCACTGAAACAAAGTCTTCTACTTTGCCTTTCTTCCACAGCTATCAAAAAAAATGCTCAGACTACTTCAGGAAAAATGTGTTTACCAGTATTTATCAGAGAATTTCCAGAGAATTAAGGGGAGGACTGGACAGAGGAGAAAGGGATTTTCCCTAAGCCAAATAAGCTTATTTATAAATAAGTGTTACATCCTGCATTTCTGCTCTTTTAGAGGTGTAGGATGTTAGGCCAAAGTGTAATGGCTACTGTGTGAAACTTCAAATACCAGCCCGATGCTGCCCACAAGTTTTCCTAACTGGCACACAGTAATACTGAAAGATTGAATTGCACATGTTTCTTTCATAATTATAGTTCTGTGAAAAATGTAAGCCTTTATGCTACCACAAGTCTTTAGCCTTACACTAGACCTTTAGCACACCAGTTCTCAAACTGGTCACATCCTACAACATAGGCTAGATTCCTTCTTCACTTACGCAGATTCAAGCCTAAAGAATTCCAAATAAAAATGGAAGCTGAAACCCAAACAATCTCTTTTGGACCACAACATTAATCAAAACGAGTTTCTACCCCGCAGTGACTGCATATAGGAAACTAGTTCAGATGTAGCAGAAAGAAATAGAAAGTAAAAACCAGTTTGTATAGCTATCATTTGGTTGTTGGAAATTATAGAGTAAGAGTGGTACTTCAAAAAAGTCATCACAATTGAAGAAAGAATTATTTGGTGGTGAATGCAAGACCATTAATCATGCCCCAGCCTCCTGTTAACAGGAATTTTCAAAGTTTGGGTTTTTTTTTTCTTTTTTTCCTCTAAAAACTGATTTTCACAGAAAACAGTACAGACAATAGAAACAAACATCATCTGCAGGTTTGCAATTCTGTAAAAGAACATCAGATTTCCTCTTGTATTTGGGACAAAGAAGATAATCAGATGTAACTTGACAGCAGTACCAACTCATATGCAGGTAAGTTTTAACTATATATCCTGACTTTACTGATGTCTGTGTGAATCATCCTTCTTTATGTTACAGTCTCACAGCTGAAAGCAACTCCTTGCTACATAAAGTTTAGAATTTTTTTTAACACAAATACCTACATTGTGTATCTTTTCAAATGAACTGAATCATGGCCAGGAGGGAATTTGAAATGGATTTTTAAAAATCTTTGCAGGTATATGATGTCAGATAACTAGTTGGAAGAAAAAAAAAAGTTTCAAGAAAAATAAAATGAGAGTCCTACCAGATTAGGTGGGGGTAGCCATTACAGAACTATGCTCTCCTTTCAAGGGTCAGAAAAATTATGTGCTTCCTCTCCTCAACTGTGTTACCTTATAACACCTGAAAAGCACCAGAGATTTGCATGAATCTACAGGTCTCCAAGATAATTCAGTTGAAGACTTTCTGAGGTATAAATAAGCTTTTTCAAATGCCATATATTGTGCCCTTATATGAAACTAAGCCTAGCCACAGATAGGTAGGGAAAAGAAAGTGAGAAGTGCAGTGATGAAACTGTCTTTCAAAAAAAGAGAAGCAAAGACAACTTAGCTCTACTTTATGCAAGATGAAAGAGGAAGTATGGGAACATGGAAGAAAAATTAAGTATCTGCTAAATAGTTTTAATAAACAGTGTGAAGAGAAAAGGTAAACCCAGCAAGAAGCACCTTTGAACATTAAGCTGTTTCCTTGAGACTCCATGAGATCACCATGCTCACCTTCAACAAAACAAAGTAGAGGACATCTATTATACATGATGCCATTTGAAAAATGAGGCAGGGTGCAATAAACTATTGCAAATTTTCCCTCAAACCAATAACAATTAAGCATTTCCATACAGAATTACTGAAATTCTGTATTTTTTGTACACTTCCTCTATAACTCTTGGATCATTTCAGAACTGAGTCAGCACCATTACTTGTCACTGAACTCATCCAAAATGTAAATTATATCACCAGTTATTCACAGAATGAATTCTTCTAATGTGTAGCTCCTATCAATCCCTTGAAATAGTAATATTTTATCCTTTTTCTAGGCAAATCAGAAAAGGAAAAGAACGTTAAAAGAAAGGAGAAGTTGTAATATTTTGGGAATGAGAGGCTTAGAATAATGGCTAGAATTAGGTTTAATTAGGTACGAGCTTTAATATGAAGTCTTGAAGAGACACAGATCAAAACAGACAAAACAATTTCATAAGCCTAAGTGCAGTTGCAGATCATTTGGGTTTAAAAAAAAAATAGTTCTTTTTAAGAACAGTTTCAGTGGTTTTGAAGTGTAAAGCCTAGTAGTTTTCCTTAGTTAAAAACATGTCAGTTTTACAACTCAGGAAGACAGCACTGCATATTCTAGAGCAGCTGTGTCTAGAAAGAAAATACCATTATAATATTCAAAGCTGCTACTTCAATACAGGAGAGAATTGGCAGCAAAAATTCTTGGACTATCCATCTGCTACACACGTACTTACTCAACAGAAACAACTATAATCCTGCAAAATATTATCCTTTTACACAAGCTGCTAGTAACTTATTACTGAATACATTATGAACTTCTGAACAAGGTTTCCAACAACAAAATTAAGTGCTTTACAAAGACATTTTACAGTTGTATAAAACTGTCTTGCATCCTTACGTAAGCAAATTGACAGCCATTTTAGAGTCCTGTCCAGAGCCACACTAGGGACATCAGAGACCAGCCATTTTCACTATACCTGTTCATAGCTGCCATCTTGGACTCATGCCTCAAAAGAAATTTCTTCATTTTTCTCCTTTTAGCAGAAATATTTGAGTACTAACAAAAACCTAAGCATTCCTCCCTGTCTGAAGAAGCGGTTGAGTTGCTAAGCTAAGGTCACACAGCAGATTTGTGTCCTGAGCAAGTCCCTTCATTTGTTTTGATCCTTCTTTCTTCTCCAAATATTTGTTCATTTTAATCCCAGTATCACCTCTTTAAATGAAAGAGGTCATCGTTCTCCTGCATGTTTGCACAGTCCAGACACCATGATACTAGCTGGAGCCTTTAGGCTAGAGATCCCATTTCCAATCAGATTGCTCCCAAAATAACCTATTCCAGCTGAAGTGACAGCATTTCTCCTAAGACAAACAATTAAGGATTATTGATTCAGCAGACCTATATCAGAATATATGAATGACCAAAGTTCTACTCAATGTATTATCTGTTTTACTTTAGTTCTCACTAGTTTACAACTCAAGGTAGTCCACAGAGCACTCAAAAAAAGCTGAGGTGAATAAAAAGCAGGTTATAAAGCAGTTAAATTACTGGCTATCACAACAAAGATATCCTAACAAAAATTCGGTTTATTTAAATAAGCAATAATGTATTGGAAGTAATCAAGTAATGTAACGTATTTGACATTCTGGGTTAGCAAATACTTCCTATATAGTGTATCTTCAGGCTGTACGCTATGGGAGGCCAAGTGTACAAGGAAGCAGTTTCTTCCATTTACAAGGACTGATGGATTTTGTCCGCGTGCCCTTATAGCAAATACCCATCTGCCAAAACAGTACTTTCCTAAATCTATGGGCCCAAAAGCTGCACTCTTATGCTGATTAGTATAGGAACTACTGAATTGAAAGACCATGGGAAAAGGTTCAGAGAGATAAGAAAAATTGACCCTGGGTGGTCCATAACATCCAGTAAGAGCTCCACTCCCATCACACAAAGTTGTGAAGCATTTTGCTCTTATTACGATGGTTAGTAAATGTTTGAAGTTCATCTTTACTTCTGTTTCCCAGTTCTTGAAAATCATTCACTATGCAAAGAATCAAATATTTCACAGATTTTCTTGCTTCATGTCAACATTTAAAGACTCCAACATGTTAGTTACTATACAAACATATTATTTCTATACCAGAAAACATACACAAACCAAACTCAGAAGATCACAGGGCACTGTCCTGTGAAAACACTACAAATCAAGCATGCTGCAACTGTGAATTGCAACATCAGATAAGTATTCACTTTGAAGATACTAACAGGAGGTCTTCTGTAAAATGTCTGAGAGTATTTTTCTCAAAGTATTTTCCTACAGGCAGAATGGAATACTGATAATCAAGCAGTATCTCTAGCTCATGGCCGCACTGTTACTTATTGCCTTTTACTGTGTTTGCTTCCTTCATTAATCACTTTGAAATGTGTTTCACAGTGAGTGGGGAGGGGTAGAAAAAAAGAGACCAATCCCCACAGGAGCCAACCGCTACTTTAGCTGCTTTCCTATGTCAAACTTGTGAAGTCCCACAGTATCAGATTTTTCTCAAAACACAGTGGGACGCAGAGCCCAGGGCAGAAGAACAGCAGCAGTACAAAAGATGTCACGCTTGTTTGCTGACACACAGACGTGATGTGTTGAAACCGGAAGTGCATTATTCAGCAACACACAAATGCTTGGCATGGACACTCAGTGCACACTTGGTGAGTCAGAGCACCCAGTCTGAAGACGGATTTAGGGTGAGTTATGAGCATTCACACCGAGTTAGGGCAGAGCTGACTGTTACCAATATCCATGTTTTGCTTACTGTGTCAACCTTCTACTTGAGAAGCATTTCACAAATCGAGTGATGACCTAGAAGTGCTATGTAGTTTTTTTATACACTGATGTACTGAAAGCGCATTAGATGTTACAAGTTCTGTTACTACTGTCCTTCTCAAGTTCTGCCTGAACCACTTTCACTGAACAACTTTTGCTGCTATACGTTCAAAGTTTTCTGAAAGTACTACGTGGCTCATAATATCAAAGTACAAAGCTATGTTCAAAAACAACTCAAACTGAAGCTTATAAACAAGGGAAAAAATAAAGTAGTGCAACCAATTACGCAAAAAATGAATCTTGCAACTTTTTTGCTTCAGTGGGAACAGAAGTTGACCTGAACTGTTTGACATCTTCATTAGTGACCTAGATGACAGGTCAGAGTGCACCTCCAAAGTCTGCAGATGATACAAAACTGGGAGGAGTCATTAATATGCCAGATGGTTGCGTTGCCATTCATACGGACCTCTACAGGCTGGAGAAACAGGTAACCAAGAACCTCACGAAATTCAACAAAGGAAAATGCCAAGTCCTACACTTGGGAAGGAACAGCCACATGCACCAGTACATGCTGGAGAGCAACAGCTTGGAAAACAGCTTTGCCGAATAGAACCTGGGGGTCCTGGTGGACAAGTTGCCCATGAGACAGCAACGTGCCCTTGCAGCAAAGAAGGCCAAGAGCACCTGGGCTGTGTCAGGAAAAACATTGCCAGTGGGTCAAGGAAGGTGATCCCCCTCTACTCAGCATGAGTTAGACCCATCCGAAGTGCTGCGTCCAGTTCTGGGCCTCCAGTACATGAGAAACATGGACATACTGGAGTGAGTCGAGCAGAAGGCCACAGAGATGACTAACAGATTGGAGCATCTGACATACAAAGAAAGACTGAGAGAGCTGGGATTATTTAACCTTGAGAAGAACAGGCTTGGGAGAAGTCTTGTCAGTGTGTATAAATACCTGATGGGGAGTAAAGAAGAGCCAGACTACTCTCAGCAGTGCCCAGTAAAAAGACAATGAGCAATGGGCACAAACTGAAATACAAAAAATTCAATGTAAATAAAAGATTTTTTAATACCATAACAGCAGTCAAACACTGGAACAGGTTTGCATAGAGAGGCTGGAGTCTCCATCTTGGAGACAATTAGGAACAGTCTGGACATGGCCCTGAGCAACCTGCTCTAGCTGACCCTGCTTTGAGGGGAGGCTATTAGACCAGACTGGCTTCTGAGGCCCTTCCTAACCACAGCTATTCTGTGTTCCGTGGACTCAGGATATTCGCTTCATAAAATCCTGTTCTCCTCTCTAGCAATCAGGTAAACGTGGTATTTTCATAAGAAATTAATATCTTATTAAATCTGCTGCCAGTATTTCCCCAGCCACAGCTGCCAACAAAAGAAGCCAAACAGCAGCTCTGAGAAGGTGCTCAAGTATTCTGTGCTTCTACAGCTCTCCTTTTGATCAGCTATTTTTTAAAGCAGTTGCAGCCCAGCTAACCCTAAACCATTGCCAATGAACAGCCCAGATAAGAATATTTTCACAAGTGATCATCCCTGCTTTCAGGTCTTCCATCTTCCAGTTCTGGGGTCTTACTCCATATAGTTTGCTAGTTCAGTTTAATAATCATTCACACATCCAAAGATATGGATGAATTATCTAACTTCTTGTCATCACTTGTTTATTAGTGTTTCAGCAAAGAACTACGATAACAATGTTCACATTCATTCACTTCTAAATTGCCAGCTTTCACGTTACATGCTCTCAGATGAGACTAGCATAATTCTCAATCAGTCAGCTTTTTTAAAAAAAAGAAAAAAAAAGATTCCACAGCACTTTGGAGAAAGAATAGCTGGCAACCTTCTTGTCCTTGAGAAGGGAGAAGGGACTGGAGTAGGGAGGAGTATTCAACTGTTATTTTGTACACTTAAATAGCTTCCCTAGATTCAGCTGAAGAAGTCTATTTACTTCCCCCGTGCTGCACTGTTGAAGAATGGCTGAAGCATTTCCACTTCTGCAGCAACCACAATTCAGCTATGGAAAAGGGATTTCCCTTTGCAGTTTTAAGCACTCTTTCACATGAAAGGCACTCTGTGGAACATACTGTAAGTGTAGAGCCATTACACAACTATTATCTAGTGATGTTGGCACAAGGAAGCTAGAGGGAGGAAACAGGAAGAATATAAATACAAGTCTACAATCTTTTGTATTTTACTCACATCAGGGAAAATCACCAGTGTCCAGAGCTCCAAGAGAAATATCTGAGCTACTGTGTTGGTGGACAACATTAAAAAAATAAAAGTGATACGCATTCATTTCACACACTGTTTGAATAAACTGGAAATAAAAATTCACAGAGGCTCAGTCCCATAGAAACTTTCAGGCACCTGCCTCCTATGAACAAAATCGGATTTGAGATCAACTTACTTTAGTAGACTTCATAGCCTTAGTGTTCATTTCTTCCTGCTGCTTCTTCACCTCCACCACTAAAATGTTTTGATATATGACTCACAGTTAAGAACATTTAAGATGATACATTCAAAAGATTTGAGCAGACACTGTTCTGGCAGGTTTTTTAAACAATGAAAAATGCTATTAAAGATTACAGGAACAACCCAGAAGTTGAATGCGTGCTGGGAAGACTCAATAAACATCACCTTTGCTAGGAAATTAAGAGTTTCACTGGAAGGGTGTCTCACCCTCTTACTATTTAGCTTTCCAACTTTACAAACAACATTCCATTCTCTTATGTATATTTGTGTTAAGATTTTTCAGGGAAAAAGAATGCTTGTGGAAATAAAAGAATTAGTCCAAAATATTCTCTACCTTTTAAATGGCTGGCACTTTGACAATTCATCTTAAGTCATAAGCAGCAAAACAAAAACTCACTGATCCTCACTGCCAGTAATTTTTCAGGAATGTAACAAGCAAAGCTGTGATAACAACTGGAATATATCTAAAATGCAGTCTTAAAATTATCTTCTTAACTTTAAATGCCTTCACATTGTTCTGGCTGTGGAAAGTGCTAGAGCGCTCTTTACAGTTATTTTAAAATTTAAGCCTGACGCTGTCAGCTTTTGTCAGCTTTAAGGTACTTCACGATGACAGAAAGATGCCTTCATATGTAAAACGGGAAACAACACTTTGTCCTTCTGCTTCTTGGACCTAAGTAGAATGAAGCTAGGAGAGTGGAGAAGGAGGACCCGCACAAGAAGAACATGGCTAGAAAGCCTGCAAAACAAACACTGCAAAGAGCACACAGCACTCGGTGTGTCAAAGCGCAGCATGATCTCAGCACAACAAACTTTACTTTGCATAAACATCTTCTATAGATGAAAAAAACGTTGATACACTGACATGAGAGATGTTTAAGTAAGCATTTGGCGATAGAGATCCTCCTCCTAGCTCCCTTCCACAGTTACTGCTATTAATGCGGTAGCCTTACTGTATATACAGCACAGGACTTCAAACAAAGGTTTCCATTGATTCCTCCGAGCATCATCCTTCCAGTTCAACAATTCCTAGAGGCGATGACCTTAACGCTCAGCACCGAGTCCTTCATTTGCTTTACAATACCTAGTTAAAGCCAAAGACCAGCTATGCAGTCTTGGGAAACTACCATCCTTCAGACAGACCCAGTGCCTTACCGAGCACTCCATGCTTTTACCAAACCGTGAGTATTTCGCTTATTCGTCTCTACAGGCCTCCAGTCTTTTCCAGTACGTTTGTCCCTTTTTATATTTAAAGCTCATCTCCATCTTCGGGGGACCAAGAAGCCAGGGATCCATATTCCACTACCACCTCCACTCCCTCCCCTTTCACACGTCTCCTAACAACGCCACGTAGATTCGGCTGATCCCGGGGGATGAGCATTTAAAGCGACCCCGGGGCCTCCGGAGCCACCCTTCACACGCCCCCCAGCCCTCTCCCCCCCTCACACCACCCCTACGACCACAGCTTCGCCTCGCCACAAGGACCTGGCTTCTCCTCTCCCGGCTCCTCCAGCTCTCAACCACCCTTTTTGTGTGTGTGTGTGTGTGTGTGTGCGCGCCCAGCGTGGCCCGGGGGCCTCCCCCTTCACCTCAGGGCACGGAGGCGGCCGGGGAGAGCCGCATATTCCAGGCACGTCCCTCACCCTCAGCGGCGGGGGAGGGGAAGGGGAGAAGCCCTACCGGCATCAGCCCAGGCGTCAAGCGGAGGAAAAAGGCGGGGGCGGGCGGGCACCCGTGCGGTGGGGACCCCCCCCCCCCCCAGCCGCAGCCCCGGGGGCCCCAGGGGCTCCTCAGGCGGGGAGCGGGAAGGAAGGGGAGCCGGGGTGCCCGGCTCGCCAAGCCCTCATCTCCCCCGCAGCGATGCTCCAGCGGGACGCTAGCGGCTTCATCGCTCTCCTCCGTGCCGGGGGAGGAAGAGAGGAAGCTCGGCACCCACCTTGAGAGTGGGATACTCCTGCACCTTCAAAGTCATTGAGAGCTGAGCAGCTGATTCCTGCACCGCCATCTTGGATTAGGAACCAACCTCCTCCCTCCTCCTCCTCCTCCCCCGCCCTCCCCCAGCCCGGAGCGGAGGGAGCTACCTACAGCGCGCGCGGCATGCCGGGCGATGAGGGCCTTCCTCCGCCCCATCCCTCATGGAGACGGGGCGAACCAACGCCGCCCGCCCCCCCTCACCCCCCCCCGCCGCCGCGGCGGCGTGGTACGCTCCGCCGGACGGCGATGGTGGCGGAAGAGCAACAGCGGGGCGAGAGGCGCCGACCAATGAAGGCCGCCCTTTCGCACGTTCCCTTCGTGAGAGTCGACACCGCCTTAGAGCTTGAGAAGCCGCGCCTGATTGGGCAGCGGGGCGGGGGTGGGCGGGGCCGCCCGGGTGCGCGGACAAATCAAGCGGAATGACGGCATCCAGATAGGCGGGATTTTTGGGGGTGATGGACATCCAGCCGCCCAGTCGCGATAGAGAGAGCTTTCCCATCGTCCAATCAGAGTCTCCACTAGAGCTCAGTAGGCGGGACCTAAAAGTAAATTTTGATGGTGACTTAAAACGGCCGTTTTAACACCCCCCGAGGTGTCCGGGAAGGGGAGGGGCGGGACTAGGGGCGGAGCCCGGAGGAGTCGGTGCGGAACGCGCTTTGATGAGCAGGGTCTCCAGCCAACGTCGTTGCGCCGCCCTGCTGACGGGCAGGGAGTTGAGCGAATGGATGACGGCGCCTGGGGTAGGGCGGGCGGGGCAGCGGCGGCGGCGGCCCGGCGTGTGGCTGTGTGTATATTGGCCGGGGAGCGGGGGGGCCGCCCCTAGTAAGTTCCGTGGGGAGGAGAGAGTGAGTGAGAGTCAGTGAGGCGGAGGCGGCGGGAAGAGGTTTAAATAGCGGAGACAGCGTGAGTCCCCTTCCCCTCAGCTCCCTCTCCTCAGCGCCGGGCCGCCCTCGCCGCCGCTCTCCCTCAGCCGGGGCAGGCGGAGGCGCCCGGCACGGCTTCCGTCCCGCAGCCCGCCGCGGAGCTGCATGCCCTCAGCGCTGAGCGGGGGGGCGGCCCCGAGCCGCTTCCTCGCCGCGGAGGGGAGGCCGCGGCGGGGCCCCGCTCCCGGGCGGGCCGGCCGGCGCTAAGTTTCCCCGGTGAGACGAGGCGCGGGGCGGGAGCAGCTCCCTTGGCAGCCGGGCCGGTCTCGCCTTCCCCGCGGGGGAGGGGGGTGGGGAGGGGGGGTTGGCTCCCGTTCGGCCCTTGAGGAGTGTGCCCGGCCGGTAAGGAGCTTCTCCCGCCGGCCCAGCGCCCTCCTCCCCCGGCCGGGGGTGCGCGGGCGGCGCAGCCCTGCAGCTCCCTCCCAGGGCGGGGTGGGGGGGACATCGACCCCCGGCGGCCGCGCTGGGGAGCGGGGCGGCGGCTGCCCCCCGCCCGGGGCCCGAAGTACCGGCGTGCGTGCAAGTTTAGAGCAGCCGTTCTCAACTTTTGGGGTTTTCATCTTTTTTTTTTTTTTTTTTTGTGTGTGTGTGTGTGTGTTGGTTGGGTTTGCGGGCTGCCGGCTGTGCCTGGAGGGAGCGGTGGGTCTCCCCGCCGGTGTAACGCTGCGCTCGGGAGGCTTGCTTGTTTTGCTGGCCTCTTTTCAGTCCCTCAGAGTGGTCCTGGAGCTGGTGGGCCGTAAGGTGAAAAGCACTGGTTTACACGAGCAGTAGTTCCTCTGCTGAGCGTACGTGAACGTTTCCATATAAGAAAAGGGACCTGGTCCTGCAGCCTGTCTCTACTTGTGTGTCTGAGGGAATAAAAACACTCTTGGAGTATTAATCCCCTGGCTATTGATACAAAAGCTACTTTCTTGATCATATGTAGAGCAGCATCTTGAGATTCAACCCTAACACGTGCCCACTTTTAGCGCCCTACGTGGAGCTTCTCGCTGTGATTTGAGCACCTCAGCGAGCGAGAGGGAGGCACTTTGTCAGACCTCGAAGCTGTTGGGTCTGCGGCATCGCAGTAAGAAAGTGGAAACATACTGATCAGGAGCTGTATGTGCAGCGATATAAACTTTCTTCTGTTGAAGTCGGTGACAAAAGTTCTGTTTCTCGATGCAGGCTCTTGCCATTGTCAGCAGGTGTGTTTCAGGTAGTGTGCTGTTGTGGTGTGAGGCTTTAAAGAGACCCCAAAACCTGTATCCATTAATAAGCGTGGTGGTTTTTGCTGTCTTTCCTAAACTTTTCTGGTCTGCAGAAGACTGTAGAAAAATAAACACAAGTATTTCCAGCAGGCCAAAACACATTTAACTTTCATGGTTTGAAAGAGCAAGTCATATTTAACAAGTATGTTTCTTAGAATATTTGGTAACATTATTTATTTCTAATGTGCCTGGGCCCCGTTGCACTGAGAGCATCTTCTCTCCACCACAAAGGGCTGGTGGTAAATACAAGAAACTGTGTGAAGTCATGTAATTGAGTGTTAGATTCTCTTCAGCTTTGGACTGCAAATTATTTACTTGTGTTTACTCTCAGCTGCCCTGGCATTCAGTCTGGTGCTGGCCATAATCAGCAAATGTATGCCTAAACATAATTTGCCAAGCCCACACCAGGTGCAAAGCCTTTGTTTAAAAAGTATATTAGTAAAAACATTTGTGTTAGTTATACCTGGGATTAACATTCATGTCTAGACACGATCTTGGGGCCGGATTCTGCAAGAGGATTTGTGTAAGGAGGATTTTGACTCCATTAAGGCTCTGTGCAGGGAATGGTTCACCTGAGCTTGTCAAGTGGAGGACTGAAAACTTAGCTCAATTGTTGCTGTATTTACAGACATAGTTATGTGGCATTGTAAATTCTTCCTGTTGTTCCTGTCTGTCTTAAATACTCTGTAAGCTAATATTTAGAAGGAAATTTGCTCTTCAGTATTCCATATCATTGATGTTACTGAACAGCTTGAACTTGGCATACTTTAACTCCTTAGGCCTGTCATGCTTATAGGGACTGAGGAAGTGTGACTGTCCATGTAATTTACCTAGTCATATATGTATTGGTCCAAAAAACTTATTTGCAACAGATGTTTTATATGTAATCCTTTAATGTTCCCTTCTGATAATACAGTAGCTAGTGTAATGTAACACAAATATCCTATGGATGCAGGTTATGTGCTCAGACTATATCTGTCTTTAAACTGGAGAATTATTGGTGAAGGTTTGTCAGACATTAGTAGCCAAAGTTAAAAGGTTTGCTTAATGGAACAGATGGCCAAGCAACCATCATGTCAGAGAAAACAGCATGTATTCCATGTATTCTTGGTTTAACACAAGAGGGAGCATGTCTAATCTTTAACCTTTAAATATTGCAACTTCAGAGAGGACGCTTTAAGTGTTGAGTGTCAATTAATTTGTGTTCTAGTCTCCCTGTGCAAATATTGATACAACCTGTGCATATTTCTGGCATGTTTTCAACTTCAGGTTGCAGCTGTTGATTTGTAATATAAATGTTGGCGTGATAAATGTGGAGATAAGAACTAAGCTAATGATCTTTTGAACTTGTTAAAATCTGTAGTTTCCTGCTGAATTTGACAAAATATTTATGGTTATTGTTATTCCTGGGAATGGTTATTCATATACAGAGGTTGTACTTTGTTCTTTAATATTAGGTTAATAAATGTCTTCTGCTTAACCTACCATACAGAGTTATAAAGCCGAGGCTTAATTTAATTAAATTTAGTGTAATTACCAATACAACTTTGCTTTTACAGTTCTTATAAATTCTACTGCTTTATTCTTAAATAGGAAATACAAATTTGGATCTACTAAGAAGGTTTGTGTACTGTATCTTGTTTATTTTTCCTCGTCCCCTAGTGGTGTAAAAGGAAGAATAAAAATCAGCTTCCATTTTCTATTTCTTGGCATTGTCCAGTTGAATCATAATCTATTAATGTTTGTCCTCATTTAGTGTCTTATTAATGTGAATTAGCAATTAGTTAAAATTAAGCAACGCATACAGAATACTCCAGACCTTTAGGAGAACCTTACTCATTTGATGGAATCTTAAAAGTATTTCCAATAGTCTTCCGCTTTGCCCCAGATTAGTGATTACAGAAAAATATCTGTCTACCACAAAGCATTGCATGCAAATGATGTATCTTTCATAAACATAAATACTCTGTGTGTTATTTGGTGGAGCAAAGCAGAAACCTTAGTGCTCTGCTTCCACATGCTGAAGAAAAGTGCTGTGGATTGAGATTTTACTACACTTGCTTCTCTTCCCTCTGTGGACATGACAACCTCTGTGCCAGGGTGGCAGAAGTGAAGGCGTCACCGTCATTTCTCGGTTTAGCAGATGAGACTGGCCTAAGCCAGTGATCGAAAGCCCTGTCTTGCATCAGGTGGGAGCAGAGGTTGCCCCACTGGCCAGAAGAGCTCTCTTCCCCTGAGCAGATGGGTGGTGACTGTGCTGTCCATCTTATAATGGAGAAGTAGAAGCCCTCGCTATATTCTTCTGGTGAATTATGATGTTTATGAAATATTTAGGACCTTACCTTTAATCCATGTTGATTTTTTTCTTCTGAACAATGGGAGAAATTTGGGGTGTGTTTAACACCTACTGTGCGCAGCATTGTACAGAATAAGGTGTTAAGATCAAAGCAGCTTGTCTTTAAAATATGCCAGGCAGCTGTCTTCGTAAGACAGAAATGCGAGGTGACCTGTACTACCATCAGATACCTTGAGACAGATATTCAGTGTGATGACTTTTAGAAGATAATGAGGATGAGACAGTTCCTACTGGGGAAATTGTTGCTTTACTGAGTTATTCGCAGCAACCGAGCATTTTTAATGGATTGCTCCATTTTAATGGATGCTGCTTGATTTTATATAATACATATGCAACAGTACTGCGGAGTCAGAAGTTCACAGAGAGCAGAGACACACGTTTTGATGAGCAAGTGTTGATATACTGCGTTTTGTAAGGATCGAATGAGCTGCCTGTTGTCTTGGCTATTCCATATCAGTCAAAAGGGACAAAACTTAGGCTTTGGTTTTCTTGCCCAGCAGACTTAGGCTGTTGCACGATTTTTACGTTAAGTGCATATTTTTTTACTTTAAAAGAAAGTAACGATGTGACTGTATAGTTCTTGTTTGGTGTTGTAACTTTAAGCTTACAACTGAAGAGTGTTTTAGTGTATCTGGTGTATGTAAATAGGCTGGAGAAGTTGGTGTTTTTATTTCTGTAGCTGAGAGGAAATTACCAACAGTGTAAAAACCCAACAAACGAACACAAAACAGCCCCCACCAGCAAAACCCAGCGATTAACGACAGCAGGAGAGATGGCCCTGATATGCCGCAGTTTAGAGCATCGTTGTAAAGTAGTAATTGCAGATCAAACGCTTTGTTTCCTTGTTTTAGCATGATTATAAGGACACTTTCCTTATCAGGGGAGAATGTAGATGCGCTCAGCAATTGAGGTTACGAAGTTGCCGTAATGGATTAGAGTTGAGACCTCAGCAGAGGCCATTGCCTGGGCTGAATCAGCTGTGTGAGCAGGCAATTTAATATCTCCCTTACTAATCTCGTACCTTTCAGGCAATGCATGCGTGTAAAAGTTATTTAGAAATCATTCCATGTTTACGCAAACCGGTTTGCAGGTGTCAGGGTATTTATTAATTTGCTTTTATAAAAAAAAAAAGCGGGGGGGGGCAAAATTCACAGTGGAGATGCAAGTCTTGTGAAATCTCGTTTGAAAAAGAGGAGTTGTATTTGCATAAGAAATGGCATGTGGGACTTACTGAACTGGTAAAGTGCACAGCCTCCTCTAACTTTCTGAATGGTCTAAATGGCTGTTTTAAAATGCCGAGGGGAGGGGCTGTACCTGGGAGAAATTTTTTAGCCGTGAGCAATTTTTGGTTTTTGCTTTCTGAGTTACAGCCCCCTGAAAAATGGGGGGGCTTAGAAAGAAAGTGCTGACACAGCTTTAACTACAGAGCAGTGCCCTGCGTGCTGCTGCAAGAATTGTCCAGGCGGTGCTTTCTGCTTTCCTGCCATTGTGCTTTACATGCCTTTAATTCATTCCATTTTTAACTTTCCGAAAGTTTGATGTTATTTAAAGCCCACGGTGTGCCTGCAGAAGCCAGAGGAGCAAGGCTGTCAGAGTAGCATGGACTTGTTAATCTCAGCCTGATCTTGTCAGTAACAGCAGAGCAGAGGGAGAGCAACTCCGGCTGGGGCAGCGCTCCAAAGGTTTGTCTGTTATTTTTATACCTAAATTACGTCTCGGTAGCAAACGATTCGGTCTGCGGAGGGTTGCTTGGGATCTGTGGGTTCTGTCGTGGCAGATCCGTGTGCGTTTCGCCGCGTTGTTTGTTTGCGGGAGGGGAGGTTTGCCGCTGTGTGCAGCGGGGAGAGCGAGTCTGCTGCGACCGGGGGAACGCTGAAGAAGAAGAAACCCTGTTGGTTCTCCATGCAAATGACCGCTTTGGTTGTAACAAAAGCCTTGATGTTGGGCTTGGAAAAATGATCTGACAGTGTAACAACCCCAGGCCACTTTCGCCATGTTTTTGTTTATTCATGTTTCATTCCGTTTTCCGTAGCTATCTCGCAGATGTTTCCCATTTCGCTGTTTTTTGGTTGTTTTTTTTTAACACCGTTGAGCCTTTTCGGAGTTAGCAAGAAAACGTGTGAAAGAATGTTAACAAAACAGAGAGGTGTTGCAGATGTTTATACTTTAGTTCTTGCGTTGCGCCTGACGATACTGGCAGAGGGATACAGTGCATACGAAGGAGCGTAAGAAGCATCTGTTTTAACTGCCGAGCTTGTAATTTCGAAACGTGCCCATTGTAACTTGAATATTAACATAAACAGATGAAGGGAGCGCGTTCCCGGTACAATGTGGCTCGTCGAGATCTCATTTGTTTGCTACTGCTTTTGGGGAAAAAAAAAACAAAACAAAAAAAAAAGGGGCGAGTAAGAGCAAGGGAAGGAATATCAGTGACACAACATGTATGCTCCTCGATAAACTCCTGCCATCTCGGAGTGCCTTTAAATATTTGAACAGCTTCTGTTAAGTCAAATAAAATTGGTTACCATGAGAAACAAAAAAGTCTAATAGAATAGTTGGGCACGCTAATGAAAATCTGAATGTAAAATTGGCTCAGAATCATTCAAAGAATTGAATTAGACAGAAAATCTTTTTAATAACAGTCATAGTAACACGTTTAAACATTTTAGCTTCTGTGATCTTGGAAAACAACACACACAGTATAGAAATAGCAGAGGTGGATGGTATGTTATCTTACAGTGGCATGAATTAGAATGTAATGTCTACTAATGATATTAAAATCAGTCTGTTTGTAGGATTTTATGCTTGTTGAATGTATCGAGGCATACACAAATAAAATCTTAAATCTTAAAGGACAATGATTCAATGTCCGGAGCCAGTGGTTAAATCAGATGTGGTAACTATGGTGAGAGGTAAAGTTACTTAGCTTCTCACAGACCATGCATATGTGGATTTCTTTTCGTATAATGGAGATTAAGGAGAAAAGGATTAGAAAATCTAAAGAGAAATTTTGAGCAGGAGACCTGTAGCCTTGCTCTGGGAATTAACACTGAGGAGGCTTTTAGAACAGAGGCAGGGTGGAAGTAAACACTCTGTTGTAATATACATTGATGATAATTCTAGAAAGCAATCTTTCTGGTTGGGAATATCAACAGCAGCTCACGCATACAGGAATGAAATCAATCCTCTCCATATTAAAATAATCCGCCTACTCCAACGAAACAAAAACAGAACCCAGCATAGATTTTTACATTACCAAGTGACAGCAGCATAAGATCAGGTAAAGTCTGATATTCTGAATTAACTCATTTTAGGTTCTTGCAGAATTAAGCGATATTGATTTATTTGGATTGCATGGCATGCCTATTTTTAAGCATGCATATGATATGTATTTAGGATTTTTTTTTTTGAACTTCAAAAATGGTGGTCATATGAAATGGAAAATAAAATGAGAGCTTAGTATTTTAGCTGGTAAATACTGGAGGAGTTTGAACTGCAGCCAGAGAGACTGTGACCATGTTTCTGATTTTCCTTGAGTTGAGAGGGTTCAGTGTTACCCTGAGCTTTTCAGGGAAGAACTTCAGATTATGCTGATCAGCTCAGAGGGATATGGGAAGGATTGTCATGCGTGCACATAGAAGTCAGATGTTCTGAGAGCCACCAGAGATCCTAATTAGTGATTAGCTATTTGGAATGCTTAGGAAACAAAAAGAGGAGAGGTCAGGTTTAATTTCCAGTACATTCACAACTGCAGAGACATCTTGGGGATACAAGGTATGTTCAGCTTTCCAGTAACAGAGGTTAAATTGTACTGGGGTTTGGCAATGTATTGGAAACATCTTTAATCAAAATATTTTGAAGTTTTGCGTTTCCCCTCCTCCCTGCCCAACATAGTGGTTGAAAAGCACTTGTCTTAGGAGAAGTCCACAGGGGAACTTGTAGTTCAGCATAGTGTAGACACTTGGTGTTACAACTTTTAAGGTGTTTATGGATTTTCTAGGAAACACTTTTAGCTTTTTGTGGGTCATAATCCCACACTTGCCTTTCTCGAGTGTTCTAAGAGTGTGTTATCAGGTACCTGTTTAGGAGACTGCATTCGCAACTATGGTGCAACAGTGCGGGTTAAACCTGTGAATGGGATGTACGCTTTTGGACTTCAGGCAAAAGGATAAATAATAGGCCCAAGAGCAATGTAATTCACATTCGTTACAAATTGTTTTCACAATAAAAATGATCAATTCAAAATTTATTGGTTTTTTTAAATTGTGATTTCTTGAAAAGTATAAAAACTCACTAATTGTGTTCTGCCCGAATAGGGAGGAAGAGAAGGAAAAGAAACTCCGTTGCTGTTGTTAGTGGACAATATTTTGCTTTTTTCCCACTGTTGGAGTTGACATTTGAATGGAATTGTACGTTGTTATTGTGTTAATAATAGATTATTATTTTAGATGAAAATTTTTATTTATATAAAAGATTGCTATTTTAGATTGAAGCAGAAAGCTTCCATAAACTAGAGCAAAATTCAGATACAGCTGTTGATGCGTGACAATGCATTTCATTGTTCAATGTATTTTGAAATTGTTTTATCCTTCTTTATTAGGATGTGCTGTGTTTAAGAGTGATATATCTGATATTTCAGGCACAGGACGCTGTACAACCTAATGGATAGGATAGTTGAATCGGAGCAAACAGTGTTTTTCTTGCTTTGCTATTGGGTTAGGGCAAGTCAATTCACCTTTCTGTTTCTGTTTTCCATCTATGGAAGAGGTATAATGATAATTCCCTTTTAAAGCACTTCAATATCTGCTGATGAAATTTTGAGATGAGCAATATTTTTGTCTTATAGCAGCACATATGACGAGTAGATAGTGGATACTCACATAATATTTGCATCAGAAGTCATTAAGCACTAAAAATATTAAACCACTAGTGATTCGATAAGGAAGTGCTTCCAGAAAAAAGCTCAGGGCTAGCGCTGATGAGGTATTTCCAGACTGTTGTTCCTAATTGAGAAGTTTTGCAGGTAGTTGAGTATCAGCTGGCTGGTTAGTACCTTGTTGTTGAGTATTGACAGGTTATCGGTCTCTGCTTTAAAGTTTCGAACAAAAGATGGGCCTTCGTTGACTTGGTCAGCTGTTTTGTTGGGATTCAGCCAGAAGTGTAGTTTTAGAAGCGTCTTAGGATGCTGGAAAAAAAAGAACTCTCCATTTCCCCAGTGAGACTCTTCACATTAGTATCGGAGAACCTCTGGCCTTCTCGATTATATTTGTAGGTTGCAAAACCAAGAAATGCAAGCTTGAGAATTCCAGTGCAAACAGCTATGTTTGTGCTCAATCTCAAACAGCTGAATAGTTTCACTTGTCACTGGGTCTACTGAAGTGAACAAGGATTTTCAGGATTAAAGTTTACAGTATTTATCTTGTTCTCCTTCTGTGTGGTCATGGAAATTCTCCAATGCAATGCGAAGTCTGAAGTGTTCTAAGATCTTTGAGAGACGATTCTTGCTCCATTTGCACATCATGTGAAGCCGTGTAAATTGGTTTCAGGTGCAGCGTGGGGTATATGGCATAGCTTAATGCTGAAAAAGTGTGAAACAAAGTTTAGAAAGAATTAGAGTGGACGGTCAGCCTGTACAGGTTATCCATCGCAGTTGGCAAGAAGGCTTATCGTTTGTGGCTTGCCAGGGACCGATTGGTTTAATCAATTGCCAGAGAGGAACAGTTAAATATTAAATTTGATGGTAAAATTTAAGAAATTATAGTTTGAAGTACAAATTGCATCTTAAATTTCCACGGTTTCCTATGTGTTACTCCGATCATCTACTCCTATCTTTATGGATAGCAGAGTCAGTATTTTGTTACTGAAAATGGCCATTTGCTGTTTTCTATTCATGGATATAGTTGAAACAGCCCCAAACACTTTAAAAAATATACTTTTATTTTGTTGTTCAAAGAACAAGATTTTATTCTAAAAAAACCTTTAGAACAAATTTCTCCAACAGTTTTCCATTTGACAGGAATATTTTTCTTTATCTGGAGAACAAGCCAATATGGCTTAGTGTGTAAAATTTGTTTATACAATGGTATTTTCTGTCTGCACAGTGCCTGGAATATGTCTTAGCACATAAATAATCGAATAAATAAAAGTTTTTGTACCTAAACAGCTTCTGTTTATGTTTCTCAGTAAGAAGTGTGTGTGTGGAGAGGGATTCTTTTAGCTTTGAGAAACTGAGTGCATGTTCCATCTAATAAATTATGTCATTTATTAGCCTGGTAAATCTTAGAGCATCAACTACGTGACAGTTTCCCTTTAGAACAGTAAAGATTAGGTGGGATTTCTGAGGAAATCAGTATAACTTGTGCTATGTTGTTAATGTATTTCTCTACCTTTCTCAGATAACTGTGCTTGGGTTTTGTAGAGGAAAGTTAACCAGTGAGAATGGTGTGAACTGGTAATGCCTGTGCAAATTGGAATATCTTCCCTGCATTCTGCAAGGAAATAATGACAGTTTGAAAGCTTTTGCGTGCCCTTTTTTGTAGATCTTTCATCGTTGCCCTGCTTTGCTTCCTGATACACCTCCAGAAGGAGTATGGCGTGACATTTTCTTGTATCTCCTCTTAAATTGTAAAATGTATGTGGATGCCCTCTTCTTTTTTGGTACTTCGTTTATGCTGCACTGTGACAGGCAAGTAGAGGTAGAAGTTGATATTTAAAGAATATATTATTCTAAGTACTTTTAAGCATAGTATCTTTTTTTGAACATCGCTCTTCTTTCAGCCTCCATTTCTGCAGTAAGGGAGTAATATCAGTGTCATAGTCATTCTGACTTTTCCGTGTAAGTGATGTGAATTTGATCTAATGCAGTCAGTGTATCATTCGTCAGGCCCTCTGGTAGAAATAGATAGGAAAAACAAAGTCCATGATATCCTTCAATGTGAGTTGAGAGAGAAGGTGACCAGTGGAGTTCAGATTGTGAGACACAGTCAAAGAGATCTGTTACACTTAGGTTGTTGTGCACGGGTTGATGTGTTTCCCCGAGTGCTGGCACAGAAATTAAAGATAAGATCCTGTTTACTTTTAGGGTCAAAGTATCTGGGAAAGATTCTCTGGAGAAAAAATTGCTGTTTCCCATTCTACTCAAAAACTGTGGGACAGGAAATTGATTTTGCAGATTTTTACCTCCTGGGAAGTCAGCTTGAAGAAAGTAAAGATTGTGGTAGAGTCTTTGCACTGTAAAAGTTAAGCAGATGAAATCCTTTAATTTAAGATATACTGTATTGCTTTCAGCCCTACATTGTTACACTGGTGAAGATGTCAAAAACAAGGTGATGTATTCATCCCTGTAGGAACAATTCAGATTTTAACTTTTCTGATCCCGATGTGACTAGATCAAAATAAACAGACTTGCATCCTGATTGTGTATCAAGGTTTCTGGACCTTATTGATACTTATTTTGAATAAGAGTTAATTAAATCTAAGTCATGTTGCTTTTAAATTGAGCATCTCTGCCCTCCCAGTTAAGAGAGGACTTAATCTGTGGAAGTGCTAAAAACTTGGACGAAAAAGATTGCCTGCTCCTGCTGTGACTGGGGGGAAGCAGTGTAAACCTCCAGAGGACAAGAAGCTAGCCGTAGAGTGCACAAGTTATAAGAATAGATAGTTTCAAGTTTCTAATTAGCATTGTACAGCAAAATTAGTAGATACATAGATAAGTATGGCAGATATTTTAAGCACTCTTTAATGCTATTTTAAGTTTTGGATGCTTGCGTTTGGTTTTAAGCTATTTTGTTCTGTATTTGACTACATCTTTATCTCTGTTCCTCATTATTTTTTTTCAGTGTTTATGGTTGGTTGATAGTGTTTTGCCTTGCAGTAGTGTGTTCTAAATGTATATATTTATTTTTTTTTTTTCTGATGTAGCACCCATTGGTGATAATACTAGTCACAAGTTTCCCAGAAATGCCAATAAGATTTTCTGTTCCTTTGGATGTGTTTCTAGATGGAGCAATGTCTGAATTAGGTAAGGAAAGGCACAGCAGTCTATTCTTGAGGTGCTTCATAGATTAGCAAGCCTGAAGATGTTAAGTGGGTGTTTTCTTGGGGGAGAGGTATATAGGATAAAATGCTAAACTGTCCCTTCTTCTGGCATACAGGCAGCGTGTTCTAATGAAAATTATGAGTATAGTCTTGAAAGTTCCTCAGTGTGTTTATGTTTGCTTCTGTCTCAGGAACCAACTTTTTGTCAGCTGTTTTCTGTCCCAATGCTTTGATTTTGTAGGCATTTTTCCATCTTCCTAATAATGATGAATTAGAGTATTGTCAGTTGGAGATCCACAGATTATATCAGTGAGTATCGATAGAGTCCAAAATCTTTTCTAGTGTTTTGAGAAGAGGCAATGACATATTCTGACACTTGAAAGGTAGGGTTGAAGTGTGCAGAGCACCATGCTATGTATTTCTGCTGGATGTTTTGGGAGGAGTGTGAACAGTTTGAACGGGTGTCATTTTCAGGAAGCCACTTCCCTGAGTGACAGCCGTTTCCATGATATTATTTACTGTGAATTCTGGCAATGTCATAATTAGAAATTCATGTTTGAGAAGAAATGATCTGGACATGGAACAGTAACTTGTTTAATATCCAGTGTCCATTTTTGACTCTTCCTTAAAGTCAAATACCTCTCCTTTGTGATACATTTAATAGCTTTGTGTTATAAAAAGTGAGGGGTTTTGTGTAGAGTCTTAACTGCAATGTTCAGACTGGGCTAACTTTGTATCCTGAAAGGTGTTGTCTTAATTTCATCATTTGGCTTTAAACTTTAATTGCTAAAACATGTTACCATTTACCATTTTTGTTAATGGGTTCACAGGGGGCTTTTTTTAGAGGTACAAGCATTAATTTCTAAGAGTATGCCTGCTGTAGTTTCAGCATTCTTTCCTAAATTTGTAATTGGTATAAAATTGGTCTTAGTTGGCACTAATCAAATTTATGTTCTGGAAGAAGTTATTGTGGGTATGTGTTGAAGTCCACAAAGCCAAGGTATACCTAAAGTTGCTATGAAGGCTTTTTTTGAGCCAATGGTTATTTATTGTAAGTATAGAAAGTCTTTAATGTTAGTAGGCTGTTATCCAATGCTAATTAAAAATGACAGTCACTATCGTTGCAAACAGTAACCACTGAATACAAAATAAAAACATCCAAAGCAGACTATTAACTGCAAAGTGGCTACAAATATCAAGTGCAGATACTAATTTGTCCTGTCATCTTCAGAAGTTAGCCTACAGTAAGGAACCTATCTGGTGATGTGTTTTTTCTCTTAAATTAGCTTTCTTGCTATTAGCAGTCTTTGCATGTCCTTTAGAGCCTTGAAACGAAAGGCATGATGTAAACAATAGGTGTTATAAAGATCAGATAAATTTCATATGATTTTTTTAAGAGATATTTGTGGAGTTCTGGCTTAGACTTGGTGCATAGATGTTATGTATTTCATCAGCTTGGGATTGCAGTAAAATTTTAATTTAGAAATAGTGTTATGTCCAGCTACTTGTCAAAATAATCCATTTCTCTTTATACTAATGGCTGCATTATTTAGTTTCACTGCCATGAAAGTTTTACGCAGTTTGCAGCCTGATTCAGTGTTTTTTCAAATTGGTGTTCATGTTGATGTCAAGACCGACAATAAAAATAGGTCTCATAAAAAGTGTAGGATAAAGCACTATATTGTAATTCAACATTCCATTTTTGTTAGTTGTTCAACATCTGGATGCATACCTCTGGATAGGATAGTTAACTCGAGATTAAATTAAAACTAAATTCAGTTTAAATTTCAAATGAAATAACATGTTGACACATTAACTATCGCTATTCTGTAACAAATTGTCTTTTATTATGTGTGCGCTGACTCTCTATGGAAGAATATAGTTCTTTCATAAAACCATTATGAGTAATGAAACTGGTATATATACAAAATGAGTAATACATGGGGGTTTAACAAATAACTGATGTTTCAAAGGAGGTGGTTTCCAGCAATATTTTCTTGTCAAATGTGGTGTAGCCTGTAAGCTTTGTGGGTGCAGCTTATCAGCAGAATAAACAAACATCCTGTCCCTCTTTAGTCTTGCTACCGAAATAAATAACACTACATTCAACCAAAAATATTTTACGTTGTCAAAGACAAACATGCCATGGCAATTGGCAGTCGCGTGCCCCAGAGCAGACTTTGTGATGAAGGCTTCTCTTTTCAGCACTGACTCTTGAGTAATTAGGAAGGTTATGCTAAGTAAGCATCGGGGGGAATTTCTGCTGCAGTTCTTGCGTGGGAAAAGAATTTGTCACATTGCAAAACACGGATCCAACAAGAATCTGGAATTTGAATGGACAGGCCAAAAGCTTCCATTGTTTGAGTTTTCAGAGATCCTGATACAATCCAAAAAGGGTCTTGAGAGTTTTCTGTTTTCAGAGATGTGTGCTAAATCCTGTGTGAGATTAATCTATACAGAATATATATTTAGACTGGTTATAGTGCTTATTAAACCTAGTTATAGACCAGTTTTCTGTTCTGCTGGATGCTATGTCAATCTGAAAAAAAAAAGGTGTATCCTTGAAGAGTCTGTCAGAGTATGAATCAGGAAACAGACGATGGATTCACACAAGGAGTAGTTAAGTAACTGTGACCATTAACAGAAAGTTCTCTGCAAGCCTGATGTGCGGTGCAGGTGAATTATAGTGTGACGCTTGCTTGGAAGTACAGCAAATGTGCATTGGATATGCTGAGCTGATTGGTAGCGAGAGGCTGGCTTTCATGGGCTCTGATGGACTAAATGAGAGAGTGAAGGTAAGATGATGACAGGCTGTAGTCTCAAAAATATCTACCTTTTTTTGTCACGCTCCTAAGAAAGAAGATTCAGCCTCATCGACGTCTGTGTACCCTGTAGATGCTTAGAGAGGAATGTTTCAATGGATCTTTCTGCTCTTTCAGAGCAAAAGGTGTCCTATAGCAAGTTGTGTAGTCACCCGATTATCTATATGATCCTTCCTCTTCTCTAGAGAAAACATCTGGCATCTTTTCACCAACTGTTTTTAGTGCTAGAGCTCTAAACTTTACAGTCTTTGTCTCTCCCTTCCATGTGGTGTGTGGACGGTTGCTTGCTAAGACCTAATACCTGTTTAAACAGAGCAGAAAATTCACTGAGACTGGAAATAGTTATGCATTTGAAGAGCAAGAGCTGGTGCAACATGTCCTCCCCAGTGAGAAGTCTTCCCTATTCCTTGTTTGCATTACTTTTCTCTAGTTAGTGATGGTTCTTTGATACTTGGACGTCCCTTATCTGGGGAGGATACGATGGAGTCACTTCGATGACAGAGCAGGAGGGAGTGTGAAAGTGCCACCTTATTTTCATGGCTGCTGTTTGTCAAATGAGGTATGATTCCCTTTTACTGTGCTTTTTGACTGGGGATTTCCTATTGCAAGAAGATTTGAAATAAGCTACTAATCATTTGTATTTGCTTATTTTTGCTTTCTAAACACAGGCTTAAAAAGAAAGACTTCATGGTATAGATTGTTTGGAGATGTATGTGTTATAAGATCAATAATGTAATAAAGCATTTTGGACACAGTCGTGCTTAATATGAGATGTTATGACAGGTGTCTCACAATTTGGTGTTAAAGAAAAAATTTGGTGTTGACCCAAATTTTTTTTTAATATTCTCAATCTGGGGGGGAGGGGAGAGGAAAGGGGATAGAAAGAAGACTGAACTGACTGAACTTTGTTAACCCTATAGTATACTTCACATGTAAAAGCAGAATAACCAAAAAAGGGATGCTGTCAGTTTTTAGTTCTCCGTGTTTCAAATGTAGACCATGTTCATTGTGGGTCACTGCATCCATGTGGGCTGTGTTGAGAATTATGCTATGATATTTAAATTTTTAAGCAACGTAACTTTTTGCTTTAAGTGTTTGAGTGAACTCTGAAACAGGAGGAGGAGAAAGGGAATTTGTTCCTTCCCCCACCTGGTTTTGGAGGATGAGGTTCATGCTTGATTTTATAACATTGAAACAACCATTACGTTTATTTCTAATTCCATGTGAACATAATTTAAGAAGATGGTTGATTGTGGGCATGTGCTTTAGATAGATGTACGCTCCTGGGAGGAAAAATGCTTTTTTGGTGAGGAATCGATGCTGGAGATCCTTAGATTCTTCTTTGGTCACTGAAAAAAAAATCAGATGAACTCTCAGGTGTTTCAAAAGTTTCTGTTAAAACAAGACTTTGATACCTGGAAAGGGCTTGGAGCTCCTGGCTGAAGTGGTTGCTGCTTTTATGAGGTATAAATCTCTGTACTTGAAGATAGCAGTAAGAAAATGTGTGATTTAAAGGTGACATAGAAGTTTTTTGTTCTGGATTCAATTTGTCATAGAAAAGTATTGTCATATCTGATGCTGATCAAGTCATAGGTTAACTTGATAGTCACGTTTATATGGCGTTTCTAGCTTTATGTGTATTTTCGTATGGTTTTAATGGATTTGGATTCTGGTTGATGAACTACAAAGATGACGTAGACCTGAAAGGTAAGGCAATAACTGCCACCTCTGTCTTATGTCTTAGTCAGCTTTACAGTGCAATAGAACACTGCCAAGCAGTATAAAACATTGTTACCATCTGTTTGGTATTAAAACATATCACCGGTACTGTCATGGCTCATTCCTCTTAAAGCCGAACATTGTTTCTTCCTTGCACTTCCATTGGAATTGGTAGGGGATAATCTCGGTGACCTAGAAATGTTGTAAGTCATGGTACGGCCAAGCGATCACTAGGATGAAATTAAGATAATGCCCTTAGGATTCCTTTGTATTCCTTCTCAGTTTAATTTTAGTAGATTTTTTTTCTTTAAACAAATAGGAATCATAGAATCATAGGATGCTTTGGGATGGAAAGGACCTTCAAAGGCCATCTAGTCCATCCCCCCTGCAATGAGCAGGGACGTCTTCAACTGGATCAGGTTGCTCAGAGCCCCGTCCAACCTGACCTTGAAGGTTTCCAGGGATGGGGCATCTACCACCTCTCTGGGCAACCCCTTCCAGAGTTTCACCACCCTCATTGTAAAACATTTCTTCCTTATATCCAGTCTGAATCTCCCCTCTTTTAGTTTAAAACCATTACCCCTTGTCCTATCGCTACTGGCCCTGCTAAAAAGTCTGTCCCCATCTTTCTTATAAGCCCCCTTTAAGTTGTGCACTTTGCCTTCTGATGTGTTTTCTGGTATTGCCTCTTAGTGTCCAAAAATATAGGGCTGAATATTGGTGAGAAATCAACTGAGGTGTTAAAGCAAGTTGTTTTTAGTAAAAGTCTGGTTGACATGAAGTCCTTTTCTCAGCTAGAACAGGTGATAATTAGACCTATTATTTAGAGACGAGATTTTCAGTTTTGATGACCTAAGGTTTGGAAAATACCTACAAAAAAAGTTTTCACTTTTGCTTTAAAGAAACTTTGTAGCTTTTTCTGTTTCTCTGTGATGGATTTCTGGAAGAATTATCTTAAAAGTAACAGCTGCTTTTGGCTTTTTGGATTGGGTGTTTTTGTAATATAGCATGGTTAATGTTGAGACAAAATTAAGGAAATCAATCTGTAATTGAAGAAACGCCTTTCTGTGAAGTGGCATAGACTAATGTGGCTAATGAGGGGGACGTGTGAGCTCCAAACTAGACCTGAGTCGTGGAACTGAAGCAGGTTGGTCACTTCTGACAAAATGTTCATAGTTATTTGTTTTCCATCAACATGAGTACTTTTGGATAAGGGAAGGTGAGCAATGAAAGTCAGAGGGTGCTTGCCAGTGTGATAGTTATATGAGAAAAAGCATCTGGTTTGTCACTTTGCTCATGATTTTATCAGTGAAAGTTACCGATAAAATCGTGATGTATTATTTCACCTGTAATCATGTTGAAGTTGGCTAAAATATTGAGACCAAAGAAACCCTTTAATCTCTCATGTTTAGCTTTTTAAAATGTTTGTTTGGCATGGGGTTGTTCTAGGATTCTTTCAAGATTTTATTTTTTGTTTCATGGTACTCCATTTTACTCTGGATTTCATTGCAAATAGCAAGATATAAAATTGTATTAAATTGTATTGAATTTTATTAAGTTTTAAATTAAATTGCATTAAATTGTCATGTAGACCTAAGTCTTGGAAAACATGAGTGGGAAGGGGGAATAAAAGGACTAGTTAGAGTTTAATCTGAAGAGAAGTTTACTAAGTGTAGACATAACAGCTTTCAGGTGTGCAAGAAGTTGTTGTAGAGTCATGGTGGAGAGTACAAGAAATAATGAACTTAGATCACAGCAAGAGAGTCAGGCAGGTTGAACTTTATTAAAATCAAACCAACAGATTTTTCTTAAGCATAATGATACAGAAACTCTGGGATCAGCTGCCTGGAAATCCTACACAGTCTGTGTTATCTGAGACCTTAAGCTCCAGTTTACACAACTTCTGTCAGGAATGAGAGAAGTATAGATGATCCGGGCTTGGGAAAGGAGAAGGCCAGATGACCTTTTGAGTTCTCTCTTCCAGTTTCTTTTTCTATGAACCTAAGAATAGAATAGGACAAGCGTGAAAAGTTTCAGTACCTCTCACTTTTCTTTTTATTGTGTTTTTTAATGAAAGGGATATAGCTTCAAGTCAACTTTTTTTTTGTTTGCTTGGCATGTGTATTCTTGGCCAGTTAACTGTCAGCAATAACTAGCGTGTTTAACTACTTTGCAGAATGAAGCTGTAAGTATTATATGCTATCAGTTTGCCAAGATTCAAGTTGTCTGTTCATTTCAAAGTGTTCTTTAATACTTTCTAATGTATGCAAGGACATTAGTATGCAGCTGTTTAGGAGTGCCAGTCAATGAGTTGGTGTGATCTGTGTTTCGTTTTTCGTCGCTTTTGAAAAATCTCTCTTCAGAACATGCCAGCTTTTCCTATTCTGTAATTTGGCTTCAAAGATATGAGACACGGCTCTGGAGCATTTTCATCCTGTGAGTTTTTTAATCTGGTGTGGCCTGCTATTTTATGAACTCTCTGAGTGCATTTGTGTAAATGCTTATTCAGCCCTCATGAGTTTATTCATGACTATATCACTAAAGCATTTGGGAGTTCATTATGTTCATGCTTCCACATGAATGAAGTTGTTTTCTCTGAAAGTGGAGTTTTTAAAGAATTTTCTTCTTAATTTCCAAAGCTGTTGACCTACTGTTATGTAATTGTGCACTTGCTACTTATGCAATAAAAGCTCGGCATTTGCATAACTTCTTGTTCAGCCGCACGCACTGATTTAGATGGCTGAATCTCCAGGAGAGGTGGGTGTGAATTCACGTGTGTGGACCAGGTTCCACTCTCAGTGTTTGCACCCTTTCATGGTGTGCCCTTCTGGAAGTGTTTGAGAGTCCCTCTTTTTTTTTTTTTTTTTTGGGTTTCTCCCCTTCCATCCCCCCAAAGACGAGAGATTAATGAGAAAATCTTAGTGTCCTTCCAGCATAGTCTTGGTCACGCATAGTAACCCAAATGAGACTTTTGAGGAGAATGACTCTATTTACTGTTCTACCTGAAAACTGTGCCCAAAAATTTGATTATTAGATTTATCTGTCGTTCATCCATAAGGACAATTCGGTTTACAATTTTAGAGCTGATAGATTTTTTTTTTTGGGGGGGGGGGGGCACATTATCTTATGGTGTGTCTGGACAGAGAATCCAAAGTTATGCTGGAGAAACAGTAACTTTTCTTTTATTCTTCATGGCCTGAGTGTTTTGTGAGATCTAATTAAGTTGGATCTTGAGAGAGGCCCACCTGCAGAAATAGTCAGATGAAATTGGTCAAATGAACTTTTAATTAAAGCACGCACCCAATAATTACTGTATTTTTTTATTTAAGGTTTTATCTACTGCAAATTTGTACTCAAAAGACCTTAATTTTCTTTTTTACAGCAGATTTGCTTCAAAAGTGTCTGGATAGAAATGCATTTACTCACTATTTAAAAAAAAAAAAAAGAAACTTTTGATGTGGAAATACTTAAATGTTGTTTAGACTGTGCAATTTGAAATGTTCATTAATCCAAAGGTTTAATAAGACTATTTCCCCGACTGTTTTCAATGGCTGATTGGCAGCTAAATTCTAAAATTTTACCATAGGAATGAAATTTTTTTTTGTACTCTCAAACCTGGTTCTTTTTGTCTGCCTCTTTCTCAGCGTCAAATTCTTGAAAACTTCCTTGTGGATGATTTGAAGAACTGTCTGCTTTCTATTGCCAAAATAGCCCATGGAAACATGGCAGTACTTTATGTGGTTCTGAAATCGAAAGCAAGGCTATGTGGAATGTGCTACGTTAGCATGGCAGGGACTGGGATTCGTTTGGTTGTTCCTAAATTAAAACTGATTTATGCCCACAGAAGCTACTAAAGCTTCTAAGATCTCTTTTTCCCCCCCTCTTACTTTGAAATTTCCATAGCAGAAGCATGTTTCTAGATATCCAAACAGGTGGAACCACTTACCCAAGAAATTTTAAAGATAAAGCAGTAGGATATCTGGTGTCTTCCCCTAGAATCATGTGGGTTTTCTTAGCAGTCGTTCAAGTTCAGAAACGGATCTGGGCTTTTTATCTTGTATCCTGTTGAGGGCTAGTGTGTCCTGTTGATCTCACTCATTATTACAGACTGTTCTCTAGATCTATCTAAGCGGTGCTGTTGCTTGAAAATTGAGTTCCCATTAAGTCCACTACACTATATTTCGCATTCCTTTCTGGCTTGTTCCAGGCAATGGCTCTGTGCTGTAGTAGTACATTTGTGATGTTCATTAACATTAACTAGAAAAAAAAATAGGTAAATAATACACACAGAAATGATATGCAGAAATTCTTGTGCTACTTTTGAAGTAGTTTGATCCCTAATAAATCATGTTAGGTTATCAGAATGATTTCTGAAAATCTCCCCTGTAGAAAGAATTGATATAAAATAACTTTAACCAAAATAATATGTAGGTGGTATTACTTTCTTGTTCACTTTGTCTCTTTTGTTACTTTTTATATTGCAACAGAACCTCTTTAGTATATTAAAAACAAACCAAGAATGTGTATATGTAGTAACTAAATCTTAAATTATAGCTTATAGCTTTCATTCCTGTTCTGGAGAAGCTGGAAAAGAGAATGTGCAGACTGTTTTGTAAATGTTCTTGCATGTTGTAATTTAGAATAATGAGTATCTCATTGTATTACTAGAATTACTCATAAATTTACATTCCTTGTTTTTCATTCTCAGTGTGTACATTGCTACAGGGAAATTGCAGGACCAAGTATGCTGAGTCTCAGAAACATTTATTAAGTTTTCCTTTCTGTGATTAAAATTTGTCTAATTCCCAAGCGCTTTAAATTCAAGTTTGAACATATATTTTAATAAATATCTTTTCATTTTTTGAGTAAATGAAGAGTACTTTAAGTAGTATACCAGAACCTTTTGTAGTTTAAGCATTTGGAGTACATAGGTATTTGACACTAAGAAGCCTTATGAATTAGTTGTTTTTAAAGAGGAGGGGAAAGGAGGAA
The DNA here is from genome assembly GCF_047370975.1 of Nipponia nippon. NCBI lineage: Eukaryota > Metazoa > Chordata > Aves > Pelecaniformes > Threskiornithidae > Nipponia > Nipponia nippon. The sequence goes on along the minus strand of NW_028262380.1, from coordinate 8,008,782 downwards.
TTTTTTGCTAAGAAGGAATTTAGAAAATAAAAGTCAAGTACTCTAAAATGTCTGTCAAGCAATTTCATGCTTTTTTAGTCTTCTGGGAAATAGAATTGTAGGAGCTCTGAAGAGCAAGAATTGATCTGTCATTGGTGACTAGGAAGAGAGATGGTTTGAGTCAACTCAGCACAACTAGGAGAGAAAAGTAGAATGAACCAACTTGTGAAACTTTGCGATACGCTTGCTGCTTTCTCGAAGTACCTAAAGCATATGACAAACATTTGGATGTTTAAGTCTGTAAAAAGCTGGCTAACAAGTTGTGTGTTTCAGTATTTACAACACTTAAATTACTATTTGATTGCTCATTATTTTAATTACAGCCAGTAAAGTGACAATAAACTGCCAAAAAATTGTACAGACTTGAATACTGTTTATTGATTGCCAGACAGCAGCCTAGGAGCTGATCTGATTTACCATACCATTTACCAAGGTTGAACAAAGGGATGGAAACAGCAGACTGGAATTCTTTCCAGTATTTCAAACAAACATCTTCTGGTTGTAATATATCTCGGTCAGGGATTTTGCTGTTAAAAACCAAGTAAATGAAAAAGCTTTAATTTGATTTGAAAAGAAATTTTGCAACTTGGTCATTAATGTCACCTCTAACGTTGGAACAAGCAGTTTGTGACTAATGAATTCATCATAAACATATCAGCCAAGTGTTAATTTTATACCAGTGCTGCAAGTAAAAAAAATAAAAGGAAAAAAATTTAAAAAGGCAACTTAAAAATTGGCATTAAAATGAAAACGCATGTGGAATTAGAAATATCTCATGAATATTTTTCAAGAATTCCATGGAGAAAGTATTTTTCCATCTCAGAAGGGGGTAAGGAGGATGAAGCATACCTGCAGCTGAGGAATGATTGGAAAAGGAGGAGAGTTTTTTGGACTTCCTAATGCTTGTCAGAAATTTGGGATGATTGCTTTTGGAATTGTATCTGGTTATTAGTTTATTGGAATTTGCCCCAAGCACAAGTATTTTGATCAAAACCTGAAAAAATCACTGCATGAAAATACAAACCTCAAAGTCAGTAAGGAGGTTCTGGCTATGAACCTGTGGTCTATTAAAATAACATTGCTGTCAAAAAAAGAACAAAGGAGTTGAAAAGAACACTAATGTTTGGACTATTGACTTTTTCAGTTACTTAACTGTTCCCATTTCATTGAGAAGGTCGCATGTTGAATGTAGACCAGGGGAGAAGAAATATACACTGGCAGGACTAATGAAATACCGTTCTGATGTTTCGTATGGAAAAATACAATTTGATTTTCCTTCCTTCCTTATCCTTCACTGAAGTCTAATTCCTTTCAGCTGATAAACTTTACTAATGAAGTAAACTGTACTTAAAAGGTGGATGTTTTCTGGGTTTTCTTGTTGTTTTTTCTTTTTTTTTTTAAATTAAAAAAAACCAACAACCCCAACATTTCAGTGTTGTGTTCCACCATGCATTCCTGTGAACAGTTGCATCAGCATAGCTGGGACTATTTATGGAGTAAAGCCCTAAGGCCTGGTCTTGTTGCCCAGAGACAATCTATATCTGTTTGTTTTGTAGTCTCAGTCCAAAGTTGTCACTGTCCATGTGGTGTAGCTACTATGGCAAATATGAAACTTTTGACTATCAGTAATATTCCCTGTGACAGAATTTTTATTCCTTCATTTTAAAAAAGGGTGCTGGGGGGCTTGGTGAATGTATAGTACGTACTAAAATAAGTTACGAAGTTTCCAAAGTAAAACCCTCAGAATTTGGTAAATGTTTAAATTCTGATAAAATAAATTGGATCTGCTGCTCACTATGATGACATCTTTCATTATTTATCTGTATATTCTGTTGTCAAGAGGATTTCTGCCTTATTCAGTGTGCGGGAGGTGTAATTTCTTGTTTGTGCTTGGTTTCTGTGCAGCCTATTTGTGCAAGTCCCACAGTCAGATATGTAGAAGGGTCAGTGCAAAACTGTGGTAAAAGAAGTTATTGCTTATGAGCTCTTTTACCTTGTATTGCAAAAACTGGAATGTGCACAGTTTTCCAAGAAGTAGGTTCTGCTCGTGGATAGAGCTGTTCCTTAGCAGTAATGGTGAGTAGAATTAAAATCAGAAAATCGGATTCCTGGGGAAAAAGGAGAAAAATCCATCTCATTTCCTGATGCAATGCTAGAAAGATTTGTGACTCCTAGTCTTTCCTGGGATAGTTGCCAGTTTTGCCAGTCTGTCCTTGAGCCACTGCAGTCCGATTTGCGAAGAAGCCAGCCACTCAGCTGGGTGCGATGTGTGACCTGATCCAACAGATGATTGCCCCCAAGAGGGGAAATCCCATTCCCCGTCCTGTAGCTGTATCGCTTTTCTTCCTTTGCATCAAATCTTCTGCTTGCCAGACTGCTTGACAAACTAGTTTAGCTCACTAAGTCAGCAGAAGCTAATAATCTTTTTGTGGTTATCTTAGTTTTATTTTTGTTCTTTGGGATATATTGATTTGCTGAATAGTCAAATACCAAGCTGTACAAGTGAAAAGTGGAATCTCTTGTCTGGAAAAATGAAAGGGAGAGGGATGAAGATTATCTTCTTTAGCAGCCGTGAGCTATTAGGTTGACTTGTTATGTGACTGACCATACCTTTGGAACGGTACGGTGTACTTTAACACAGGTCTTGAATATTTGAATATATGAATCATTGCTCAATATCATATCCTTTGAGAAATCAGGTCTGGGAATCTCATATTGGCTATTTGAAGTCATTTAATACCTTTGATCTTAACCTTCTTGTGCCTTAGTTTCCTTATTTTGCAGATTGGAAAGTACCCCTCTTTCACAATAAACATTTTATGAAAATAAATGAATGTATGAGTATTCAGGTATTACAGTGGAAAGTGCCAAAGAAAAGCACATTAGGAATTTCTTTCTTCAGAGCACAATTTGAATAGTGTACAATAAACAAATTCTTGCTGAATAAGGCAGGATCTTGCTCACAATGTTTCTTCGCGTTTAGAAAAATGCAGAGCATGTTGCTTTCTAATTTTAGTGTTTCCTAACTTTGCCATGCCTGGTTTTGAGCCCTTAATCATGTTCATTTAATCTGATTTAATTGTGTCAAGTAAGTTTTCTGTGCAATAAAACGTAATTGAAAAGACAGACTAAGAACAAGCCTTAAAACCAGAATTTGGCATACATGTACTAACCATGTTATTTTTACTAGTCAATAAGTTTAACGTGCTTTTTAATATAAGCTATGCAAAATCCTACTGGTTCTTTGGTTGAATATTATTGATTCTTTAATCACCTTAATCACTTCTCTTTAATACATAGGTGCTAAATATGAGAGTTTTCAAAACACTAAACAATAGAATGGAAATAACTAAAAAATTACACTATTATCAAAGGCGAAGTGATGTCAAATGGAAGTTTCATTACCAGGGAACTCTCTCTTGATTGCTTACGAAAATCGATTTAAGAAGTTGTTGAAGGATTTTGTACTTGATGACAAAATTGTGAAACTAAGTAGGAGAGAGAGAGTAAAACCACACTCAACTTTTCTGCTTGCTCTTGTTCTTTTAGCCCCCCTCTCCTCTTCCCTCGCTGTAATTTTGGATTCTTGCGCTCTTGAACCCAGCGCTTCTGCCTTTTTTCTGTCCTGGGATTCCTTACACTGAGCAAAGCTCGTGGCTGTAACAACTGCCTGGGATGAGTTCATCTCATGACCACTCTGGTGGGCAAGCTTCATGCCTTGGACTTCCAGCAATTTGAAAGGCAGAGATATTCAGAGCTATTGCTGCTTACCAGACGTTTTGCCGACTTCTGTCCGTATGTTCTCTGGACAAGAAGTTTTCAGCAAGTTACCAATCCAGCTGCTGCTTTGAAAAGTAACCCTAAACCACTTTATTTTTTCCAAATTGCCTGGAGTATTTTTGACCAACTGTAAGTCTATCAATAGTTTAAAAACTGTAACTTCGTACTTAGAATTGATTAGACACATTTCCTATTGCAATCATAAAGTATAAAGAAAAATTCATTTGAGCTCTTGACTTTCTGTAGTGTGTAACTACTGTAACTGGAGACTACCAAGAGACATAGTAATAAAGAGAGGATTGCAGCTGGAGGAGACAAATGCTGATTCTCAATGCTGATTTTTTCCAAAATCTTCTGAAGACAAATCTGTGTTTTCAAAGCCCAGATGTCTGGACACTGGGAGTATGTTTGACCATGCCGAGAGGTTAAATTTAATTTTTACTTTACTCGCTGGACAAATTGTAATTCATGTCCGAGACTTGTACAAAGTCAGAAACTTTTTTTTTTTTTCCAGATAGCATAACAGAGAGACCGATCCAGCAATTCAGGCATAACAGATGGCAGAGTTTCAGGAATGGAATGAAAATTAAAGTGAGATTATAAGCTAGGTATAAAGCACATCAGAAGATTTGCTGAGAGAGAAAATAGCAAGAAGTGCTTCAAGGGTCACTATTGGGCACATTTAAGAGTTTGCTTTTTCAAGGTCTTTATAGTCGTGTGATGATTATTCCATAATAGTGTTCTGTGGGATGAAACTGTAGTGCTTTGTGCTCTGATCCTTGCTGTGATAACAGACAGATCGCTTGGGGGAGGATGGGACACTGGTGTGGCTCCCCTGCTGAGAGAAACTAGGTTCTCTACCTTTAACTCTTCTCTAATGATACCAAGGAGTTACAATATCATACTGTAAATAGAAGTACAATGGAGAGTAATAGAGTAGAATAGTAGAGTAGAATAACAAAAACCATGTTTACGTGGGGAATACTTTGAAATAGCAGTCCTTGACTAGCAATCCCAATTATTTTCTGCACAGCTGCTCACATTCCAGAAAAAGAATGTCTTGTTTTGAATTAGCTTCGTGCGCTTCAAGGGGGAGTCTTATTTATAGATCAGAAGTATTTGCATGGATCTAATCAGGAATGATATAAATTAATGTCTTATCATAAACAAGTGCAAAGACTTGTGAAGTTTCTCTAATATTCCCTTTGCCAAGTTAGACAAGTAGTTTACAGCTACTATACACGGCACAGATAGAGATTTGTGCTACTCTTTCTACAGTGTGCTGTGAACAGTTGTTTCCCATTTCTAGCAGGTGGCAACATGTATTTGTTTACTGGTTTAGTGGGATACTTTTATGAGAAATATTTCTGTAGCCTGAGAATGAGGCACTAGGAGTGCTGGCTTTGCAGTAATTGTCTGTATGCCGTGAAGTAGGAAAATGAACACTGCCTCCTTACCTTTAACAGTATAATCATCTCGAATAACCTGCTTTGGAAGTTGAGTGGACAAATTTGCTTATTTTTGAATATCCTGAGTGCTTTCTACAAAATGTTGAAATGATTTCAAAAGCAGATAACCAAACCTGAGGTCTCTGTCTCAGCTGGGTGCCCTTTTTCTTCTGGAATAGGCTCTTACACTTTCTCTCCCACCACTTTCAGCTTTGAATTCTTACCTGTGCCGTGCCTCAGATGTAACCAGATGGGTGAAAGACACCCTATTCTAGACTTGCTTTGCCCAGAACACTTTTGGTCAGTGAGAGTTGTGGGTTTTAATCCTTCAGCTAAAGTAAAGCATTTTGGGATGCTGTATATAAAATGTGGATGCCGCTAAATCTTTCTCTTTTTCCTTGTGGAGCATCTGGTTTTGTAGTTGATCTCTGAGGGTGCCTACTAGCCACTCGGGCATTGAGGTACTCTAGATTTTGTTTGGATTGGTACAAGCTTATGAACCACCGTAGCTAAGTGAATTTGTTCATGTTTGTACGGGAGCTTTTGCCAAGTGTGAGGGAGACATCTCACAGCAGAAAGCTCAGAGTGCTTGTTTGAAAATGCCACAAGTGTGTTGATGGAGTCTGGCTTTGGGAAAACATAAGTTAATTCCTTTTTATTGAGTGAGAGGCAGTAGTTGTCATTGGGGTACGCTACAGAAGACTTCAGAGTGCAGTCTAATAGTTTCTGTTCAACGTAACAGAGAAGTTGTGGCAGGCAGGAGGAGGGACGAAATATTCAAAAGGTAAGCCAGGTAAACTTTATAGTAGCATGCTGGAGGCTATAAGAAGGGAAGGTCTGTGTTTTCAGGTCAGAGAAAAACCCACACAATGAAGTAATGAAAGTGTCTGTTAGTAACAGCCTGGACTAGAATTTTATTTACATATGAATTACAAACCTTTGGATCAGCAGTATTTAGACCTAGCTTGAATATGAGCACCTGGAGAGGCCTGAATCTAAAATTGGCTCCAATGTTACAAGCCAAAGTGATAAATGTGATGTTGATGATGTCTACTGTGACCAAGAATTAGTTTTGTCTTTCCTACCACACAGATACATACTAATGTTCAGCTTAAAAAACAAAACCAAAAACAAAACCAAAAACAAACCCTGCAGCCAAGGTTTATCCTCAAGAGACTGAGGTATTTTGCTGTGCCACAGGTCAATAAATCAATTAATCTAAGGTCAGCCTTTCAGTTAATGCTGAACATTTCTCACAGACAGAAGCTTTGGGGGAGGATGAGGATATGGAGGCAAATTTGCAGTTCCTTCTTTTGCTTGGACATAGCAACTATCACAGACATTCCTTCTATCCAACAGCAATATTGCTTTAGATTTAGGGAGATGTTACTGTACCAGTTGCTTAACAGCTGAAATCTGGAGGCATTTTTCTCAGTAACAGTACTTGAAGCAGTTAACAATCTAGTTTTAGCAGGAATTGACTTTACTTGCATGAGAAAATATTTTCTTACAGTAGATACATTTGATGTGAAAATAGACTTCTCTTGGCTAATATAGAGAACCTTGCTGAAGGAAAATGTCTTGTTAAGATATGGAAGAATTCCTGCAAATGTTTCTTGCAGATTAGAATCAGAAACCTATGGTGTGTAAGGGACCTCTGTAGCATATCTCGTCCAACCTCCCCATCAAAGCGGGGCTGTTGACAGCAGGAGGTCATGCCAGCTCTGGCTTTGCCTACCTCATTTTGGAGTCCTCCTGGGTACAGCTTCTACCATCTCTCTAGGCAACCTGTTCCACTGCTGCCCAGCCTACCCCCTGGGCTGAGGCCAGTTTGAACCTCCCAAGCTGCACCTTCTCTTTTGACCCCTGTTCTTCCCTCTGCTGCTGAGAAGAGTTTGGCTCTGTGATAGTTGTTGTTCCCCAAGCTGGCTCACATTCATCTTGCGTCCAGAGCAGTAATCCCCAGGACCTTTTCAGCAGGGCTGCGGTCTGTTCCCAGTCTGTACTGATGTGTGGGGTCATTCTGGCCCAGGTGTGCAATTTTCTACTTCTTATGGGTACCCTTCTTTGGGCCCAGTCCTCTAGTTTATCAAGGTTCTTTTGAGTTGAAGCTCTACCATGTGACATATCAATCTCCCTCTTTCCAAGCTTGATATTGTCACTGTATTTGCTGTAGATGCGTTCTGTCTCTTCCTCTGATTTACTGATAAACCTATCCAACAATAACAACTCCTGGGGTTGCTTGGCTTATTACTTGCCACCAGCCAAGCCACTGATTTCATCTCTTTGGGCTTAGTAGTGCAGCCTATTTACAACCCTTGTAGCACCTTTACGCAGCTCGTGCTTCCTCACCTTCCAAATGAGACCACTGTGAGATGCGGTGCTTTGTCCAAACCACGGTCTTGTCACAGCAGGGCATTTGGGTTGGTCAAGTGTCATTTGTCCTTGCTGAAGCCATGTTGACTATACATAAATACCTTCTCCTTCGTGTGTTTTTGTGCTTCTGTGTCTTGATACTTTAATGTGAGTTGATTGTCATGTTAGTAAATGCTAAAATAATCAGTGTGTGTATGTATGATCTCTGTGATATTAAATCCCTTCCTGCACCAGTTCCCCTTCAGTACAAAGAAGCAGGTTTTTCCTTGGATTTTGTAGGGGAATTTAGAAAAATCACCTAGACTATATTCCTTCCTTGCTTTTATAATAAAGCAAAATGTTTATACAAACTAAACTGCAACTGAAATAAGCAGAATTCATACAGTAAGTCAAAATCTCATGCAGAAAGCTGCATGCTAGTATTGAGTAGCTTCAGTACTGTAGTAGTGTAGCTTGTGATGGTTTGTAGAAGTTTTACCTGAAAATAAACCACAACAAAACAAAGAATTGACTCAAACTTTGCATTCTTAGGATTTGGAAGGAGACTTAGATGTATAAAATATGTATTACTGTGTGGGGAAACATTTTTGTAAAATGTAAAATACAGCACTGTCTGCCTTGGTGGCCTATTGTCTTATTGCTACTAAAGCAACCTTGAAAATTAGAGGAAATCGGGAATTATATGAAAAGAGAAAGAACAGAATTTGCCTCTAGCGAAACATGTTTACAATAACAGCTGCTCTCAGAGGAACTGCAGGATGTTAATAAAATAGTTTATTCTTATTTTTTTATCTGTATAGCTGGTAAAGAATCAAATCAATTGACTTAGATATATAGGAACCTAGTGTTAATGTTCTGATAAACAGCTACATTTTCCCAGTTGAAGGTTTTTGAATAGTTTATGAATGCTTTTGAGGAGTGAAGTGTAGCAATAGCTAACAAAAGTCATCAGGATGGTATTTCCCACATAGTTATGGGGAAGAAGGTTTATATTTTTTTTTTATGCGTCATAGGCAGGCATTTACTTTTTGGGGGCATGTTACATCTTATTTTGGTAACCTTTTTTTCTGTCTTACAGGACAGAAGGTGAGGTGTCACCAATTCAAGGTCAATTAAAATTTACTGATTTTGATTTTTATCAATTTTTTTTGAAGCCTCCGCTTTTTATTGCTGCATGATTTATCTATTGTGCCTGTCTTGTATAAATGCCATCAGCAAAAAGCTAAATCGCAAGCAAGGATCTAAAGGTTTTTTTTATAATTCAGGTATTCAGTGCTGAAGCACTATCTAGATGTGGTTATGACTGTGCTTCAGAATCAGCACATAAAAATGAAATGAACTGAATTGAGTAAGTCTGGTTCTTTGAACTATACAAAATGCTGAAGTTTAGCTAAAAGCATATCTAGTATTAAAAAAACCCAACAACAACAACAAAAAAACCCCAACCAAAACAACAAACAAATGTGTGAAGACCTGGACACTGTAGTAGATGCATGGGTGTCTGTGGTTGTGTATGTCTCTTGAATTTGCAGTTCCAGCCTTTACACTACTGGTAAGTTCATAAAAGCTGTTGTATTGCATTAATCTTTGCTATTTTAAACTCAGTTAAAGCTGCACTACTTTGTTATGACACAATCTAATATCTCTGAGAAGACAAGGTTAAAAAAGATCCACAGGATACAACAGCCCAGTGGCAGCTTAAATTTTGGTTGGTTTTTTTTTCAGTTTGTATCATCTGAACTTGTGTGATGATGCAGCATGATAAAATTTTGCTTCATTCTGTTTATTTGCTGTTAAGAGATGAAATTTGTGAATCCTGAGCCTTTTGTCAACTATTGAATATGGGAAAAGCCAGTGCTTGAATATACACTTGAAGTTCTTGTTCATTTTACTCAGAAAACTCTGAAGGTTTCAGACTAACATATATTAGGAGGATTTGCCCATTCTCTTCTCTGTGACTTTTCATACTATGTTTCCACAGTTGCATTTAAGGATGGCTTTGTTTGTCCATCACTGAGAGAGTGCTTCACCCGGTTTTCTGAGCTTCTTCTGGACAAATAGAATTTATCTGTAGAAGATTGAGATGCATTCTTCACAAAGAATATGTAGTACTAAGTTTGTTTTTTGGCTGAATTTTTCTAATGCATGTGAGATTTTTTTGGGTGAAGTCCACTCGCTTTGTCAGCGTTGAACACCTAATTTGGCAATTTTCTTTTTAAAATCTCCTGCCACGGACAGAATGTTCCAGGGGTGTGTTTATCCTATCAACTTACAAAAAAGAAACATATTTCAACATCGATCTTTGTTCTTCACACTGAAAACCGAATCTCATGTTTTCTACAAACGTTGTGTTGTTACATGCTGCTATTATATGTTGCAATGATGTGTACTGACTGCTGTCTTTTAAAGTCTGTATATTTTTAGGTATGTATACAGAAAAACAACTTAGAACTTCTAAGTGCTGTACTTCTCGAATGCAGTGTAAAAGCATATTAATGGCTTGAGGAACAAAAAGTGTGTAGGTTAACAGTTATTTAACAGCTATTTAAATGAAGTTGTGATAAACTGCATATGAAATATAAATAAGAACATTCTGAAGTGGAGAAATAAGGTGTAGCTCTCATGTATCACCTCCAGAACCCTATGCTTGAAAGTAAAATAGCTTAATCCACCGTGATTTAAAATATTCGTAAAATATAAAATAAAAGTAAGGTATAGAGGTATTTGTTGTGTTTTATGCTGTATTTAACGCTGTATTAGGTTTTGGTGCTGCAATACTTTCCATTTTCTCTAATAAATCCAGAATGTACATTCAGTGCTATATTGCGTATTTGTTGCTTCTGCTTATGACCCTTTTACTATCAGAGTCAATGAAATGAATCACTGGCAGAAGACACCCTAGGGACAAGTTCTCTATTAAGATGACTTAACAGGTCTTTCATGTCTCCGGGTTGTACAATAAGAACAAGTCTAAAGTCATCTTGGGTGGAATTTCTAGATGCAAAGGGGGTCTGAAATGTCTTTGGTAATTTTTTTTCTTTTAAATTTAATGATTTAGTATGCTGTAACTATGAGAGAGAGAAAAATATTTGGAATGATTCTAATAAACACTTACGGAATCGATGCCTGTAACAGAAGTACGTGGATTAAATTAGTTTTATCTTCAAATTGGTAGGAGATTATTAGGGGTGTATATACAACTACCTGGCTCCAGAACTGAGTTTTTTGTGCTCATGCATCAAAAATTGTGTTTGTCTGAAACAGGCACTGTTAATCCATTAAGGTTTTTATCAATGATACACAGCTATAATCAGTTTTTTCTGGGTCTCTCCTAATTGCATGGTTCTTTAAATTTCCTGAATACATGAGTATCTCACTTTCCCAAAGCAGGTGTAATGACTTAATATCTGCAGTATTTCCTCACAGGAGTAATCCATCCTTACAAAGTAATATAATTGGAGTTGATTGAACAGGTCACAGAAGTTAGATATCGCTTTTAAAGGCCTTAGCTAGTGTTAGACTAGCCTTGCAGCACACAGCAAATATAAATTATATTTGGACAAGGAGCACACAATAAATATGTGCTAGAAATGGTCGAATCAGTAACTTACAGCTGAGATTTTTTTGGATTAAGAAAAACACATCTGGCCATGTAGAGATCTTTACTTTGCCAAAAAGGAAGTACTACAGGCATTTCTGGAGTGCGATGCAGATGTGAACGATATTCAGCATTATTACATTGTAGTTTATGATGGGAAGTAATGAAGAAAATACCATTTTACAGGGCTTCGCAGTTACAACTGATGCTTTCAGTTGTCTGTAGCTGAGAGGAGCGGGATGGATGGGAAGGAAGATATAACAAAAGGTAAAAATGAAATGTGGTTAACTTTTCTCTGAAAGGGAGAAAAAAATCACTGGAAATATTACAAATACATTTCTGAGGTCTTTTCCTGGAAAAAACCTGCTCTAGCAGGCACAAGTCTGACACATTTGTCTATAGAAGACAGCTGAGTTAGTATGGCTGTCAATAGAAGAGAAGACAGTATATATTTTATCTTCAAGAAGAAATACTCTCCTTTGGAACAACTGTAAGAGGATCGATATCAAACAGTAACGGCCTTTTTTTACTACTTTACTCACTTTTTTTTGTACACTGAGAGAATCCATGCTGTGAGAGAGCAAAGTTCTAATCATTGCAGAAATGGCAAACTGAGATTTTTAAGCTGGTGGCCTCCAAGTTTTTTCGTGACTTGCAGATTCAGTTTCCCTTGTTGGCAATGTGAGTATTATCAGACTAGTATTTGAACATAAATGTTTCTTTAAGGGTTTTTTTAATGTATCATATATAGGCATCTGAAGTTCAAAGTTTCACCGTCTTTAAAAAAATAATATGAAATCTCTCTCTAGGGATAATTATATCAGAATAAAATGTCTTTGCTGCTCTTATGTAAATGCATTTAAAAGAAAGAAGTAAAAACTTCATGGTTGACTTTGCTGTGTTCAAATGAGCATAAATCAATCCTAGGAGATAGGCCCTGGTACAATGTGTATATTTTGTATTATATATTTGATGTTTTAGGCCTTTATAAAGGGATTAATTTTCATTTGTTTTAGTCTCTTTAGGGACTTTAGTGTCTGACTCAGTTAAGGGCTGGGAAAAAGGTATCACCTTCAGCTTGTTACTGTCAAACTGGAGTAAGGAGGAGACATCAAGGTACCACAGATTAGAGGAAGACTGGCTGTCGCATTCCTCAGAGCTCTTTTTGCTGGATGATGTAAAACTAGGGAGTCCTGAGGTGCCTGTACTCATGTCTTCTTTTGATTTTTTTTCCCCTCTGATGTTTTTCTTCAGCCTAAAAACTTTAAAACAGTTGGACAGTAATTTGACTATAAATTATTCTAAATCAGAGGCATGCAGGCAGAATCACTTGAATCTCATTCTGTTAGGTATGGTGCTCCATTTTAAGCTTGTGTAATAAATGTGAGATCACCTGAAAATCCACTATACTGAACATGCTGGAGTGGAAGTCGGCCTCATTACTGGTAGAAAAAGAAGGGGAGTTGCTCTCAGTGATGATTTTTCATAAATGAGTAAAGTTGGTTTTCCTCTGAGATTTTACTTGGTGAGGTTTCATGTAGATTTTAGTACTGAAAACTAGAAGCAGTGCAAGTAATTTGAGGTTTGTGCTTTGTTGTGGTTTTTTTTTTCCCTTTTCCAAAGGTGTGGGAATACTTGATCTTTTATCGGTTACAATTTTGGATCCCAACAAAACAAGTCTTTGTCACGTCTCTGCAAAAAAGCTGAAGTTTGCCCAGTGACCTGTTCACATTTGCACCTTGAGTTTGAGGCTGCTGTTCAGCAGCATTACGGCAGGGTGTTCTTGGGGAGGCAAAGCGTTACTGGTTTCAGCGGACTGAAGATGATTGTTTCAGCACGGCCACAGGAAATTTGCTATATGCAGAGCAGCACCATGACATCCCCTTTCTTTGCCTTCCCTCTGATCTTCACCCGTGAGCTCTCAACAGAGCCTTGTCCCCATTGCCTAGCAAAGCTCCGTCCTCTCAAGCCTCCACTCCGCACGGAAAGGGCTGCCATTGCGCGTCTGTGGCTTCCCTGCCTATTCCTAAAGCAGCCCTGTTCCTTGACTGGCTTCCTAGGAGGTCTGTATCAAGGTGTGCATTATTTATCTACCCCTCACTTCCTTTGAATTGGGCTTCGTTTAGTCCTGTGGCAACCTCAGCTGCCTCACTTGCTTGAACTGTGCTCTGGCAAGGCTCTAGCGTAGCTGGCCTCAAGCAATTCCTTAATTTTTTGGCAGCAGGTTGGCAGGAGACATTACGCAGTTTTTCTAAGAAATCATATTACTTGAGTATTGTTATTAAAGTTATTTGCTAAAAACATAGCAACATGCCTTATACTTCTATGTGTTATGGTTCTAGAAACTGGCAGATCTTACCTTTTCATGAACCTCTTGCAAGGAATGCGATGTAGGTACGTAAGGCGAGCGTATTGATGAGATGGCAGGTGCTGGGAGGAAAATCTGTCATAAATAAATAGAAAAACTCTGAACAAGCCAAACCATAACTTTCTCTTTGATTAACTAGACAGACTGAGTTGCCTTTTTTCCTCTCTTCTGTTAAGAATATTTTTTGGTTTTCTGATTGTCCCAGCATATTTGCTAATGAACCTTCTTTTTCAACAGCCTTCCTGAGGCATAGGCTCTAGGTCTCTACTAGTCTGGCAATGATGATGCCACTGCTTGCAGACTTTCTTTTTTTATTTTCTACATCTAATGTTCACACCCCGGAAGACTGCGTTTTATGCCCAGTAAAGCTATATTAAAAGGTATTTGTTGTCTTATCAGTAGTAAGTGGGTCAACGCACTTAAAATGTTGTCATGCTGTCTACTTTTGTCCGTATTTCCATAGGTCTGCCCATACTCTGTATCTAATGTCCTGATTGTTCAAGCATCTAAGAACAATTAAGATAGCTTTCATATAATTTTAAGGGAAAAAAAAAAATGTACAACCTCTTTGAAGGTGTAAAAAGTTTCCCTTGGTAGATCTATGGGAACAAATAATCAGCGTGTGCTCTGAAAGAAAAAGTGCTCCATGACAATAGACTCCTGAATTTCACGGAGACGTTCCCAGTGGATTAGCCTAAAGGACTTGAGTTGCATTTGTACAGCTCCAACTATAATCTATTTGAGATATGAAGACCATATAAATGTTGTCATGTTGTCAAAAAATTAAGAATTCTGAAACTGGTCCTTGCCTCTCTGGAAGACAGAGCAGATCTGAAGTAATAGTTCACTTGGGTATACAAAACTCCATAGGTTATATTATGACATAAAAGCAAATTACTTAGATTACTTCCCAGAGTTTTTATGGTGTTTGCCAAAATGATGAGAGTATAGTCAGCATAGTTCTAGACGTTGTCTAAGCAAGTTGTAGGTTGTATTAAGTTACGTTAGTCGGGGCTGTGCACAAGGAGTCCTGCAACTTCTGGTCAACAAGCGGTCCTTTTGCTTGCCTGTAGCGATAAATGGGCAATTGTTTAATAGCTAGAAACTTGGTTCTGTTTTGTTGGAAAGAAGACAGTGTGTCACAGAGCAGGGATTTCGAGCCATTTTGCCTTATGCTTATCTGCTAATTAATTCTTGCAGCTCCTCCCTGGTTATCTGAGGTGCAACCTCAGAGCAATAAAACTACTCTGCTTCTGATTCTGTTAGGTATAATTTTTATTGTAAGGATTGTAATAAGACTGCTTCAGATACGTTGATTGCCAAGCTTATTTTAGGTCTTAAAGCCATGAGAGATGCTTTCTTGTACATTTGTTATTATATATTTGAGAATTAAAAGAAAAAATGTTACGTGTGGAGGAGGGGAGGCTGCTACTTTGTAGCTATAGGAAATCCTTTCTATTTTTTGATATATATACTTATGTAGAATCTATACAATGTATTTTCTTTATTGCTGTTTTTAGAACAAAGGACCTTTGTATGAACTTTGGTTTACTACTTCAGTAAAATGGTTGGAGCAGATGAATTAAATGAATGCCAACATTTTCTTACTGTAATTTTGTAACCGGTTGTTCCAAGTTATTTCAGAATTGTGAATTGTTCATTCTAATTTAACTTTCAGAGTAAGCAGCAGGTATGATAAGTTCAAATCCAATATAGAGATCCTTCTTTTAAGCAAATATTTTCGTAGGAGAAAACCCTTCTGTGCTTTATATTCCAATATTCAGTAATAACCAGTATTCAGTATCCCCTGTAATTCTTTAAATAATTTTTCCATATTTATTAGTTTCTTCCTGAAGCTTTTCTAAACCAGTTGTGTTTATCCTGATTATTTGCTCTTGCTATTTTCATTTTCTGAATGTTGAAAGTTAACTTTCGATGTAAGCTTTTTTAGAAGTATCATTTTTTACTGAGTCTTTTCAGGTATGTTATATTTTAAAGAAGGTTTTGAGTAGTGACTTCCAAAACCAGTAACAAGAACATCTGTAGTCTTTAAAGCTTTAAGCGAAAAGGGTTTTTTAAGGGCCAGAGTTTGATGGAAAGCCAAGCATCATGCGCAAACTAATACTTGATATAATACAGATGGTCTAAATTTCTCATCCTTGTAGGGTCTAGATTTCTCATCCTTGTAGTTAATCTATTGTCGTCCACTTTCAGCTGTAGAAACTTCTGTGAAAATAATCTTTAACTTCTCTATTTCATGATCCCATTTTTTAACCTTGATAATCATAAAGTAGTATTAGAGTGAGAACTGTCTAGATTAATTGCTGCACATTTCTTTTAATAACAGAGGATTTTTACAGTTACAGTTATATGGATGCTTTATTCTTATCTTTTGTCCATTTTAAAAACTTGAAAGCAATTAATGATCTTACTGTAGGAAAGTCCTTTTCTGAAATTCATTATAAATATAATTCATTTGGTTTAAATTTCAATTTTGCAATGGAACTGGAGAACTTCCCCATTAATTCTGTGTTCGTTATTTAAGCCTCTCCATTAAGGGATGCGGTACCCCAAATGTTCACGTATTTCCATAATAGTTGTTCAGGTGTATGTACAGGTTAATGTCTAGTTTATAACTACACTGCCTAGTACTAAAGAGACTAATAATTGTTCTTCATATCATTTCTGGAAGCTATATTTCTATTCCTAAAAACAAACTTGGTTGAAAAATTAAGCTTTTAAGGGAATTGCTCACAGAAGGAAAACAATACTGTAAGTAGTATAAATTGAATATTGATGTGAAAAGCAGGCATATAAGTTCTTTGCTTTTGTTTTTAGATACTTTAGTTTCTGTTCCATCTTTGAGTAGCGGGTATAAATCTATAAATAATATGTTTGAAGGAAGATATGAATCAACTGGTCTAATGTCAAAATTAGAATGCCTCTGGATTTAAATAACCAGTAAGTTTTTTAAAAGTGCCTATTGCATAAATCCAGTAGGAAATTTCTAGTGAAGGTATTTGAAGATTTAGACCCTTTATACACACACACACACATATAAAAAGTAAAGCTAGGTTATTTTAGATTAACACGTTAACAGCTGATCAGTAATAAGTATCTTCAGCCTGCTTTTAGATCATGGCAAACATAAGGTAAGGTGAGTTAGTCGAGAATCTTATTTCCATTACTTCTCAATCTTTAATTGAATATTCCATCATTCAGGGCATACTTTGTCAGTTTAACTGCTTTTTTAAGTGATGTTTGATTGACATGATTATCTGTATTACTGCCTGATATCATCCACAAGCAAGATGTGTGCACAAGCAGGGTGTGATCTGAGCAAAAGCAGTGTGCAAAATTGGAATATTTTATAATGCAATTAAATATTAACCTTTTTTCACTTTGTATATTACCTTTATTATATGCATCTTATCCAGTTTTATTGGCAAATATGATTTCAAAAAGTAATTTATTGTTTAAAAATTATCAATTTTGGCAGGTGGGCATAATTTTTTACAGTTATGAGATTATTATCTCTTCCGTCCTTCCATTATCTTCAGATAATAACTTCTGTTTTTGCAAAATTCAGGTACAGAGAGTATTGCTTCTAAAAACGTTACATAAAGGTAGAGAATAAGCTATATAGCGTTAATCTAAAAAGTTTTACTTCATCACAAATCCCTTTGTTTTGCACAGAGTATTTGTTACAGTTGATGGAAGTCAAGTTTGAAAGGGATTATTTTTTGAAAATACACTGCTAATAATCTAAAATGTTAAGTTTACAGCATTTTCTTCAGTTTTCACATGCAACATTAAATCATTACTGCTATTGATGTTCACTTAGCTATGATAATAATATGTTGCGTATGGAAATAAATACTGCTGCAAAATGCTTTGGTTTTTTTAATCACCCAGGAAGGTGAGTACCAAAGAGTTACACTTAATTTTTTAAATAAAATGCTAAAATATTGGTAGTTGCTATTTCTCTTGAGATGCTGAAAAGATGCATTTAGTTTAATATTATCTATTCAATTTTGATGGAATGACAATCAAGAAGGAAGTTTCTTTGTAATTGAGACTCCCAACAATAGTTCTTATAATTGGTTTTAGGCATGGCTTTTAGTGTATAATAGGGGTCAGATATTGATCTCAGTAAAATAAAACTTTCTATGGGAATCATTAAATCATTTATTCTGTGCTGGCATCGGTGTAAGTTATTACTTAACTTGCCATTGTTATAGCCAAAATTTCCTTTGAAATCATTTACTGCTCTATGGGATTTTTAACTGTGCTAATTAATATGATTATTGGTTACTTCCTAGTAATTAAATATCTAGGACGACTTTGGGGATCTCGTGCCTTTGTCCATTAATCTGTCATTTACAGTAATAATATCCAAGATGTCAGTATCAATTCAACCTTTATAGACTCACTATTATTAATTTATGCCATAGCCATTTCAGTCTTTAGGATATACAGTAAAAAGTATCCTAACTCCTGCGATCAAAAATTGCACACTGGATCTGTAGGCACCCATTTGTTTTCAGGATTATAAGATGTTTTATTGTTTCTTAATTTTCTGTTCTTTATTTCTACATTGTCAAATTTGATATTTTTAATAAGCAATAGAATATTAAGTAGTATAGTGGAACGAGTGCTTTGCTTTCAGAACAGTGGCAGATGCTTTGCTGCTTTCTGAACCTGTTGTGTTTTCGCCGTGCACCTCTCCAGCTTAACGCAGTGGGGCAAAAAGAGCCCCTTACAAATGGTGGTCTAAGGTGAAAACTAAAAGTGAAGAAACGGGGATTTTATCCATTACCAGATCTGACCAATACAACTTCTAGAATTGCATAGATAGCTTGTGTTACAACATTAGATAACTCCTTGTACGCTGATAGAAATCAAAATTAAATGTGTCAAGAAGGATTTATTTTAAAAGGACACACTTTAAAAAGTTGATTGTTGTACTTACTAATCTATTTTTTTTCCAAACTGCCAATAAGTGTAACGTCTAAATGAAGTGAAATACTTTTCCAGGCTAGTTTGAAAGGTCTGAGGTTGCTATGTTTGCCTTATACAGAAGTCAAAGATATCCCTACTATTTAGAAGTAAAGCACTGCTCCACAATATTTCAGAGTGGTGTTTGGCTCTTTAGTTGTTGTAAAGTAAACAAATTATAAAAGTTGGTAGATTTCCAAGCTTAATATTTCCTTTTCCTTCAAATGCATCTTCTGGCTACTATTAAATCTGTTGTTGCAAAGTAATACTTGAAAATCTCATACCCATTTAAACTTTAATTTGTTTGTATGAAAAAAAAAGTAATTGTATCTTACATTTAAAGATCTATTAGCTAGGTTGATTACTGTCTAGTTGTATTTTTTTTCATGGAATGTACATCTAATGGGAAGTGAAAATTTATTTAGTTGTAACTTCTTTTTCCTTTCTAAAATATGTTAATATTTTTAGAGTTTATAATAAATACCCAATCATATAATTGCCAAGCCATAGGTGTACTTGCAGATAGATTTCAAAGCATCAGGTAACAAACTGATGCTTCAGGGAGCAAACCTTAACTTAAGTTGTTTGAGGAATTTCTCCCGGTGGTAACTGATGGTGAAGCGTTCTCCTCACCAGTGCAAATGAAGAGCAGGGTAGAGAAGTGATTTGGGGGAATGCATTTGTGCCCAGAGGACATGGCAATGGAAAGAAAATACTGCGGATGTGGGGTAAGAGAGGAATTTTTTTTTTTGTGGTGCAGTTACTGCTTGCCATTTGATTTTCCTCAGTTATGGGATAACTTGGATATAACTTAGGATGATCTTGGATTTAATAAATTTTACTCTTGTAGTACTGAATTTTATCTGTTGCAGGCATTTCCCTTTTCCTTAGTTCATTCCAGTGCAATAACCTGTTCACATGTAGCCTATTTAAGTGTTAGATATTTTTGAAGTCTGTGGCATGCCAATCCTTCACCTCCCTGTTGGGACAGTTCCCAGGTCAGGACGTGGGACTACGCTGATGGGGGAGTGTGACAGAGACCGCCTTCTGGGTGGCCTAGAGTTGCTCTTGAGCAGCTTGGGGCAACTCGTGGTAGACTTGGTGAAGTTAGAGAATATCAGATATTCTGTTTTCTGCTGCAACAGGGAAGAGAAGATAGGAGACCCAGTGCTGGCATGCAGGGAGGCAGGAGGAAGACAAACAGCTTTGCGATACAAATGATGAGTGAACTCCCAACAAGCTCCCGTCTGTGGTGGAGAAAGACTGACTCTGGATATCTCTTCTGCAAAGCAGAATTAGCTGCTTCTTGTCATGCTTCCCAAACCCAGAGTGTGCCCTCTGGAAGAAAGAGGCCAGAGACCTTGATCTGAGAATCTTAAACTGTAAAATGTATCTGCATGGGAGGTGAAATGGATGGGGTTGAGCATTTCTGCATTTGCATACTGCCAATATTTACTGAAGGCAAGATCTGGATCTTATTAAAACAACTGGGAGTGGAGGGTTTTTTTCAACCTGGAATCTTATTAATCAGCCGGAATGGAAATTCTTGTACAAATGGAGAGCAAGTTTTATAAAATCTTTAGCCATGCATTTTCTAATTATTTTTTGCCCAATGGGCATTTTATAGCAAAATAATAGTTCAAAATTAAGGTCCTTAATTAACAAGTAAAGAACTGACCCAACGCCAGCAACAACTGAATCGCTAATATTTTAGGCCATCTGTTGTAGAATTGTCAGATAATTCAGAATTTGACATTTTACTCCCTTTATGCAGATAATTTTCATCTAGATCTTGACACAGAGAAGCTAACAATCTCAATCCAGATATGCAACACTGTCAGAAAAAACAAAAGCGCATGTTGTACTTTTGGTCTATTTTAAGACTTGATTTTTTAGAGGACAGTTGTTCATTTGTTTTTGAGCTGTAATGTAATTGCAAGTATACTTGTCTTGAAGTGTTGAACTCCCGATGTTATTTATTCAAGCAAAAGACATTTGCATTTTTAAATCTAATTATGTATAGGGAGTGCTGTTCTTCAGTTATATTGAAAATATTCAGGAAAAGGTTGCAGGGTCTTTATCTTTTGTGGGCAGTCTTTGAACCTCTTCTGGAAAAATAATACCAGCAATCAAAGCAAGGTTAACATTTACCGCTCCTTGATAGAAATTAGTGCCCTGGTTGCCATGTTTTTCCATATATGCCGATTTCATAACTATTAAGTTAAACATAGTTTTACCTGGTTTAAAATTCCTTTATGTACAAGAAATTAAAGCATAAAGATCATTGTGTTTATCATGAGACCATAAGATGATGTACTCTGCATTCTTTGTTCTTTACATATGAAAATCCTATGGTCATCTTGTAGACCACTGTTTGCTTTTGGTTTAAGTCTATTTGTTTTAATTTATTTTGTTTGCTACTGGCTTTGTTGTCTCACTCAGTGGAAAAATAGTAATTGAGCAAAATACAGATAAAGTTGTGATCAGGTGAATGAAAAGTGGCAGAGGCATGTGAGCAGTTATACTGAAAATGGATTTGCAACAAGAAGCTTAAGAGTATCAATGTTGAGAAACGGCTTATTTTGTGAGATTATTTGTGAAATTATTTCATAATTGCACAGACATGCTAAAATAGTGCTCTACAATTTTGCAGACTAAATCCATTAGCAAATGGTAGAACAATATATCGTTTATTCCTTACTTTTGGGGAGGCAAAGCTGGAATTGCATGAGTTTTCAGCAGCTCAACTAAAAAGCAGAGTATTTCAGTGAAAGGCTTTGAGGACTAAGCCTCTTCTGATGTTTTTGTGTTTTATTTAAAGTTCTTTTTTTTGAGTCAGGAGATCTCTTACAGGATTTTTTTGGCGTTGCTGCAGTTCTAACCGTACTCCAGATACAGTTTAGTAAAGTTGCCACAACTTCTCTTCAGCCATGGATTCCTGTTACAATGCTCTTCACGCTTGGTCTGGTGGCTGTTGACCTCTTATGTATTTGAGTTGCTCAGATTATTGTGGCCCAAATGACAGTTCATGAAAGTTGGGGTTAGGGAGCTCGGACATCTCTGTAAAAAGGCCTGGCAGATATTCTCCTCCCCACAGAATGGTTCAGCACTTCATGCAATGTAGAATAAATTTTCAGAGTTAGAAAGTAATTTTTTCCTTCTTCCTGTAGAGCATTACAATTAATTACTACACAGACTGGGGAGGAGAATATCTTGTTTCTTAGTAAAAGTGTAATACTAGCATCTCCTAGTGTTTTTCAGAAGGAGCATTGGGATTGTCTCCTCTGAAGCTTTTGAATTTGGTATTTAGAGAAGCCGCTTTTGGTTTTTGTCTCCTTTGTTTTCTGAAGACAGGACAATATCGTCTGCCTATTTAGGTTTTAATACTAAGCTTTGAAACAGTTCCAAGTATTTTAGTGGAGATGCTAACGCTATGAAAGTGAAGGAGAAGAGGCAGTCGGTAACCAGTTCTGAATCACTTCCATACAGGCTCCCATATTTAAAAGGAGAACCAGAGTTTCACTCAGTTCTTGCCTCTCCTTACAGAGAACTGAGCAGGTAATCCAAGCAGTCTGCTGGGTTTAGGAGCTTTGTATTCCCAGTAATGGAGCTAAAAACCGTGAAGGAGCAAGGAGGAGTAAGCAAAAGCCTGTGGAGAGTTCAGGAGTCATCTTGAGGAGGAGGTGAAGAAGTTGTAGTGAGGAGAAGAGGACAGCAAGTATCGTGAAGCTCTGAAAATAAGGAAAATGTGAAATACTAGGGTTCCCGAGCCATGAAAGCAGATTCCAAGAGCAGTTTTTTGCACAGTGATCCCTGCAGAGTGTCTGACAAACACCCTTTATGAGTAGTATATTTGGAGTTGTTGACCTGCAGAAGAGTTATTAACAACTTGGACTACTGCTAATCAAAAGTAGCCCAGTGAGTCTTTGTTGTGGTTTAACCCCAGTTGTCAACTGAGCACCATACAGCCGCTCGCTCACCCTCCTCTGCCCCAGGGGGATAGGGGAGAGAATCTGGGGAAAAAAAAAAAAAGGAACACCCATGGGTTGAGATAAAGACAGCAGAGGACAGCAGAGGATGAGAAAAATAGTGATGATGAAAGAATATACAAAGGAAGTGATGCACAATGCAATTGCTCACCACCCGCTGACCGATGCCCAGCCTGTCCCTGTGCGGCAACTGCTGTCCCCCGGCCAACTGCCCCAGTTTATATACTGGGTATGACGCCATATGGTATGGGATAGTCCTTTGGCCAGTCTGGGTCGGCTGTCCTGGCTGTGCCCCCTCCCAGCTTCTTGTGCGCCTGGCAGAGCAGGGGAAGCTGAAAAGTCCGTGACTGGTATAAACACTGCTTAGCAACAACTAACACGTCAGTGTGTTATCACATTATTCTCATCCTAAATCCAAAACACAGCACTCTGCCAGCTACTAGGAAGAAAATTTATCCCAGCTGAAACCAGGACAGTCTTTCATGGAAGAAGTCTGTGTTTTTCCTTCTGAATGCAATACTACAAAACTCTTTTTTTTTTTTTTTTTTTTTTTTTTCTCCAGGTACTCTGATTCCAGCCAACTCTTTTTCATTTGACATTACTGGAGGAGCTCATAGTACACCAGAAATCAATGGGAAGTTCATTTAATTGATGTAAATTTTTGTCTAGACCTTTTTAAAAGTCAGTGTTATGGCAGAATGTGCCTTGGAAGGCAGCATAGGGTAGTACTGAGGGACCTGCTGATGGGTGGCAAGTGGATGTCTCCTCTCATTCTCGGTGACAGCGTGGCATTCTCATAGGCAAGAGTTGTCATGCTTCTCTCTGACAGGAGATCAATACACTAAAACAGTTCAAGAGTTCCTTGAAGTATATTCAGGATATAGTGACACAGTATGCCACCACCACCACCACATTTCTTGTATGAGGAGTCCTGCGAGGAATAATTCTTTCTTCAGTTATAGTCATCTGCCTGATAACTGGTTAAAAAGTTTGAGGATGTGAACTAGCGACTTGGGTGCTGGGTATAATGTGCAGTGCTGCTTCTCTTGTCTCATGTCCTCGGCTCTCATTCAGAACTAGGAAACACATTTCTTGGGAAATGCAAACTACTTTGTCTAGCTTTCAGTCATTTTACATCCTTTCTAAAAGTCTCTACTTCGTTTGTGAGAGTATATTAGATTCAGGGGTTTGGCCTTATCTTCGAGATGTAAAATGTTATGAACTTGAGATAGTTTAAAACTTTTAGATAAGAACTGCCCTCTTCAGTAAGAGGATCATCAAGAAGAGCTAACCTTCAAGTTAATATGGGTTGGAAATTTTATTTCCTAGTGTAGCATAGGACTGAAATGAATTTCCATTAAAGACTATTACGGTCTTATCGCTTTCCAGACCAGCTGCCAAGTGCACTTCTTGCTTGATCTTTCTTCTGTAACAAGACACAAACCGGCATATATGTTCAAATAAGGAAACGAAAAATAGCAGGCTGCACATACAACTCTCTTCCCAGATATGAGAGAGAATAAACTGTAAAAAAGTATTGTTACATCAGTTATATTGCAGAAAGATACTGAGATACTGTGATGAATGCAGTTGCACTAAAACCTTTTTGGAATAAAACAAAATAGCTTGTTGCTATTCGACCGACTTACTATGCCAGCTTTGTGGTATACATAATGTAGGGATCTTGCCTCCTGATGTGAGCATGAGGAAGGTTTCTAGGATTTCTAACGCCTACTTAATGATTTCAGTGCATGAAAACATAATTGCCTGTTTGTCCTCTTCTGCAAATTTCAAAATTGTTTTACAGTTAAAGTTGTTTTGTATTGAAGTGCATCTCAAACCAAGCAAGCTGCTGCTCTGTGATATTCGAGAGCTCTTGAAGGTGACTTTTGAATGTAGCGATAAAGAACACGATTCCCAAATTTTTAAGGTCCTTTCTCTTGACAGAGACTACATCTCACCACTATATGTGAACAGAAGAGGGGAAAATCCAATTTAAAAGCTATACCCCCTGTATCTCTCTGAAAAGCAAATTTTGCAGAACTCCATCATGAAGCAGCCTGTAGTGACTTTAGTTCTCTCTTCTACCTTCCCACTACTGAGTAAAAGAAAGAGCAGATGGGCTTAAATGCTGAATATAGACAAACCATAATCAATTTGGAAAATGAGTGGTGTATGCTAGTGTTGGTTATAATATATCATATACAACTGTCAGTCAGTCTCAGATGCATGAGACTATCTAATTGTACTTTTAGTTCTTTGTTTCCCCACATTTAATTGCGTTAAAGGATACTATATCCTAGCCACTAGCATTAATCTTCTACATAAGCAATTCCTGCAATTGTGATGGAGATTGCTTATAGAATTTAGCAAGGTGTAAAAATGCTCTATTACTGTGATTGAGATGGGAGAGTAGTTCGCTGGAAATTTCTTAATGAAATGTCATGTTGGGAGATGTAGATTGACACCCAAACGTGGGGAAAAGAATTGCCAATTAAACAATTTCTCTAGTCGAGTATGAAAGTTGTGATTGCGTGAAGATGGTCAGTGATGCCTTCGAGGCTAGATAGCTGTTTCCAGGAGCTCAGTGGTGAGGGAGCCACAGTGGGAAATAATCTGGTAATTATACTTTTAGGTATTTTTATAGAGTTTAGTAGTATTTTCTGTTTTGCCAAGTAAGTATTCTAACAGCTTCTTTTTCGTAGCTACAATTTACAGTACTTGCAAGCTGATTTTTGATCTGTAAAATGTAACGTTGTGTTGTGGATGTGCATCCATGGATTCCCGTCATTGGAAATGTTCAAGATCAGGTTGGATGGGGCTTTGAGCAACTTGATCTAGTGAAAGATGTCCCTGCCCATGGCGGTGCTATTGGAAGTAGATGATCTTCAAAGGTCCCTTCCAACCCAAACCAGTCCATGGTTTACAGGATTGTAGCTAAAGGTGCAAAGTTTGACAAAGGTGGCTTAAGCTAGAACATAAAGGGTAATACTTTTAAAGTAAATGAACTTGTCACTTGTTTGGTCTCTTGTCTTATCAACAGGTTTTTATTGCTCAGTAAGGAGGGAAAACATTTTGGCAATATTTAGTGTTACACTTGAAAAAAAAATTTTTTTATTCTTCATGTAGCTATACCTGCTTGTTAAACAAATTGAGCTTTTCTGACCTCACGAATGTCTAAAAGATTTGCATACCAGATTATGGTTCTACTGATACCAGAATTGTCGAAGAGATGTAGAAAAGCTATTGCTAAATGTTATTAATGATCATGTGTAACTTGCACAATTCAGTATCTTTTTAAAGTTCATTCCTGGGAAATGCAGAGTAAATGCATGTGATATTTACCGTTTTACTATTTTTAGGTGGTGCCAATTGTCTTCTCTCATTAAACTCAGAGAAGGCAGTGGTTCAGCATTTGGAATGCATTTAAAAAAAAAATACACACGTAATTTATGTATGGCTATGTACAATTTTTAAAAAATACATTTGTAATTTATGTGCTACTAAAAGAAATGTAGTTTTACCAGGACACCTCAGTAAGCAACAGTTCACCCAGACCAGGTATCTTTTATTCTGACTATAATGAGTTGCCATAGTCTTAAGGGTAGGAGCTATAGTAGCAAAACTGTATCCTTGGTATTTTCTTTTTTCAACCAGAGCATAACTGGAAACAGTCTCTGGCCATCTAATCATGCAAAGTGTCTTTTTTTTTTTTTTTTTTCCTAGTAATTGAGGAAAAATGATATCTGCAGTAGTTACTTGGTTAAACAGTTAAATGCCCATTCTTTAAGTCTATAATGTGTATTCTAATTAACACAAAGTATTCCAAGATGAATTTATACTTACCTGTCTTAAAAATGCCTTACATGAAGGATGTCTGTTGTATCCAGTATAGTGCTGTAGTACTGCACATTTTGAAAATACAAGTTATTAGCTTTCTGTATGAAAAAAGTCTATGTTTTAAGGTTTGTAAACAGTATAACAAGCCTATTGTTCTGATACTGCTGATGGTTTGTTGCTGCCACAGGGCACTAACATGGGCAAACTAAAAATGTGGCCAAGAACTGTATTTGCCTAATATGAATAAGGTTATTTCACTAAAATACACATTAGGTATAAAAGCAGTTTTGAAGAAATGAGGTGCAATCATAATATTTAAATATTACCCAAACAGTTTACCGTTCAAGCATAAAGTATTCAATCCCCAAAAATGTTTTCCCAGTACTTAACGTGCTTTCTTGCAGCAGCATGTGTGCACATATACAGCAGAGTAGGCTTTTTGGTGCAGAGAAAAAACCAACGCAGGTCCCGCAGTTCTTTTTCTAAACGTACTTAGCCCTTACTAACTTTCTAACCTAAATATCTTTCGGCATGATTTCTTACCCACTTTCAGAATATAGCTTCTTTCTTTTTCCCCACTCTTTCTTTTCCACGGAACAAGTATATGTTATTTTAATCAGTAGTTTTAATCTGTAAAGCACAGGATTTTGGACATCCATGGGCTACTTGTAATAGCAGGAGATCTGTGACAGAGGAACCAGTTTCACATACGGAGTACGCGTGCAGTCCGTGTGCCTGGCATTTTGATGTGGGTTTATGTCTTTCTTGGAGAAAAAAGTTAAGGGGCAATAAATCAACAAAAGGTTAAAAGTAGTTTCTTCTCCCTGCTGGTTCGAATCCTTTCTAGCAATGGAGATTCATGAAATGCACCAGTAATTGTTTCCTTTCTTAGGGAATTCATTAACCGAGACATTAGCCTCTTCATTGTCCTGAGCGATGACTAATTCTTTGCATCCTGTTATGCTTTCACAGGTGCATTAAAATATTAAATACATATATTAATTTTGAGTTTCTGATTCAAATAATGAAAATCTTGTGTTTTGAATTATTTTCGGGAGAGGCAGTTCAGTTTCACTGCTGTTGGCTCTCAAAATCCCTAAGATTTTGTTTCATTCATTTACATAGTTACTGTCTCTGGCATCCAACTCTCCAAAAGGGAGGGAGGCTTTCAGCTCTTCAGCCTGTTCAGAAAAAAATTGAGTGGTGATTGATCTTCTTTCAATGTAATTTTCTTTCATTTCAGACTTCAAAAAATACAGAAGTGATTACTTTAACACTGATTTAACAACCCACTTATTTGACATTATAAAATGACTTTCATTTGGGAGTTTTAAAGTACTTTGTAAAACAGTAGGTATCGCAGTCTCTCTGTGCACTGGGGTATGTCTGCGTGTGTTGCTTTAGACTGAACCAGCAGAGGATGAAATGAAGAATGGGCCCACCAGGTTGTGCGTCTCAGGTCTGAGAGTAGGAGGCAAAGCCAGGAATTCAACATGAGTCAATCTGATTCATAATCTGAGAAGGTCCACACCAGTCTCTTCATTTTCATTTCCTTTAAATCTGTTCATGAGTAAGACTGAGGCTTGTCTTTCTGAAGAAGCTTGTGCTGAATACCTGAAATGAAGTTTTTAGAAATACTGTTTGACAAGAAGCATAGCTGTAATATTGCTCAATGAGTGAGTGTTTTCTGGCACTAAGGATATCTTTTTAATTTTACTTAAAATATAGGTGTCTTGGGTAGGTAGCCTTTAATAATTTTCTAATCATAGTTTGAGCTTCTGAATGAAGTTTTATTCGTGACCTAGAAATCTGAGTTAGCAGAGGTGTTTCCCGTCTGTCTGTGGTCGTGCACATCTGCAGTAATATGTTTTCAGTAGTGAGTAATTTTTGGCTTGTGGACAGATCTAAAATTGAGAGAGAATGCTACTAAGAAAAAAAAGCTTTGGAAAAAACCCTTATGATTAAGACAAATATCTCTCAGAAAAGCTTATAATGACGGAATTACTGTCACAACCTCTTCTACTGCTTTCACTGTATTCCCTGTCAAAAAGGTCGTTTTATAATCTTGTGCCAGAAAAATAAGGGCTTATGATTATCGAAATATTACACTGTATTTTGGAAGACATTTTATTTGGTACTAAAGTAATTAGACCAAAAAAATAGAATAGTACAAAAAAAGTTATCCACAGTATTAAAAAACAGCGGAGAATAGGTCAAAAACTCATAAGCTTTGTTTTTAATGGCATGCTAACAAGGGGCATTCTTGGCCTTATTTTGAACATTTTTACCAACAGAAAAAAAACCTTCACTGGTAAATATAGTAAAAACTGCTGATGCGGTAAAAAAAAAGGAGATGGAAGTGCTGCAGAGCAATCAAGTTTGCTTTGATAAGATGTACTCTATCAAATTGTGTTCAAATTTTAGGTCATAAATACAGAATGAGAGACTGTCGGCTGTACTCACAGGGCAGAGATCCCCATCCTAAAAGGAAGTAGCTTTGTTTACACTGGTGATGAATAAACTGCTGAGCCAAGTGCAAAGTCTTTTC
Source organism: Nipponia nippon (assembly GCF_047370975.1). NCBI lineage: Eukaryota > Metazoa > Chordata > Aves > Pelecaniformes > Threskiornithidae > Nipponia > Nipponia nippon. The sequence goes on along the minus strand of NW_028262380.1, from coordinate 7,979,798 downwards.
ATCTTAGGTGTGGCCCCAGAATGTATCCGAGGACTGTGAAGGAGAGTGGTGGAGGTTCTTCTGCATTGGGCATTGATGTAACTGCTCCTGCAAGGCTTTGTCTTGTTCTAGCACTCACAGACCGGTACTTTAGTGACTTGCTGTTGAATTTAAGGATGCAAGGCTTGGACACGATCTAGGATCAGAAACATGACTTTTTAGGAGAGTATCAAGGAGCTTGGTCTCTTCTGCGAGTAGATGAAGGCACGGCTTGGTGATACCTAAGAGGTACCTGTGCAAAGAACATCAGCGTGGCAAAGCTGTAAAAAAATGTGATGACTGGAAGTGTAAGCTAAACTGACAATTAAGCAAAACCAGCCAGTAATAAAGGACACTTGTTGGAAGAGTTTACCATGTACTGTGGTGCGGTCTATGGCACTGGCAGTTTTTTAATTAGGATTATTTTCTAGGTGTCTCTTATGATCTGTGTTGGAGAGACTGTCAGTTTGATAATTGGAGCAGTAACTTTTAGGCATAATCGTACTAATTTGTTTCAGTTTTATTTTGTCTTAGGCTGTTTTTTGTGCATCCCTCTGAGCTGTAGACCTCGCTTTCTCCGTGGCTGGATCAGTCCATTTTTGTAGTATATCTCTGCATTTCCTAAGAATGTAAGGTGTGCCCATATGTCAGAAGGACCTGCAGGTCCATCTGTCCTGTCTCCAAGAGTGGCCACTAGTGGATGCTTGAGGAAGGTATCATGTTTGTTCTGCTCTTGCTCTTCATGAAGCATTTCCCTTCACGGCAACTGTTGGATGCTGAGCTAAATGGACATTTGGTCAGCATAACGTGGTGCAGCGATTGCTGTGTATGAGAACAAAGCAAGCGTGCACTGACATTTTTCTTGCCTTCGGCATTGACCTGGATCCATTTATGGATTTCTGACCTGGGTTTGCATCGTGGCAATTATTATCAGTGACCACTGATGGGATTTCCATAAACTTGTCTAATTCCTTTTAAGAACCACTTAAAGTTTTGGCATCCATGATACCTGTGACACCAGATTTTACAATTTAATTACATACTCCATGACAAAACTTCCTGTTGTTTTTAATATGCTGGCTTACTATTCCACTGTGTGCTCCCTAGAAATTGAATTGAGATTTTTTGCATATTTTATATACATTTGTTGTATTCCCCACAGTCATGTCTTCTTCAGGCTGGGGAGTACCAGTGCATTTCTTTTTCTCCTTTTTCAGCAGGCTCTTCCATGTCTTGGACTGTACTTGCTGCCTGTCTTGGCACTTTTTCTAGTTCTCCATCTTTTTTGAGATGGGTGCATCTTAGATTTAGGTAATGCCATTATAAGTTTGGGGTTTTAGTCCTTTTCTGAATAGTATCTAACATTTTTTGGCGTCTAATTCAGTAATCAGTTCACTTTTGTGATGAATTTATTAATCTTGAAGCTCCCTGTACAGTTTCTCTTAGACTGTACTGACATCTAATGGTAAGGCAAAGTGGCTTAACCACACTTAATGGCAAGATAAATTGTCTGACAGGCAAATATAATTATATATTTTCTTCTTAATTCAGTATTAATTTTTGTAAGACAAGATGGAATAACTTCAATTTTTGCACAGAAAGTCTGACCTAATACTTTTCCTTCTGGCAATTAATCTCTTTTTGTTCTGCTCTTTGGGCCACACATTTTAAATGTAGTTTAAATCTTTGCAAGAGTAGTTTTGAGTACAGTGAAAGTAATGTGATAGTTTTATACTGCAGAAGTTTTTAGTATAAGTCACAGTATCTCCAGAAAAGGAGAGCAGCATGAAATAAAATGTAAGAACAAATGCTGTTCTGCAGAACTTTGGAATGGGATGTTCCAGTGTTGTTGTAGCACTCTTGCTATTGCTGCATTTTGAAGAAACTTGCTGACAAAAGTCCTTGTCCTCTTTTTCTCATCCTCCTCTTTGAGGTTCCTCTGTATTCTTAATTGGGCATTTTTCAAACCCCTAGTGGTAAGTATTGCTGAATAATACTTTTGAACTTTAGAAAGAAAAGGAAATTGAGTTCGGATGTTAATCTTAGAGTTATATTCTACATTTAGGTGTAGTACACTGTGTAGCTTCAGCGAGACGTAAGTATCACCTAAATTCTGTTATGAACCACCATTCCTCTGATCTAAAATTTTTGGTTTTTTACAAAACCAATATTGCTGCTACTGACACTAGAAATGTTCAACTACAAATTGTAGAGCTTTTTAAAGTAGAATGCTTCTCTGGTACATCATCAGCTTTTATTTTTCCCTTTCTCAGAGTGAGAGCCCATCTCCTGCCATAGCCTCAGAAAGTTGACTTCTTTTATTATGTAAATGCATCCTTGCTTTTATTTGAACATAAAGCTAATTTCTCTGACTTAGCATTTTTAAATGTCATTTTACTTTCTGCTGTTTATCGACTTGATACTATCCTCTCTTTTGCCAAACACAAGCTACGTTGCTTTGTACTAGAGAAACATTTTGAAACTTAGATACATTTCCATTTCTCAGTAAAAGCTTTCTCGCAGTCTAAGTTGTCTCCAGCGTATGTCATAGCCTGTCCTTTCCCAAAAAAGGGGAAAACCTGAAACTTGAAACTTAATTTCTAGGAAACATCAATAATTGTTGTAGAGTGAGTAATTCTTATTTGTGGGCTGTGCATTGAGTTGGGTTTGCAGAAAAGCTTACTGCTTCATGCTTTGGGAAGAGTCAAGTCCATAAAGTGGATTTCAGAATTCCAGAGTGTATGGTTTGCATTTGTACTCTGGTGCTCTGCTTTTAGCTGCACAAGCTGGGGAACGAGTTGTGGCACGGAGTATCTCAGATGCTGGGAATATCTGACATCCAGCCCTGAAGCTGGTGTGCATTCTGTGAGTCCTTCTGGTCATTTCACTGCAGAGATATTCAAACATCAATGGGTGAGGGGAAGAGAAACAAAAAAAACCCCCAAACTGTGTTGTTTCTCACCTGTTCAGGTGAAGAAATTCACAGGTAAGGTATTCACATTGGTGGTCATACAGTTGCAAGAACAGTCATTGCAGAAGGCATGCTTCTGCTTGGTGAGCAGCCCCAGTTGCCCTGAGCATACCATCCAGCTCACCGATGACTGGGACTGTTGTTTTGCTATGAAATCTTAGGTGTGGTTGATTTGGATATAAAGAAGAAATTTTTTTGTGATAAGGGTGGTGAGACACTGCAACTGTCACCCAGAGAAGTTGTGGATGCTCCATCATTGGAAGTGTTCAAGGCCAGGTTGGATGAGGCTTTGAGCAACCTGATCTAGTGTAAGATGTCCCTGCGCATCCATGGCAGGAGGGTTGGACTAGATGACCTGTTTACTATCTGAAACAAGCAGTTACTGCAAAATGTATAATTATTTATGATAATTACAATATTTATAACAAGAGGAACAACATTTTCATTATCTTTACTTATTGCTTCCAGGGCTCTACAGAATGGTCATTTTGAGGCTTGTGAGGTGTCATGGAAAATAGAAATCTTAGCAATTTGGGTGGGAAGGAAAGAAATTTTATTGACTTTAAATCATCAAAAACTGATGGCAATGGAATATTTACATTTTTTCTTAAGATAGCCTTGTTTTATACCTTCTGAAAGTTGATAGTAGAAAGAAAAAATATTTCAGTAACTCAATGTAGTTTCAGACCAAAGAGCATATATTAGAATGGTTAACTTAAATGAAGATTAAGATTCCTAAGGGTAACGTGAGACTTCATGACCTTATTCTCAATGTGTTAATGATCTATCAGTCTGCTGTGAATTTCATTACTGTTTTGGATTTCTTATGCTTCATAATCTGATTTGGGACAGCCTACAAATCGTTTCATGCAATGGAAGCTGACATCGAGGCAGAAAGGTAGAAATCGGCCTTCTGCTCTTCCTAGCTGTATAGGTAAAAGTCTGTGCTCAGAAGAGTTCATACTCTGAAACTTTCTGCGAGTGGGCTAACTAGTCAGAGGTTACTCATGATACACTTTGCAATTTTTCTGGTAGGCTTTCCCCACCTGTTCAAATTTAGTAGAAAGATGATCTGATCCACACAAAATTCTCCCATTAGGCTGATGCAAAGGGAATGGTCCTGCCCTGCACGCTGCAACCTTTCGGGTTTGATGGGAGTTCTTCCCTAGCAATTTGGAGTTTGTCTCAACCTACAAGTATGTGTATAATTAGCCTACTGGTTTGCCTTTTAGAAATTTTCATTTCTTAGTTTCCTTCCTTTTCTCTGGAGAGAAGATCGTGGGTTTTGAATGGGCCTTGCTTCAAATCTTTCACTCGTAACTTATGTTTATCCTTTCTTTACTCCATTACCAGTGTTATCTGCTTTGAAAACTGAAATCACAGTTAACTTATTTACTTAGCATTCCTGTTTTAGCCTGTAGGATTTGCTTACCCTCTTATAAAAATGTTGGAGATTCCCTTTTCCTTTTATCTTGAAGTCTCAGAAAGAGTAAAGTTCTTCCTTTCCCAAGAAAGAGCTAAATGCTCCAGGTTGCAATACCCAGATGCATATTCTCTTTAAAAAGATTTTCAAACAAAGGAATCATCTGCTTAACTGAAAGAAAAAACTCTTAATTATTTTCAACACTATATTTTAATCTAAAATTTGTACTGCTCAGAAGAGTTCTGTACTTTGGTGGTATCTCAGATGGCTTTGTAGCTAATACATGACGTATCGTAAGCAGTATATATTCTTAAATGGCTTGGATTCTCATTTTATCTTTAAATATTGAACTACAGAAATCTGTTCTTAAATACTCTTTGGTATTTTGTGTTCTGATTTTTAATTCATTAGGCAGTGTCCTTGTATTTTTAGTGAATTTCTCAGAAACAATTATTCATGTTGTGGTTTAGTAATTGCAGTAACTAGTGCTCCCATAATTATAAGGCTTTTGTTTTGCTGGGAAATGCTTCCCATATCTTCTTCTCTTGTGTTAGCACATGAAGTATAATAAAACTGTATGAGGGTTAAATTTAGAACTGTGTTAACATGTTAATTTAATTTTTTTTCTCAAAAAAAATTTTTTTTTGAAACTTATGACAACTGACTGAATAAAAATGATTTCAAACCAATATTTTTTCTTGTAGAAAAAACTACTTGATTTATACGGTACGCTTTGAAGCGGCTGTAGACAGACAGAAAACATCTGGTGACACTTTCAGTGGTAGGTCAATAGTTACAGATGGTCTGTTTTTTTACAGCTGTCATCCAGCTTTGTATGTAGAATGACTACAGTGGAAAAATCTTTTGCTGAATGAATAAACAAAACAGCACAAGGAGGCCAGCAGGCATATATGTTTCTACAAGACAGGAAATTAAATAAGCTATAAAAATTTAAACCAAGACTAGTATTTAAAATGTTCATTATATTCTGGTTTCTGTTTCTTATCCTCTAAATTTTTCTATGTGACCATTGAAGGAAGTAGATTATAAAACAGAAGTGATAAGTAAATAAATTAAAGACTAGTTTAGGACTGATCCTCTACACAAGTTCGGGGTTTGGGCTTAAGGAGAGGCAGGTGGCTATATAGCTAACTTTAAGGTTTTAAAATGCATGTTAGATTTGATGTAATGCTTGTGCAGTCCTATACCAGAGCCACATTCAATACTGAAGAATGTTGTATTTTGTAAGAATAATCAATGTTGAGAAATTAAATAGAAAATTTCTAAAATGGCAAGATTATTTTTGGTTTTTAAAGAGAAAAAAAACTGGGCTTCTACGTTCTTCATCAATCTTTCTTCTCCCATTCATGATGGGACGTTATATTCAGCTGGAATCAGACGTTATGCAAAACAGCAGAAGAATCTGGAAGTTGAGGACAAAGAAAAAAGGTGTGGAGGGAAAGTGAAGAGGAGGAGGCTGAATGAAGTGTTAAAAGCATGATGAATATTGCACATTAACTCCTTTTTTTAAATGAAAATGCACACAAAGAAAGGAACTTGGTTACAAGGCCAAATGCACCAAGCAGGGTAGTGCTGGCAAGGATACCTATTTTGATGCAAATGTGCAGTTCTTGATATTCAAAATATTTTTCTTTATCATTTCACTTGGCGTGCATGAATCTTCATAACATGTTGATGAAATGTGCCTGTGTTTGGTTTTAGAAGAGTTTTGCCTCTAGAAAGAAACAAGCCGATTCCTAGGTTCAGTCACTTGTAAGGCCATTTAACGCTCTCCACTGATGTTGAAAGCTGTTGGGCAGGAATAAAAAGAAAGAGGGAACTGGATTATTTGGCTCATGTTAATGTGCACTGTGCTTGTAATACAGCGTTCCCCGAGTTTGGTTCTCGGAGTGTATTGAGATATTTAAAGGAGAATAAAAGTGATGCTCTGATTTTTGCTTTTTAGAGGATCTGTCTACTTGGTTTTACCCTGTCCACTTGCTTGTGTGCATTTTATAATTTACCTCTTCGATTAGATTCTTGTTAAGGGATTTTTCATCTCTCTCTCCCCATCCCCCCTTCGTGCTTCTCAGTGGTTTGGCTCAAAATGCAGGCTGCTTGTTGCAGTACCCTTATGCTGTCTTGCCCAGCTGCACGGTATCCAAAAAGTGCTTAGTCGTATTTGCTGCCAAAGAGCTTGCCTAGTCATGCATAAACCTGCTTTAAATGCCATTTGGTTGATATAGGTGTTGGCGTTCTGTATTGTCACCGTGATGCATTTCCTCAGGTCTAAGGCCCCTTGAATTGTTTCCTTCAACTTCCAAGTATCAAACTCTGGTTTACTTTATCATCAAAAGCTTGAAAGTTAAGAATGAAAAGAGTATTTTCTCGATGGCTGCAAGCATTAGGATGCAAAAGTGTATGTATGGCTTTACTGTTTCATTCCAGGTGACCACATTTCTGGCGTTTTACGGGAAGCATGTACCTGTGCCTGCCCAAGATGTCTCCCTTAGCCGGCTGTGTGTTCAGTGGAAGGGGGAAAAAGTATTTGAGAGTCAAAAGGCAGAAAACAGCAGCTGTCTTGGAGCATTTCTTACACTGGCTTGTTTGAGCTGTGCTGCGTGCTTGTGTCTTTACGTGTTTAGAAGACAGTTTGTTGTGAAATACCAGGTTACCTAATGTGATTTAAGAACTTTGTGTTTTTTCTTAATTGTTTAAATTACATATAGATCATCTTTCTGGAAAGAGGAGGGGAAAAAAAAAAAGTCTGTATTTTGAAGTTGAAGCAGTTTCTCTTTCTGTTCACAGGTGAAATTAAGTTTCTAAAAGACAGTAAGCATTTCTGACTTGTGGCTGGCTTGGGAAGACCATCACCAAGCTGTGTGGAGACGTTCTTTGAGCTTCCACTCTTATGTCTCTAATGGACAAACACAAAGTGAAGCGGCAACGTTTGGATCGCATATTTGAAGGTTAGACATTTCAATTTCTGATGTTAACTGTGTCAATTTCATGGATTACTGATATTTCTGGAGACTGAAACTCTTTTCTTTTGGACGGTCAGTGTATTTTTAATTGAGTTGCCGTTCCTGTCAGGATTATATTAACTGTGCACATATGCTGGTTTGGGGTGAAAACAAATCTAGACAAATAAAAGCAACTAGTGTGTGAACTCTGTACTATTCTACAGTTTGCTTTCAACTTAGTATTTTACAACATCCTACCCAAATGTTGTGAAAGATTGTGGTTTTATATAAAATAACAATCACAAAAGGATAAGATGATTACATAGTGTTCTCCAGGGTCTTTCTCTACAGGCATGCTTTGCATGGATTGAATTAACAGCCTGTATCTGATCCTAGGAAGGAAGTAGAAAATAAAATGAAAATAAACCAAAACAAAAATCCCAGAAGACCCCCAAACTTTAATGACTATTAATAAAAATACCCTGAACTCTAGTGAAAGGAGTGTAATCGTTTGGGTCAATCATTTTACCTTAAGTCACGAATGACTGAGTTGTATATTCTTAGTATTCTTTACTCGTTTGCTTTTAGAGTTGATGTGAAAAGAGGTCGAGGGATAAGGTGTACTATTTTAAGAGTGTATATATGAATGATTGGGGCTAAATGAATTTTTATATTAAAATGTTAGCTTCTCCTTAAAAGGCAAGGCAGTAGTTAATTTCTTTACTAACCCATTTTGATGCAGTGGGAGAAAGTGTACAGACTCCTGGCCACGTGGTCTCTCCATCATGTCTAATGCTGAAGCAGTGAACTGCAGTTGAAACATTTGCTCCTCCACGCATTGGTCTTGGGGACTTTTTTCTAGCAGCTGTGTTGGTGTAAGCAGTCCCTGGCAGCTGATTTCTGTCCTTGTTTTTTTCCCTTGCTTTGTGCCAATATGAGTGTAACTGCATAATGAGCTAGATTGAGAGATGACTCATACTAAAAATAAACTTTGTTGGTATATTTTCCATTTAGGTAAATTCCTCAGTCCAGGTCACTGTTCAGCTGACAAAGCAGTTGCATTGAAGGGAGCAGTAAGAAAGGATCAATGAGGGGTGCCGGTACCGTTTACCCTGACATAGCCAGAGAAAGAGACGTTTTATCGAAGCATCAAAGGGTGCAGTTCCACATTTGCTTTAGATGATTAACCTCCCTGTTAGTCTCTTCTAAAACCGACCAAGCCCGCCCCTGATTGCCAGGTCCAAACTGTTCTCATGTCCCACCTAGACGGGTTGGCCAGGCGGTCAGTTGAATCTGCTCACTGGAGACTAATCCCTGCTCAAAGGAATGGGGAACTGGCTGCGGAGGATGGGGAATTCGGGAAGGCTGCCCCTCTTTCCGGGCAGCTCTGCAGTCGGATCAGCTAGAAAGTACCCAGGGGTGTGCTGGTGCAGTGCATGGTCCTCTTTTCTCTGTTCCCAGCTTCAGGGTTTTAGGTCTCAGGTCCTCAATCCTAGAGTCTCTGTATGACCCCTCAATAAAAAATGCAGAATATTAACTTGACAGAGCGCTCAATTTTTTTATTCTGGGTTTTTTTTTGTGTTGGTTTTGTTTGGTTTTTTTTTTGGCCTGTGTTAGTGAACTGAATTAGCAAATTGTGAGGAGGATGGAGAAACCTGTCTGTTTTGATGGCAGCTGGCAGTTAGATCAGCTCAACCCACATAGTGGAATTTCAGTCTCCTTTTATTGATCAACAGGACAACTTAAGAGGAAAATAGAGTCTGTGATGATGTGGGAAGGAATGTTATCAGGGACAGAGGTGAGAGACCAGTGGCCACTGTGACTGTTTAAAATAGTGGCTTCCCCCAGGCTGCGTGTTCACATCTAGTGATGCTGTTTAATCAGTGCCTTTTGTCTGCCTTGTTTTTCCCAGCCCTGCACAATTCACTGCATCCTACTGGTAAAATCTGTGCGGCCATGCAGTGTAGGGAATTGATCCAGTTGAAAAATAATGTAGGAAAAAGTTTTTTTTTTAGCCACCTCTCCTTCCTAATCCCATTTACCATGTGCTAGACAAATAGATGTGTTGGAAAAATAGAGTGGGAAGACCAGGCAGAAGATGATCAAGAGGAAAGGGGATGAAACAATGGATATGGAAAAATGCTTGAAGTTTTATGGTTCCAGGAATCCAATTTGGCTCTTTAAAATGTCCGAGCTGTATTCTGCTCTTGAGTGTCTGTGTGTTCAAATGTCCAAATGTTCTTTGAGGTTTGTAAACACATCTCTGGCTGATGTTCTTAAATCACTATCCCTGCAGCTGCGTAAAGTGGGATAAAAACTAGGGGGTTGGTTTGTTTTTAAAAAGGCTTTTCCCTACATATGGTCCTGTTCAGGTTTAAAAATTAAATGTGCGGAGTTGTTCTCTGGTATATGTGTCTTCCATAACTCAACCTAAATATTTTATATTTTAGAAATATGCATAACATTTTACAAAGCTCAGGAAATTTAATGAGCTGTATAGCTATTAAAGGTGGTTTATCTTCTCTGTCAGCTTTGTTCATCAGTTTGTGTATAGCTTTCTTCTCTTAAGCTTTTCCCCCAGAAGAGAATGATTGTTAAGATGCATTTTCTTTTTATTGCAAGTTCCACTTAAAAACAGGCTGCAATGATTTACTAACCAGTACTATTACTAACTATATATTTTTTCATAAATTGTTTAAAATAAAAACTTGTGATGGGCAGACATTAATACATTATTATATCTATAAAGAGAGGCCAGTGTCACTCTGGTGGTGACATACAGCATTTCATTACTGTTTGTATCCCTGTTTGAGGAGGGGCTGATAATGAGTTGAAATTCAGTTTCTGAAAAATGAGTGGTGTGGTCCTGATTCTCAAAACAAAATGCTCACGTTAGGAACACGTGCACAGGGCTGCACACAGCTTCTTTGCTGGAGTTAATGGATTGCCACAAACGCTCTTGTAAGTTAGATAACTCTGCGTGCAAAATGTTATTTGAGTCGAACTGCTTTCCTGTGGCTTTAGGTAATTTGCACACTTGCTCATAGTAACTGATCATGCAAATTAAGCAACAAATTGAACAGGCATCACTGGATTTACTATTACCTTGTGAGTTAATGATAGTATGGTAGTAGTACTACTAAATTTCAGTTGATACTCAATGCAGAAAAAAACCCCTGATTCTATTACTTTGGGAGCAATTAGTTCTCTTTTAATGTAGCTGAATAAGTAATTTTGTCTGAGGTACCTATGATTCCCTTCAGTGATTTCTTAAATATGAAACTGAATATTTGCTTTTAGTCCTGAAGCTGTTTGCAGTTATATTTTCTTGCACATTTCAATGGTCTGCCATGTTCATGTATCATCTCAAAAGGGTGGTACAAAATGTGCTTTGTCATCCCAGTTTATATAGTTCTATAAAGTAGAGGTTACTTAGATGATGGAAATTGAAGACTGTCCCTTCAAAAAGCCATATATTAAATTCTGGTTTCTAACTTCCACCAGTAGCTGTGAATTATACTTAGGCGTAAAGACATGATTCTAGGCACTCCGAGATGCTAATATTAAACTCACTTCACAATTTATGAAATAACATTTAGGATTCTTCCCTTGAAGATAAATAGTATCAAGGCATGTGAAAGATTAATTAGTTACTGATTATATTGTTCTTTGTCCCCCTCTTCGGTGGTGCTGGTGATTGCAAAGCATAATTATAGTAGTATACATTTGGCAGAACAGTTGGAAGTGTCACAGTGCAAAAATAAAATGTGTTCATTTTGTGGGTAATTTGAAAAATTCTAAATGTTTTTGGCATTTTGAAAAGTTGTTATCTCTAATTAAGGTATTATTGTACTTTATATTGTAACAAAACTGTAAACAATGCTGTGTTTTTGCTTATATTCTAGAAATCTTTAATTAAATGTGTGTATGTTTTACTGACCGTTGCTTGGAAGTTACCTTGGGGATGTCTGACCTCTGTTGAATTTGCTGGGAGCTAATAGATGAAGTAGGAAGGCAACAGAAGGTGGCTGCAGCGCAAAGAAAAGTCTACGTCAAGCCCATTCACAGACAATTGAGACGATGAACATAGTGAATTTTCTCTAAATACATTACATTGTATAATATATAGTCCTCCATCAGCCACTGCTTTTGGTGGCCTTCCAAGCCTTAGGAAACTCTTTAAAAGGGAGAGCTTAGGGACATCACTGGAACTGGGAGGAGGAGATGGGTGTCTCCTCTTACATTTCTTCTTGCTTGTTTACACAGGTATTAGGGATTAAACAACTACAGCACAATACTGGAAATGTAACTGCAAAATTGAGAGTGACTTTTCCAGTTTGATGATTGCTCGAAACTAGAAATTTCTTTCCAGAGCACCTCGTATATGATATTTATAGCAAAGACTGTAGCGTGTGCAAGTACAACCAGCCTTTGAAGACCCTATATGCTCCCAGACAGATGTTGCATGTTTTTCTAGTTCTGGTTTTGAGGAAGAAAAAAGCAGCTTTGCACACCTCAGGGCTTCTCGGCAATCGTTACAAATCTTTTTCCTTTTTGTGCAGCGCTGGTATGTATCTTAAGGTTATTCTTTGTACACAGGTTGCCTCTTCCTTCTTAAAAATGCTCAGAAGAAAACTTGAAATGTATTTTAGCTATTTTAACAGTGCTGCTTTATTACTTAAGAAAAGAGCATGAGTTGGTCAGGATCACAAATTGGAAAAGAAAGTGCATATTAATGGAATGAGTTTCTGAGATTTCAGATAAAATCTCTCATTTTTTGCTCTTATGAAGGGCAGCCTTTCTTTGGGAAGGTCCGATTACTGGCAGATAACCAAGCGTTACGCTCTTTGAAGGACAGTAAAAGTGCACGCTAAAAAAATAGTTTCTTTTCAAGGATGTGGCCTAGGCTTTCTTTCCTGATAAGAAAACATCTGTGTTTTTAAAGCTTTTTTTCTGCTTGTGGTGCTCTATAGCATGAGATTTAATAAGATGAATCTTCAATTCATAGTTGATGTGGTATATTGATGGTTCCAGGAGGAAAGCAGAAAAAAAAAAAAAAAGCAGGTATGAATTGAATTTGGTTTTCTTCTTTCCAAATTTATAAAAAAATCTGGAAATACAGAATGACTTAGTTTAAAAGAGGCATTCTCTTTCCTGATTTTTTTTCTTGTGCGTGTAACAGAGAGCTTGGCTTCTTAACAAGTGGAAAGTACCAGATTGACAAAAATACCAAGTGTTATTTCATGACCACTGATGGAGCCTATCTGGCTTGCGTAAACTGTGATTTGACCCATTGCAGTTGTGAAATTAGGCAGTTAAGACAAGTTTTCTGCATATTAATGAGGGAGATGGCCTACTTTGGCAGTGCTTGGGTTCTCCCTGAATTTAAAAAAGGATTTTTACTAAAGTTGGTACGTACTGTGTAAGTTGATCTGTAAATAAAAGGAAGGAGGAATAAATGTTTCTAGGCAGTGAGTACACTTAGCTCTTTCTTATGTAAGTGGGAATTGCAGATGTCAAGTTCCTTGGAAAACGAGCTATCAATTTTCGTAACTGACATCCAAATGCGAAGATGTTCGTAGCTGTCTCGCTGCAGACAGCGGAGAAAGAAAGGAAATAATAAAATGTGCAGACGATCGTAAATCACATAGTACTTCATTGGGTTTTCTTTATGCATACTGGTCTTAGTAGTAGGCATACTAAATACGCTAAGTGTTTCTTAAAAAGAGATTAATGGGCTGCCTAGTTGCTTCGTGTCTTTTTGACAGACTTTAGAAGGCGGCTTATTGAAGGATTAGGGCAGCAGAGGGAGCTAAAAGATTCCTAATATTTTATCATTTGTTGTTTCCTAAGTGAAAGTTGCTCCTTCATAACGTACCAATTAACCTTCACAAAAATGTGATTGTCTAACCTTAAGTGCCTTTAGCAAATAAGTAAGGATTTTGAACTGGAGAAAATTCCTTTTCTCCCTAGCAATCCAGTACAAATTAAATTAGGAGTCAGGTAGTAAAAGCTACCAAAATCTTTCTGCAGGAGCAGCCATCAAATCTTTCAACTGTAACAAATGAAAGTGTTTCAGCAAGCAGAGTTTTCTGTGAATAACCCAAGTGGAATATTCAATGAGTAACCCAAGTTACTTTGATACAAGTGTCTTAAAATAAAAATGCAAATGTTCTTGGGTTGCGTACAAGCGTGTTTTAACAATTCAACACTATTTTTCTGTGTTTTGCCTGTAAGAACTTTGAAAATATTTTTATGAGCTTGAAATATAGAGAATTAGGGAAAATATTTAATCTGTTATGTAAGAGTTGTCTTCAAAGAACAGGGAGGCTATTCTAAGGACTAAGGTAAGTCAACCTTGAAATAATAAAATGAAAACGGTGCTACCATGAATCGTCACATAACAAGATCATTTGCCGCTTTACCATGCGTTAAGGAAAGGTATCTGTGTATTTGGGGTATGTTTACCCCAATGTAAAAGCATCCTTTATCTCATTACAATTATATTTGAAATGCTTATGCACAGGCTTATGTTTGGTTTTTGTTTTTATCCTTAATATTCAGTATTTACGGTGCAAGGTATTTTTGGCTTTCTTTTGGATTGCGGCAGTAACCTGCTTTTGTAATTCGAATCTTCATTATGTGCTACCTAAACAGCATTTGAATTTGCATGCACTTAAGCTACTACAACGTTACAGAGGTATTACTAGTAACAATGCAAGCTGTATGAAAAGAAAATTAGCTTAAAAGCCCATTTTGCCCTAAATGATGCTGAACAGTAGCTGCTAATGAAAAGCATTATTTTAACAAGAAAACTGGGGGAAAAAAAAAATCCTACAGAGAAAAGAATGTCAATGAGATTTTTAAATTTTGCTGCAACATTCAGGTCTCTGATTGAAGTTATGAATGTTTTAAAGCAAAGCTGTCGTTTCGTGGTGTCCAGCATTACATATTTGATAGTTACATTTTCATTGGTATATTGAAATAAAATACACTGCTTGTTTGTGACAGGCAGCACCTACGTTCAGCTATATATCCGGAGCACTACATCTTACTGCTGAAATAAAGTCAAAATAGTTTTATTTAATGTGAGTGTCAAAGACAGTGTTAAATACAGTAAACAATGTAGCTTGACACTGGGTTTGCAGGGTTGTAATCATTGTATTTTTAATATCATGTATATTTGAATCAGAATCCAATACTTAACCACACCTAGTTGCCTAATTCCTGAGTAATCTTCAGAGAATTCAAAAAACTTTTTGGACTAGATATTTAGCTTTTATACAGTGCAGATGAGTGCTTTGGAAGTCTAAGTACTTGGTGGTAATATATACTTATTTCTCCCTGGGGTCAGAAGAGATGCTCTGCAAGCCCCAGATTTATACATTGCTTTACACTCTGCTCTGGAAAACGGAACTGTACAAAGATTAAGCGTCTACGTAAACATACTGAAAAATTTAAGTAGTCATCTAATTAGAGCAGACATGTTCAGCTTTCATAGAGGCAGTTCCCATCCTTAGGGAAGTGCAGTCTGAGATGCAAAAAAGGATTTTATTTTGTTTCCTCCCTTAGTGCAGTCAGGATGGGAGTGTGACTATGCAAGTGGAAACCAGAAAATAAAAGTGGAGACAGCCTTCTAGTGCTGAAGGCGTCTGCTGTTCCGTCCTTGTTCCATGAGGTCAGTACTGAACTTGAAAGCTGCCTCTCCTTCAACAGGAGGAATGGCATGGAGGCTTTGCCAGGGGAAGAATATCTCGCAGAGATCGCTCTCCTCCTTAGGAAAGTCATTGTGTCTGATGGACAGGTCATTTGGAGCTAAGAAACCTGTGGTTTCTCTTTTAGCTCTTCTGAAGTCAGATAGGTTAGAGAACAAAAGCTGCCCTCCCACCTCTGTGCCTTTTCTTTTTCTTTGACAGAAAACAGTCAGTGGAGACTTTCAGTGTTACTGTGCTATAAATAACAGCAGGCTGTTGTAATACTCTTGGAACCCCCTTTAAAAAACGAGGCTTTGCTAACTGGAAGTACCTGGCGTTGGCAGCAGGTAAAAGCGGGCCCATTGGCACCACTGTAGACCCAGAAAGCCGCAGTGGTTCGTGACCCTGCTCAGATGCTTAAATAAGAAGGTTCCTTCTTCTGCCCTTTCCTGTGAGAACTAAATTTAAATTGCTTGTGACTTTGAGTAGATGTGTTTTTGGTGTTTTTTTTTAAGCCAGAAATTAGCTGTTCAAAATTACTCATGTTTCCCTTTTCCCAATGCTTATTTTTCAAAGTAGCATCCCATGCAGTGAATTTTCAGACCTCTCATTCTGCCAATTAAATGGAGACGCACCAAAAAACCCAATAAAAATTACAGGCAATGGCAGTAGGACAGCAAAAGATGAAGAGGAAAGACTCGTTATTCTTTTGATCCTGCTTGTATTTTTCAGCAGGTTTCCTTGTGTGCTAGATGATGACACTCAAGTACAAATAGACTATGACTCCAGTTAATAGGTAATTAAGAATAATTATAAGTGTTAATTAAATACATGATAAAAGTCTCTTTTTGTCAAGGAGTGTACATTTGAAGAAATAGTTTTATTAAATGCTAATAAAACTTTTTCCCAGGGAATTTTATCACTATTTCTTGTTCCCTGCTGTTCCTTTCTTTCTTGAAGATTGCATCAGACATACCCATGTGTGTTTTTTTTCGGAGTATCAGATACCACTTAGGCAGGTGTTACTTAGTTTCCACAACATCTGCCAGTCATTTTTTGTTGTCTAACCTGCAGATGGTCATGTTTGCCTGTTTGTGTAGTGCTCCACAAACTCCCATGCTTGTTCCCCGAGTGCTGCTCCGCGCTTGCATGCAGGCACCATCAATTTATCAAACTCAAATAATTTAGTAACAGTTACTACTACTTGCAACAAACAAAAGCAGCTGCGCTCCTGCTATCCTTATCTGCATGAATGCATAGATTGTAAAGGGCTTTTCTGACAAACATGACAAAAGTTTAGAATTTCAAACTGGAATTTAGGGCATGTAAGTCAGAACGACTAGACGCTGATGTTTAGAAACAATATAATAATGCAGAGAATGAATTAGTTACCATAGTAACTGCTTTGTTTAATAATTTGGTGGGGCAATGAATAGAAGGAGCTCAAAACGAAGTAGTAGGAATCCTAATTACATGTTGTGGAACGTGAGTGGCTTTGTTCATTAATATTGAAATTAATTTGATTTTATAACAGATTGAAGAATGAGTGTATAAGTTTTACTTTGAAAGGGCAATAAGAATGATTTACAGGGTTTTTTTGTCGTTTGTTTTTTTTTTTTTCCCCTGGGAAAAATATCACATTTTATATTTGATTATGGCAATGCAGATTATCGATTTCTTAACAATAAAACATGCTCAATATGTTGCATTGTAAGCGTGACTTCAATCTACGTGCTGTGATTTGTTGCCTGGCAGTTGTTGGCAGCCTAGCAACATGCTTCAGTCCAGATCTGCAAAAGGATATAGACTATAGACACCCAAAGTTAGGAGTTACAGGGAAGGTAGATGACTTAGTACTTCAAAGCTCATCTAAAACTATCAGCACCTTGAAATCCCTTTGTACTTTATGGATGAAATTCAAGTTCCCTTCATGCTTTAAGATCATCTTCATTTTCTGTCCTCTGGGAGGCTTGAGCAGTTTCGTGTGCATTTTGTGCTTAAGACAAGGCATGATCCTTAAGACAGAATTAGCTCTTTTGGAGACAGGAGCACACATCAGCTGGACCCTGATTTGCAGAAAGATAGCAAGCATGTTGGTGCTTTATTCAAGAAATTAATGTGCATTGCCTCCTAGCCCAGCATCTCTCGTACAAGGCAACAGTTGGCTGGGTCTGAGATGCCTGCGTGCTGGTGAGTCAGGACGTGCCTGGGGACCAGCTGGTATCATGGAAGGGATTACTGCTCATGTCCTACCGCAGCCTTTCACAAAGCAGGGCCTCTAATTTGAGTCTGTCTTCTCATCTGGATGCCTTTTATTTTTTCTCCTTAATGAAACTTTCAGGAACTTAATTCTCCTTGAGACTACTGGCAGCTTTTGGTTGAAATTGGCTAGTGAGTTAAGGATTTAATTAAGGAGGGCCCAGCGGGTAGATGGACAGACACAATTACATAAGCCTGGTTTCCTTTGAAAATCTGTGTGGAAGGTGCTCAGATATTACATACAGAAACAAGAAGTGCCACCTGGTCGTTCCTTGGCCAAGGAAGCACCTTCCATCACTGGACTCAAGTCATGTTCCCTCCCTAGGCTAGGGAGTCTTCAAGTTGCTTCTGCAAAGTGGCATTTAACAGTGGCTCCTCAGTAGGTAAAACTGCCTGCCCAGGAATGGAGAAACTTTGCGTTCTAGAACATCACCAATTCAAAGACGATTTGTTTTATGAAGGGAGGGTCATCACCCTTTCTGTGTAGTTTGCTGCTATCTGTGTTCCGAGTAATGCAAGATTGATTCATTGTGCCAGAAAGAAAAGGGAAAATGGAGCTCAGTAATGAGTGCTCTAATTCAGGAAGGGAAATTCAAGCTTCTCCTCCCTGTTTCTAGTATGTTTGTATGCATGATTTTGTGGACAGAGACTTAAAACTGTGGACTGTTTCTTTTCTCTAAGGTGAGGCCCCCACCACTGGGCTATTCTTGTCCCTGCCTCCTCCCCTCTAGTCTCATAAGAAACTTGCCCTGATAAAGTATTTCTAAAACCAGCATATCATACCTCAGGCCCACGTTTTCTTCATTCTTCCCTTATCTCTTAGTTGTATCTTAATAAAATTAAATTGCGATAGTTTTGAAATACACTAGCTTGTTTTGAACTTTTCTTTGGTCCTAATCCTTAGCTGGAATTCTGAAATGCTTGTTAATATAATCTCAAAGTTTACAAAATCCTTTCCTGTTTAATTTTAGAGTGTCAGTCTGTGAAACTTCCCAAAATGTCAGAAGATTAGATGAGTTTTGTCCCTTGTCCAAGATGTTGATGCATGAAAGTAAAAGGGAGTTCATTCCAGAGCTGAAAACATCCAATGAAGAATTTTTTAGTCAGTTGCTTCCTTTTATCTGTGATAACCATAAATCAGTGGTTATTTTATAGGTTCCTTGTGATTACAGTAATCAACAAATGCATTGTTGCATCCTGGCATAGCTGGTGAAAGAAACTTTAGAGCAACTCCTGAAGGCCTTGGTATACCAAGGTAATCACACTAGTGCATCTGGTGATAAAGAAAGAAAAGAATGTGGTCTTGCAGTCAAATGTGGTCTTTAGCTGCCTTTGTTTCTGCAATTCTGAGTCTCCTTTTCCTTGTTTTTTTCTGGTTCGCTTTTCTAATGAGGAAATAAAATCATTTCTATGTCATTCCTTGTTTTCTAATGTTGCTTAAAATATTCTTTGTGATATATTCATTTTGTTTGGTGATATGCAAGTGGATTTCCACTGGAAACAATTAGCATTAAATGTTAATTTTTTAATGTTGAACTTGATTTCATTTGCTCTGATTTTTATTGCATTAGTCCTTTATGAATGGAAGCACCTGCAAATATGTTCCTAAAAGCATAGTTTTCCACATAGTTGAAAAATATTTAAATGCTTACTGAATGGTAAATTAAAGTCCTTCTAGATGAAGGTGACTTGAAGCTTTTTGCAGGCAGTAGTATTGAGATGATTTAGCTGGGAAAAGGTTTAGCGGCATTCTGAAACAACCGTCTCTACCAACATTGGCTTATGTCTCCAAAAGCTAGCAAGTCTGGAGACTCGTATGTCAAATAGGGTAGATCCTTCCATCTCGCATTCTCTCTGTGCATGAGTAGCCGGAGGAAACCCATGCTACAGGCTTATATTTCAGTCTCCGCTTCCGAGTTCCTCATGGAAAGTGCTCCTGCCCCTAAGTTGTGGATTCCTCTTTTACAAAAGAAATCCCAATGGGGTTTCCATGTCAGCTGCACCGGTTGTGCCAAAGGCTTGTCAGATACAAGCTTCGGTCTTCCCCGAGTCATGAAGTGCTCCAGAAGCGTGGTTGACTTGTACCTCCTTGACATGATGTAATCATCTAATTGGAAAACGTAATTGCTAAACAAAGATTGTTGGATTGTTCCAGATAAAAGCCTTGTATTGTATGCAATTTTAAAAGCTCTCTTTTAAATGATGTACAGGCAAGTTTATCCTTTTGTGTCATTAAAATCTGACAGAAGATTTTCAGGTAGGAAGATGGAGTTCAAAGAAAAGAAGTACTTTCTTTAGCCTTTAGTGCTTTCTCATTCTATACAGGTCACTTATGAATGCTTGCCTTAACAGGAGAAGTTTGTATTCATAATTGTGATAATTGAGCCGAGTTAGCACAGACGAGAACACTTTTGTATTTTGGAGTACTTATTTTTAATAACTTTATACTTCCTTCAAAACTCGTTAAAGTATATGGAAGTATACATACACAATATAGATCACTTGAAAAAGTAACCAAATATTTTGTATCCAAAAATGAGATATTTTATTAAAAAAAAAAGCTTGTTTAAACATGTAGTTACAGTATTCCTGCCACCTGTCTCCTTAGTCTTGGAGCTCCTATGACCTCTGATTTGCTTCAAGTTTGGTTTTATTCAGGTTTTTTTTGTCCCTTTGCTTATGCAGTTTTCTGGACTGGGTGCAGTTTGTACCTGTTCCCCTTTCTGTTTTTCCTTCATGCCTGAGTACTGCAGCGCTTGTTGTTTTATCAAAGCTGGCACTCTGGTTCCTGGAATTCATCTCCTGTTTACAGCACTTCTGTAGGTCAGAACTGCCATGAAGCACAGGAACTAAAGGTTTATCAGCATTTCTTTGTAGGAGCATAGAGGTATATTTTCTGTTGAAAATTGTATTTACTTTAATTTGGTGTGATAATTGAACTACACTTACATCCCCCGTAACAGGAGGTTGATTTATTAGTAGCAGTTAATTTAAAAGGCTGCTGGATACATCCCCTTTCCTTCTGCGGTATCAGTGGGCTTTTTTGTGTCTTTTTAGATGTCTTCAAATGTAGCTGAAGCCTGGGACAGATCCTGACTTAGGCTGCCAGATGCCACCACCACTTTCATTAACCTTAAATTGTCTTTTAAGTAAACACTTTATAAAATATTAGAAGCCGAGTTTTCATGATTTGTAGGAAGTCTATAAATTCATGTTTAGTCTAGCTGAGCTACTTTATTAAATGAAAGGTTATAGTGATCTAAAACAATATAGCTTGAAAAAACTGCTAAAACTTCAGATTTTGACGAAACTTATTGAAAACTGGAAACTTCTAGAGAAGTAATTCCAAGTAGACATTCCTTAACTGTGAAGGACAGAGCAGGGGGGAGAGAGCAAAAGTTAAATTATAAATAAAAGCAAGTTCAAGGTAGCATTGTATCCTTGACATGAGTAGTATAATCTGTATTGCAGATTGGCAGTAGCCCTGGCTGTTTTGCCTACCCATCCAAAACCAGATGACATTATGCACATGTCAATAGGGAGAAAAATGGTTTTGGTGTTTTCTGTTAATGACACATTTCCCTTTTAACAATTGCATTAGGTCCTTCTAGGAGCATTAAAGGACTATAGGGCAGGGCAATAAAAGCTTATTTGGTATAAAAGTATAAGTTTGTAGAGGGAGTTAATTTCCCAAAAAAGCAATATTCATCTGCTGATGACCATTCAAGAAACAAGAGAAATGCTGACACTGTTGTCAATATTTTGTCTTTTATGACACCTAAAACCAGGACTTTGAGCCAGGTACTTTCAAGCATAGGTTTAGTGTTCAGCTGCACCTGCTCCATCATCAGTCATGACCCGTGATGCTAATTTTGTTTTTAAATATGTTGTCCACAAATAGTGAAGTATTAACAACTTTTTTCTTTAATATCTAGCTCAAATCAGAGACACTGATTCAGTTTTATTTTACTTGCTGAAAGGGTTTTTGTTTGGTCTCTACAGAAGGTATTGGTAAGCTAGAGCTTTCTCATTCAACGTTTATTTAAGAATCATATTGATCATATGATGTTATCAGCAAGTAGAGAATCAGCATAGCTGCTACTAAGACAAAAATATATCTAGACTTGAGGTTTCAGCAGTTAGTGAGGTTATTTTAAGATACAGTCACCATTTGAAGATCTTCCATTAATGCTTAAGATTAGCAGATTTTTTTAAATGGCAGAACATTTGATAGACGCCTTTAGTGTGTGCTGGATGGGATGTTTTCCGAACTCAGTTTCTGTGAAGCTTAGGTATAATCCCTGCTCAGTTTTGGGTTTTTTTTCAAATGACATGACAATACTTCTTCTCCAAAACCATTTAATTGGTTGGAAATAAAGTGAAAGAAAATTAAGGACTGCATGATAAACCAGGGTGTCATTCACTGAATTCAGCATTAGTCAATTCAGAAGTGATAGTGGAAAATGCATTTATTGGAGTTACAGAATTTTTAATAAGATACCTCTACTTACACTGTGGTATCTACAAAATACCATAAATGTTTTGTGTAGCAATTGAGCGTAAGCATGGCTAGCTGCCAGCTAAATCAGGTAATTAGGAAACTGTTAATCTCCTTTCAGTTATTTTCTCTGGCCATTTTATTTTCTTCTAGTTCTCATTTTCCTATGGTTTTTAACTGTGTTTCAAAATAAGGAAAAAACATACTAACCTCATGTGTCAGGGACAGAGCAGTGTCCATGATATTTTATTTAAATCACAAATTGCTGACAGTATATTGATTATTGGTCTCGTCGCTGGAGCCTGAATTGAGACTGTTGGCCTGTCTGTATTCTGGCCTCTTCAGAGTTTGCCATCAGCCAAATGAGGGAAGCAAGAACTAAAAAAGCTAGCGTGGTTGGAAGATGAGAACTCATAACAGAATTAAGTTATGCACTCAGGATTTTTTTAGGTTTGCTAATTTGGTTTGAAGATTGTCTGCTTCAAGTATCCAAACTATATGTGGCATCTTGTGAAGACCAGGGAGGCTGGTGAGGGCTGTTGTAGTTGAAAGTAGGCGCTTTTAGGGAGCAGTTCAGGACTTGCTTGGAGTTTCTGCTGTTCTCCATGGACCGTACGTGGATCCAGCTGGCAAGCGGGGGTAGGGAGCAATAGCATTTCTCGTTGGGAAAGTCTTGAGGAGCTATGCTTGAA
Organism: Nipponia nippon; assembly: GCF_047370975.1. Taxonomy (NCBI): domain Eukaryota; kingdom Metazoa; phylum Chordata; class Aves; order Pelecaniformes; family Threskiornithidae; genus Nipponia; species Nipponia nippon. The sequence goes on along the minus strand of NW_028262380.1, from coordinate 7,957,280 downwards.
AAAGTACCTGACTCAGCATTGCACTCTACGCTATTGATAGTCAGAACACCAAGTCCCTTTCTGGGAATAAGCAAGAAGATTTTGACCTACTTTCCATTAAAGTGTATTCTCCTCAGCCCTAGGTTAGAAAGCAGCACTCCAGCTTCCCGCAGATGCGTCCGAAACCCCTCTCCTGTTATCTTTGCGAATCGGTTTCTGTTCTCAATGCGATCACCAGCGGGCATCAAGTGAAACTGCTGCTGTAGGTGTAGAAAGCATTGCTTCACAAATCGGGTGAGCTGTGAAACTCCTTACTGCGGGATATCGTAGGTTACTAAAGTTTCATGAGTGTTGAAAAAGTGAGTAGGTATGTTTGTGGAGGAAAAATCCACTGGGTTTGCTGAAATACTTCTGATTCACACACCTCCTGAATTGCAAATTGAGAGGAGAGGTTCTGGAGATGAATTACTGGTCTTGCCCTTTTCTCGTGTTCTTTTGTCACTGTTCTTTTCCTGCATCTAGCAGCAGGAAAAAAACACTATTGAGCAAGACAGACCTTTGGTCCGAACCCATCAGAAGTTTTTCTTGCACCCTTGGTTGTGGAAGGCTTCTTTTTTGCTCAGCCAAACGTAGCAGAACTTCAGAGGGCCCTTCTCCCGTTCTTTGAGGCTTCCAGCCTCACTAGCCTCATTATCGGGGTCAAAAATTAAAGTAACACTGCCCACTTGCAGTGCATCGGTATGCTAACCCAGCATATCAATGTCTAGGACCTCAGGTACATGCTGCTTTGCATTTCTAATATTTTCCATTAGGCCTGTCAGTGCAATAAATAATACTGCTTTTCACGACTTCAGATATATATTTTATAGGTGTTGGAAGAAATAAAATTTTAGAGACCACTTCTAAGTTTGCTTTTTTTGGTCTAACTCAGAACTGCTGAAGTGTTTAAAGAAATAAAGGCAGTATACCTAAAAATAAAGAAAAATCAAAAAAAGTCTTCTGTATCAGCTACAGATCCACAACACCTGGATGATGTATGTAACAAATCTATGATCAGATCTCTAGAAGCGCGGTATGGTATGTGATTAAAGATACAGGAGATCAGCACAAGGCTTATCCAGCTGTACTTAGAGTCCTTGTGGAAGCAATTTCCCACTGTAGCTGTTTCCTTAGCTGTGAAATGATGATAATACTTTTACTGTCTGAGGTTTTACAGCAAGGTGAAAAGTTTATATATAGTTAAAAAAAAACAAAACAAAAAAAACAACCAAAACCAAACCCCAACAAACTCTTACAGAGTAGCGCTACTTAGTATTTCATAATTTGTCTATCCAAATCACTGTCTCTACTAAGGAATAATTGAAACATATTTACAGAGAAAATTTGAAAGAAAATAATAGCATTATCAAGCTAAAAAGCTATAACACATAATAATTATATACTTCATGATTCAGCAGTTGAGCTGTTTTTGTGCGTGTAAATGATTTTTACTTAATGGATTATTGCAGCATTTCTGAGCAAGCAGCGCAGGACTCTCCGAAGGGCATACCTTGAGGACACTGCAGCAGCAATATTTTGCTGTGTCACTAGATTTTATCATGCGTAAAGGACGGATTCTTTTATACTTGGGAGTTTTCAAATGGAAACCATTGTTACATTTCTGACTGATTTCACATATGCTAGCAGTGTACAGTAATTTAAAAAGTTCTTAAAAACAAATTGGTTCTATTAGTACAGGGCTTTTGTCCTTTTATTTAAATGTTGTCTCATCAGGTGTCTAACAGCAATTATATAAAATACATGAAGAAAATGAGGAAACCTATGACTACTTCTTAGAAGAATTTTACGAGTGATATCTTTTATGTCTTTTTTTTTTGAAGCAGGAGTAACAAAAATATAAGTGGATTTTAGTTTACTGTTACAGTGCTCTATGGTTAAGTGCTATTACTAAATAGTAAAAATACTCTCTTGATTTTATTGCTTTAGTGATACAGTTACAAGAACTACTTTACTAGGATTCTCGGAGATTTCTAACATGTTTGAGAGTTAGTACATAGAAGTAATTTCTTAGGTTCGGACTGCATCCAGTACTTCATGAATGTGATCTTTCTGAACAGCCGGAGATATAGGTAGTACCTAAGGGATGTATGGTTTCATTAGGATGAGATTTATCTCTGAAAAAAAAAATTAAAATGTAATTACCAGTAAATTGCATTGAACTGCGGATCGTACCCTAAAATATAAGGCCTGTGATGCAAATATTAACTAACAGGCATCTACAAAAAAAGGGGGTGATGTGTCATTTCTGGAGCAGTTTATCCGTATCAGAGATGGTCTCAATTACAACTCTGTCTGTGCCAAGCATTTGTTATATTCCTAAATGTGTAAAATCTGCATGACGGGTCTATAGGCTGCACAATGCAGTATTGTGTTAACCTGGGGTTTTTTTGAAGAACAACATCTTTCTACTGTGCTGATAAAGTCGAGGGAAGAATGGGGAATATCCGGTAAACTTGTGGCATTTTGGATTGAGCCTTTAATGTCAGTCCAAGAAGTAATAGAGCTGCAGAGAGATGTGAAGATGCATAGAATGAAGCTGGTATAACTGTTTGCTTTGGCCTTCCCCCAACCATCTACAGGATAAAGGGAAACTTTTTGTTGAACTTGAGTCAAAGAAATCAAAACAAACATGCCTACATAAAAGAACATGATCCCTAGCTAAAAGGGTAACTTTCTGGTTTATTGAAATGTAATCTCTCACGTTGTTGAAATATAATTAATACTAACACAAAATTTTGGGTTTTGACAAGATGCTGTTTAATGGCTGTATTACCAAAACTGTGTTACCATTTTCACTACCGTTGATAGTGGTTGATAATGCTGCTGGCAGTTTTGGTGAAGAGGCACTACTTCAGCAACCACGGGGGTGGAAGCACCTTTTGAGTCTGATCCACAGAAGAAGGTTTGATAAATTCTGCAGCGATTTGTTGGATGCACTTTGTATTTTTGGTTTGAATTTAGAATGCTGTAGCTGAAGTCATCAGGGATGTAATGAGCCAAAGGTAAGCCAGCTTGCTAGTGAGCAGAGGAGGAAAGATAGTCTATAAAGCAATTAGGATTTTACTTGAGATTACATGATCTGGAAGTCTCTATCATTTCCTGTCAAATATAAAGGAATTCCTAGCTTGAGTAAGGTACCTTGTTCAGGTGCTTTAGGTGGTAGGAAGGATCTGAGCCTAAAAAGGGCTCAGATCAACTTCTTTGGATCTGAAGTTTAGATGGGAGAGCAGTTATTCTTGAAAGCTACCCTGTTGGCTACGTTACTCTATCTTCGCAATAGAGGTAACTCTCTTATTCCTGCATCAGAGTCCATTAAGGAGCCCAAGCGCATCTTGGGCTCTTGACTGTGCCGTATGTTTAATATTGAGAACATTACTTTCTGGAGCTCCGAAAGCAACGCTCCTTAAAAGCAGTACATGCGTGGTTACTTTTCAAAGGGGGGCGAGGAAAAATATGTTGTGTGTTTATGCCTAAACCTAGGTTTTGCAATCATGTTGATATTAGCATCCACACTGCAAACAGTTTTTCAACATTTGGCTTTACTTTAACATTAAGAGGTTGAATTGCTTTATTTTAATTGAGACTTTTGTAAGTTGTGATGGTACTGCCTATAATTATTCTGTACTTTAATTTTTATTTGGAGCTGTCTTTTGTGTGGTTGACAGTTATATGTTTCAGTTATAGTTTATATACCCTTGTTTTCCTAAACACTAAACTCTTTAATTCTGAAATACCTACTTTCCCCATGTAGTCAACATACAGCCATTCTTGGGTGTTCTGCCTACCCCTGTTCCCTTCAAAATAAGTCATGTATCAGATATTTTTGTTTCCCTTTAAGTCTGATATTTTGGTGGCCCTTCTTCCTCCTCCTTGTATTAGAATCCATTTGCATCATCTCAACTGATTTTACCAACAACCTGATTACTTATGCTCCTTCACACACTAATATTAAATTATATGTTGCATCAGTTTGCCTGACAGATAAAAGGAAGAACGTTTCTTATGTCTTGAATGAGGAAGGTAGTACAGTTAAAACATTGTGAAGGCATGCCATCTGGAAGGAGAGAGGACAGTATCTATTTTCCTTGAGAAAGTAAAAAAAAAAAAAAAAACCAAAACAAAAACCCAAACAAAAACAGTGTGCGTGCCCTATCAGAGCACAAGGTAGAAAAAAAGGCATCCCAAATATGCTTCAGTTTTTCAGGTAGTGTCATGGTTTAACCCCAGCCAGCAACTAAGCACCACACAGCCGCTTGCTCACTCCCCCGTGGTGGGACGGGGGAGAGAATTGGAAGAGTAAAAGTGAGAAAACTCGTGGGTTGAGATTAGAACAGTTTAACAATTGAAATAAAATAAAGTAAAATAGTAATAATAATAATAAAAACAATATACAAAGCAAGTGATGCATGATGCGGTTGCTCACCACTTGCCAACTGATGCCCAGGCCATCCCCAAGCAGCTGTTACTGTCCCCTGGCCAACTCCCCCCAGTTTCTATACTGAGCATGATGTCATGTGGTATGGCATAGCCCTTTGGCCAGTCTGGGTCAGCTGTCCTGGCTGTGCTCCTTCCCAGCTTCTTGTGCGCCTGGCAGAGCATGGGAAGCTGAAAAGTCCTTGACTTGGTGTAAACCCTGCTTAGCAACAACTAAAGAATCAGTGTGTTGTCAACATTGTTTTCATCCTAAATCCAAAACACAGCACTATACTTGCTGCTAGGAAGAAAATTAGCTCTATCCCAGCTGAAACCAGGACAGTATACACCCCTTATTCTATACCAACTACATCACACCCAGGTCCTACCCTTTCCAATACATTCCAATTAATCACTACCACTTTTCCTGTCTTTTGATATAGACACACAGATACTATTCCCTTAGTCTATGGGTCATCCCTCTAAAATGTCCATTGAATTCATTTAGTCCATGACGTTGGGCTCCACCTGTCATAACAGTCTTTCAGGGCAGGAGAGAGGGCGTGCAGTGTTGGATTGTTGCATGCTAAAGCCAGTTCTGGTTCCATCACTGCTGCCCTTTGCTCGGTTTCATCAAAGTTCATTCTTCATTCATTTGGGTGATTCTTACTGTAATACCATTGATATGGCATAGAAGTGATGACACTATTGTATAGTGTATTATATAGTAATTAACATTACACAATTGAGTTCATTGGCTATTTTCACCCAAAATCAAATCCCCTTGAGGTACACATTGGGGTTCCTCATCCTTTCTCATTACCCATCAAGTGTACCTAGGTCCTTGAGCAAAAGCAATCCCACAAATGCTTTTGCCTTTGCCTGAGGCAGGAGTAACCCAGACTGTCTTCCCAGCGTATTTTTTTATGGGCATTACAGGGACTTTATCCTCTTCTACAGTACATAAAAGTTTTGATTGGGCAGGGCCAGCTCGATTGGCAGATCCCCTGGTGTTGACTAACCAAGTGGCCTTTGCTAAATGTGTATCTCAATGTTTAAATGTCCCGCCACGCATTGCTCTGTGTGTAGTCTTTAACAGTCCATTGTATTGTTTGATTTTCCCGGAGGCTGGTGCATGACAGGGGATGTGATACCCACTCAGTGCCATGCTCTTTGGCCCAGGTGTCTTTGAAGTTGTTTCGGAAATGAGTCCTGTTGTCTGACTCAGTTCTTTCTGGGGTGCCATGTCGCCACAGCACTTGCTTTTCAAGGCCCAGGATAACGTGCCAGGCGGTGGCATGGGGCAAGGGATATGTTTCCAGCCATCCGGTGGTTGCTTCCACCGTTGTAAGCACACAGCGATTGCCTTGGCATGTTTGTGGGAGTGCGATATAACCAGCCAGGCAATCAATCTGGATCAGGCTGTGGCAAATGGTAGGGCTGTGTTTACCCCCGGGGCAGTTGGTTAACACTATCCCAGCCGAAACAAGGACAGGTAGATACTTCATTTATAAAACTGGCACAAAATGAAAAATATCGGTACAAAAAAATTTGTATATTTGAAGGTACATGTGGACAAACAGAAACAATTCTCTGAAGCTTCAGCCTCTACTTAGGTCCTTATCTCAGGGACCTGCCTGAGTAAATTCCAGAGTTGCATGCCTCCTGGTCATTATTTCTTCTGTGTGTGTTATATTTTATATATATTTTCATCTAGGTGTATCAATGAGGCAGAGTGCCTGCTCTGAGTAAGCACTTTGGATTCCATCTCCAAACTCCGCTTTAATCAATATCGTTTGCAGCAATAGAGTGCTGGGTAGAGTCTCCTTTTCTTGTCTAACCTCAGCCAGGAAATACAACAGATGGGTTTCACCGTGCTTTTTTGGCAAGGAGTAGCACAAAAAAAATAGAAATAAACCTTATTACATATGTGCTTCTCAGCACGATGCTTGTAATGTGCAATAAATATCACTAAAAAAGTGCAAACTTATTGCCAGTTAACCATTAATCAGGGAGAAAAAAAAGTTTGATAGAATGAGCTTGAGAGCAAATGCATCTTAACCTTTACATTAAAAACGGGTAGTATGGTGTTTTTTTTCTTGTATGGAGACATGCGCTTGCACGGAGACAGTATATCTCAATGTACTGTCATGAAATGAAAGAAGATGCAGTTACGTGTTTTTCTAGAAACAGCAAATCCACTGTTGTGTGAGCAATATAACAAATATATATAACAGAGTAAAGGAAGTAATATAATTAGAAGACAAAATCGCATATCTATAATTTTATTGTTTTCAACAAAACCTATTTCTATGAATTACCAATTAACATTTTAAATAATCTGAAGTCTGCCAATATATATAAATCATGTAGACCCGCTAGATGTTCACTGTGTTCAAGCAAACTTGTAACATGTTTCAGACTTCAATAAAACTTTTGGCAAGGCATTTGAGGTGATGAAAGCTGACAAATCTGTAGACTACTTCCAGCTGTAATGGAGACAATACAGGTTGTCTTTGGTTGCCTACGTGGGGTGAGAGTCTTGGGTACATCGGTGTCTCTGCTGTGTACCTGTCACGTCGGAGATGCAGAGGGACAAGTTTCAATGATCAGCTACCCTTTAGGGTTTTTGGAGGTCATAGATGGGGATGTGCGTTTATCCAGTACTAACAGCAAGATTTTATTTTAATAGCAATTCATTCAGCCTGTTGTGCAGCTCAATTAGACTAGTTTCTGTATGTTAGTAGGCTAAGTGATTTTTTTTTTTTAATCCTATCAACTAAGATAAAAGCTTAAAAATACCTTTAGATTTAGAGATTAATGGGCGCTCAACTTCTTTGCATGAGGCTATATTTCTGGAATCACTGTGAGATGCTGTATTCTGTAGGATAGTGCACTGTGGTTCTGTTCGGGTCTGGACAGTACATCCGTTTTCCTAACAGCAATTTCTTCTTCACCTCTGGAAAGATTTCTTCAAATCTCTTCTTCAAGGAGACGCTAATCTCGGTGACACCCGGAGTATGTAATGAAATTCAAGACCTTTCATGTTTTCCTTTTATATATGGGAATTTATATGGATTCTGGTGGTGATCCTGGTCGTTCCTTGTTCCCCAATGGCTGATACAACCTTCTCTGACCCACCATAGACTCACCAGCCATGTCAGCTGTTCCCTAAAAAACCAAAATGGTCTCTTTGGGTAGCTGGATACCTGTTCTAGTCTGAAGGAAAGATTGACATCAGAAGTTCATATTTCCTGTTCAATGCTTTCATTGTTTCACTGATGTCAATTATGTGTGCTTCTACTAACATTACTGAAGAAAAGAGTCAAGATTCAACTGTAGCAATTCATATAATCCAAGAGCAAATAACCTTATAGTTCTTCCTATGAGTTCTACTCAGTAGCAGATTTTACATTCATATGCAACACCTTTCATTATATAGTTTTGATACTCCTTGGTAGACTAATATAAAAAGAAATGTATCTGTTCAAAACCAGAGTAAATCAATAAAACTTCTGTTTTCCACACATGTAGTACTTCACAGCCCTCTATAACTCTAGTTTCTGGTTTTCTGGAGTGTCAGAATCCTTAAAGCGTTTGAGACTAAGTTGGCTTCCAGAGGACACATTTAGTGACATGTTTAGTTACACATCTCCCCTCGTGCTTGAGGTGCTAGGTTCCTTACATTTCTGTTTTTGCTGCAGACTTCAATGACCGGGAAGTATGAGCGCCCTAAAATAGCAGTAACTAATTTAATGCAATTTCTGTTTACTTCTATTTTTCGAATTCAGCAGTAGCATTTTGTGGTTTTGTGTTAGTAATAGGTAATGTGAGTCTGTAGCTTTAGTAAGACCAGAAAATTTTAGGTAAATGAGTGTTTTTTAAAATCATTAAATTTCTTCATCTTTTCTGTTGACAGCCAGTCCCTTCAAAGACAATTGTTTTATCATGGCTAGATCACAATGAGCCATAACAAGTTGGCTTACATATTTTATTGAGACCATAGATGTTATCTTAAACACAGGCTCTGTTTTCTTATTCTATTTTTTGAGATACAATTCTTTTTTTTCTTTTTTTGAGAGCAAGACAGTAACATGGTCTAAATTCAGTGTGGGCGATGGGGGGAATGAAAATGCCCACAACATTTATTGTACGAAATATGCATTGGCGTGCCCTAGGTGGTCCTGAACTCTTTAATTACTGGAGATATTAGAAGGAAGTGTTACAAATAGTTTTGTAAGGTCAGTTTTTGTAACCTTGCAGGTTCTTTGCTCCCCCTCCTTACACCCTGTAGCTCTGGGCAGGAGCTCTGCTGCAGAGCTCTGCCTGCTATGGATCCTGTTGCTTGCTGATTCTGTAGTCCTCTGAAGTTGGATGTCAGTTTTGCCACTGCTTTAAGAAGTTGTCATAAATATTTTTGTCCATCTACTTTTACATTTAAAAGTATAAAGCAAGCCTGAAGAAAATTTTCTTTTATTTTTTTTCATTTTTGATTTTGTTGAGGTGTTTATCACTTACTAAAGTACCAGCTGTATGAGTGTGTGTAGATCCTTTTCATCCTGAATTAAAAGTGATTCCATGTATTGTTAATTCCCCTATTCAGCTGCACTAAACAAATTTCTAAGCAGGTATCTCCATTGTAACAATACCTAGTTAATTAATTTAAAAAAATACAAATAAGTATATTAAACAAAATCATGTTACATCCCTACTATATCTTTTTTTGTTGTTGTTTTCCCATCCTTTTTGGTTGACTCTTCAAATATAGAAAATCTACTCTTCTGTATCCTTGTAAAATTCCATTTCTGTAAAATGTTGCATGCTCTAGTGAGCCATTTAATATAGATCTCTCTTGCTTTTGTTTACTGATAATGTAAATTTAAGATATTTTACTCTGGTGGCATCTACACCAATGCACACACATAGGCAACAAACAGGAGGAGCTGGAAGCCCTTGTGCAGCAGGGAAACCATGACATAGTTGCCATCATGGAAACATGGTGGGGTGACTCGCACAACTGCAGTGCTGCAATGGATGGCTCTAAATTCTTCAGAAGGGACGGGCAAGAAAGGAGAGGTGGTGGGGTAGCCCTGTACGTTAGGGAGTGTTTTGACAGTTTAGAGCTTGATGATGGTGACGATAGGGTGTGTGGAAGACACTTCCTGACCCAGCTGGTGAGGGAGCCGGCTGGGGAAGGCACCCGCTGGACCTCTTGTCTGTGAACAGAGAAGGCCTGGTGGGTGATGGGATGGCTGGAGGCTGTCTTGGGCACAGCGATGACGAAATGACAGAGTTTTTGATTCTTGGAGAAGTAAGGAGGGGGGTCAGCAGAACTGCTGCCTTGGACATGCGGAGGGCAGCCTTTGGCCTGTTCAGGAGCCTGGTTGACAGAGTCCCTTGGGAGACAGTCCTGAAGGGCACAGGAGTCCAGGGAGGCTGGGCATTCTTCAAGAAGGAAACCTTACAGGCGCAGGACTGGACCGTCCCCATGTGCTGAAAGACGAGCCGGCGGGGAAGAAGACCGGCCTGGCTGAACAGAGAGCTTTGGTGGGAACTCAGGGAAAAAAAGGAGAGTTGATGACCTTTGGAAGAAGGGGTGGGCCGCTCAGGAGGACTACAAGGATGTCATGAGGTCATGCAGGGAGAAAATTAGAAGGGCCAAAGGCCAACTGGAACTTAATCTGGTTACTGCCATAAAAGACAATTAAAAAAATTTCTATAAATACCTTAGCAAAAAATGGAGGAGAATCTGCATCCTTTATTGGATGTGGGGGGAAACACAGTGACAAAGGCTGAGGAAAAGGCTGATGTACTCAATGCCGTCTTTGCCTCAGTCTTTAGTAGTCAGACCAGTTGTTCTCTGGGTACCCACCCCCCTGAGCTGGAAGACAGGGAGCAGAATGAAGCCCCCATAATCCAAGGCGAAATGGTTAGTGACCTCCTACGCCACATAGACACACACAAGTCTATGGGGCTGGATGGGATCCACGCAGGGGTACTGAGGGAGCTGGCGCAGGTGCTCACCAAGCCACTTTCCATCATCTATCAGCAGTCCTGGCTAACCGGGGAGGTCCCAGTTGACTAGAGGTTAGCAAATGAGATGCTCATCTACTAGAAGGGTTGGAAGGAGGATCCAGGGAACTACAGGCCTGTCAGCCTGACCTTGGTGCTGGGGAAGGTTATGGAGCAGATCATCTTGAGTGCCATCACTCCGCATGTGCAGGACAACTGGGGGATCAGGCCCAGTCAGCATGGGTTTATGAAAGGCAGGTCCTGCTTGGCTAACCTGATCTCCTCCTATGACAAGGTGACCCGTTTGGCAGATGAGGGAAAGGCTGTGGTTGTTGTCTACCTGGACTTTAGTAAAGCCTTTGACACCGTTTCCCACAGGATTCTTCTGGAGAAACTGGCTGCTCATGGCTTGGACAGGCGTGTTCTTTTCTGGGTAAAAAACTGGCTGGATGGCTGGGCCCAAAGAATTGTGGTGAATGGAGTTAAATCCAGTTGGCAGCTGGTCACAAGTGGTGTTCCTCAGGGCTCAGTACTGGGTCCAGTTCTGTTTAATACCTTTATCAATGATCTGGATGAGGGGACCAAGTGCACCCTCAGTAAGTTTGCAGATGACACCAAGCTGGGCAGGAGCGCTGATCTGCTGGAGGGTAGGAAGGCCCTGCAGAGGGACCTGGACAGGCTGGATTGATGGGCCGAGGCCAACTGTGTGAGGTTCAACAAGGTTGAGCGCTGGGTCCTGCACTTCGGTCCCAACAACCCCTTGCAATGCTACAGGCTGGGGGAGGAGTGACTGGAGAGCTGCCTGGCAGAAAAGAACCTGGGGGTGTTGGCTGACAGCTGCCTGAACATGAGCCAGCAGTGTGCCCAGGTGGCCAAGAGGGCCAATGGCATCCTGGCTTGTATCAGGAATAGTGTGGCCAGCAGGACCAGGGAAGTTATCGTTCCCCTGTACTGGGCACTGCTGAGGCTGCACCTTGAATCCTGTGTTCAGTTTTGAGCCCCTCACTACAAGAAGGACATCGAGGTTCTGGAGCGTGGCCAGAGGAGGGCAATGAAGCTGGTGAAGGGTCTGGAGCACAAGTCTTATGAGGAGCGGCTGAGGGAGCTGGGGTTGTTTAGCCTGGAGAAGAGGAGGCTGAGGGGAGACCTTATCGCTCTCTACAACCACCTCTCCCCAAAAGCCCAGTGGACCAAAAGGTCAGTTTGGTCTTTTCAAATACAGTCACTTCTAAAGAACAAGTTTACCACTTTGTTGATGGGATTTCCTCTTGGGGGGTTGGGGAGTATTAGATTCAAAATATACCGTGTTCAGCAAATGGAATAACTGAACAATTTTAAAATGAGAACTTGATTAAAAATAGTTTGAGGAAAATGAGGGGGATAACTTCTGACATTTTTTAGTGTCTCTTGATTTTGATTTATTTGGTGTTTTACCATCAAATGACACTATGACATTGTCATTATAATGATATTTCCTGTCTGAAATATTATTAATGTGACAATTTTTTTCTTTTCTCATTGCACCCATCACACCTTTTTAAAAAATAAAAGACTTAAGTCCAGTCTTTCTAGACACAATTCAGAAATTATTTAGGCTCAGTATCCATAATATTTCGTAATCAAAATAAAAATCCATTTTTGTATATTAATGCTATCCTATAATCAGTTACCTCAATACTGCTGTGGCTTATGGACATTTGAAGTATTTATAGTAGGAAGTACTTTAGACAGTGTTGGATTTAACAGAAGGGATAAAACCGAATTTCGTACCAAGGTACTGTGGACGTCAGCTTTGTAAGGGCTCTGTACTGTGTGGTGTTCTGCAAAGATTTTTCTGCACAAAATGCAGTAATTTCAATGAAGATTATTTTTTATTCTTGCATCATCATCCTGCTGCTGGTCATTAATCAGTCCCTTACCTTTTCAATTTTGTGTATGTCTTACTGTTAAATCTGATTTTTTTTTTTAATGACTTTTGCTTTCTTATTCTAACATACTTGACACTTAATATGATTAAATGGCTGTGTAGGGCATTTAGTTATGTATACCCTGTGAAGTTTGTATGTCTGGAGACCAAGTGATGTTGACCCTCTCATGGGACTAAAATCTTTGTTCTAGCTTCTTCGCTGGTGTAAAACAATATTAATACTTCCTAGTGTTGCCCAGAAAATTCTGGGTGCCCCAGATACGAGATGCTACAAAATGGCAAAATACTGTTGAACATATTTGTTTGCTTTCTTACTTTGGCTCCAGGTGTTCAGGTTATTGAAAGGATAGGGATGTTTGCTTAGTCCCTGAAGGGAGTTTCTAGTTCAAACAAGTTGAAACTAGTTTCTTCTTGCAAGGCTGTTGCTTTTCAGCCCTCGTTAAATGTTGTCCATGCCAAGGACTGCTGTGGTGATCTTTTCTACCATGTTAACTACTCCTAATTTTTCTTTTTTTAAACTCAATAGAGTTTTTTTTCTGTGTTTAAATAAAAAGTAACCTTGTTCACATAATCTAAGTGCTGTAAGTCCTATGTAAGTCTTTGGGACGCGATGGAAGCTGCTCTTCCTCATCTGTGAATTGTAGCTGCATTCAGGTGGTTGAGAAGGAGACACGTGCGTCAGGAGCCGGGATTTACAGCCAGGATTAAGTTAAAACACTTCTGTTTTTTGCTGTCCCAAAAGGGTGCAAAACACACATTTTAGCTGATACGTTAAAAGAAGGCGTTTAACCCTGACCGTGGGGCAGTATGATAGGCCATATGCACTCCATGTAAAATACACATGGATTCACCGACGGTCACTGTAACAGTGTTACTTCACTGTAAATAACATAGTGGGTATTTCGTAAGCAGCTGATTGTAGTAACGTTGTCTTTTGGAGGAGGAATAAGGATGCACACTCTTCTTATAGCAAGTGACCCGGAACACACGTACGGTACTGCAGAGCACTCCAGAGGACGTTTATAGCCCACTCTAGCTTCATCTGCCACCTTCTCATTAGATTAATGGTGGAAAAAGATGAATACAGCTAGCTGTTGAGCTTTATCTCCTTTTCCAAATGTAGTAAAATGCTTATTGCATAGTATGTAGAATTTAGGTGATGTGGTACATCATGAAATGCTCCTACAAGCTAAAGGTAAATTCATGTAGAAGCAAACTTGGGCCTGAAGTATGGTGGTAAACTGAAATGTATTCATGCTTCAATACATTTTAGCAAAGAACTGAAATTGGATGCTTCAGCGTATTGTAGAGTTCAGTCTTCATTACAGTATCAGTTGCTGCTATTTGTAGAATTACAGAGGTCTTATATTCACAGAAAGAAGCATCAAGTACAGGCAAACACCCTGGTTTGAAGCCTTAGTATTGCCACTGCTTCTAAAAATGGTTAAGCCTATTTATTTTTTTTTTTGGGCAGAACCATTTTTAGAACTTCTGAAGACTATTAAACTCTTCCAAAAAGGCACATAGGAACAGACAATCTTAAAAATAAATGTTAAGCTGTTGTTTCTGATTTACCCATCAAAACTGCTCTATTCTTACTCATGTTGCAAGATGGGCTGCACGAAGAAGCCTTACTCTAGCGAGAGTGTGAGTGCAAAATGCAGTGAAGGATGTTAATTACTGCATATTTTACCTAGTTTTATGTCTTCAGTTAGTGGATTGTTTTCTGTATTTCAGACAGCTTTGAAAACAAACATATCCCTTTCATTGAAAAATAAGTTTATATTACCCCAGTTGAACAATATTGTCATTCCAAATAGGCTAAATATAAAGTTCTGCCATATGTAGTATTTGCTATGGGCTATGTTGTTTGCAGTGTGCTAGGTTCTGTGTTCCTGTGTTGCAAAGAGCTTATGAAGGACTGGAGAAGTAGGGGAAAAAAGTCCATTTGCTTCCATTAAAGAAGCAATAATTAATAAATATGTAAAAGCCCCAAACCTTTCCTTATGTATGCAGAGCTGCGATGAGGAGGGAGGCAAGTGAAATGAGGTGTGTTGACCTCCTCGTGAGCAAATAGCGAAGCTCAGGAGCATTTTCAATTGAGATGTTAATGCTTAAGATCATGCAGGTTTTTTAATCAACTGGTAGTTTCTTTCCAAGTCAAAACAATTGCTGAAACCAAAACAATGTCAGCTCTGCAGTTAGTTTATTATGGGATTATGGTAGATCTGAAATGTTATCTTAAGACTATTATTAACTGTTAATTGACATTTAATTCTACTTAGTTTTAATATAAACGCTTTTCTGTTAAGAGTTTGCTTTGCAGAACAAAGGGAGAAGCATATTTGTATACGTACACGCAGAGAGGCAGTTTTAGTGATGTCTGATCTAATACTACATCAAGGGGAAACAGCTGTGATTTAATGAGCACAAAGCTAACTGAAGTTCATGACTAGGACTGTGTTATTGATGTTCTTGGAAGGGTTTAAGAAAAATCTTCTCGCCCTGCATGTGACTTCAGAATGTAACCGCTGAAGTAGGTTGTGCCAGGAAAGAGGGTTGCGTCTGCAAAACTTCAGAGCTGGGTCTCTGAGTTCTGTGTAATTGCGTAATTAAAATACAACATTTCATTGAACACGCCTCAGCAGAGGTCCCAAAGCTACCTGACATCTCTCTGCAGAAATCCCACCCTTTTGGCAGGAAGGACGTATGCGCGCTGGCCTGCTCAAGCCCAGGATCTTCCCCTCGGGAGAGGCGGTGGGTTCATCGCGCCGGGACTGCCCGCAGATCTGCGGCTCTGGGGTCCAACACCTCCGGGGTGGTCTTGAACTGCTTTAACAATACCGTGTGATTTAACGATAATGTTTGATCGTTCTAGGGATAGGGAGACAGGTACAGGCAAAGACTCTGGTTTGATGCCTTGGTATTGGCAGTACTTCTAAAAATGGTTAAACCTACTTAAGTGTTTTTTTTTTTTTTTTGGCAGAACCATTTTTTTTAGAGGTTCTGAAGACTCTGGCGTGCCGAAGGCAGCTGTGCAGTGTGCGGGGCGGCCTCTTGCACCTCCCCAGAGGAGTCTTCACTCTTCATTTCTAAACCACCACTGTGTTTCAAAATCCAGACATTATCTCTTGTTCCAAAAAAAAAAAAAAAAAAAAAAAGCAAGCTTCAGCTCAGCCCTCAGCACTTAAGTGTTGTGTATTTTATGGAATACTGAGGAGCTTATTATGAATTAATTCAAGATTCATAAAAATTAGTACTTACTGCTACCAAGAATTATAGGTTTCTACCTTATGAGCTACCAGAAGTGAAGAATCAAGCTCAGGTTTGGTTTTTGGCTGCCTCTTGAAGGTCGGTGAGACCTTGGTGTTGGAGTAAAGCATCCACAAAGCGTGGGGGTGTGTGTGACTCCAACCACAGAGGCCGATTCCTCAGTACGCACCCAGTGTTCTTAAAGACCTTGAGCCAGAACATGTTACTCACGACCATCTGTTGAATAATGATGTTTGCGGAGGCCAGACATGGTCCTTGTGTAAGCAACTGTAGGCACAATTTCATTCTGTATGTCTTAACTCTTAGTGTAAAGAAGATCTGGAAAGCAGCAGGGTGGTTGCAGCTGGAAAACTGAGCTAAAGAAGAATTATTTCTTCCTGCATAAATTCACTGACAGGTGGTGTTCAAAATAAAATAATATTTTTCTAAAAGGTGTGGTATGCAAGAGAGGTTACCAG
Source organism: Nipponia nippon (assembly GCF_047370975.1). Classification (NCBI taxonomy): domain Eukaryota; kingdom Metazoa; phylum Chordata; class Aves; order Pelecaniformes; family Threskiornithidae; genus Nipponia; species Nipponia nippon. Next base: position 7,941,158 of record NW_028262380.1, on the reverse strand, counting down.
TGGAGTATTGAGCCTGACTTGCTTAATGTGGATCACCTGGCATCAGTAGAGGGGCTGTGCTAATGACTAAGTTGGAAGGCATCCTAAATATAGAAGAGAATCAGGATATTGTACAGAAATAACTGAGATGACATTGAAAACTGGGCTAATAGAAGTGGAATCAAATTCAAAATGCAAAATCGAAGGTCATATCTTCTAAGTGAGTAATAGCAGAGTTTTGTAAAATAGGAACTTGCAATAAGATCCTCATTATAGATAAATAGTACTTGGATGATCATGGGATGTGCTTTAGCAGTCCCTGTGATATGCATAAAAACAAGCAAACAGAATTTTCTGCTCTATCAGTGTGAGTTCATCATTTCTGAACAGTTTAACGAGTGAGGTGAAGAGACTATCATGTAAGAGGGAGACGTGAGGAGGGTAGAGTACTCATCCTGAGAGAGAGACAGTATGGAGCAAAAGTAAAAGAACTGAAAGCCAATGGCTACAGAAGAAAAAATGCGGAATGAATTGAGGCTGAACGCTGGGAGAGGATTCCTGACGGGCAGAGCACCCAAATCCTGCCACAGCTCTCCAGGGAGTGGGACAGCAAAAATTGCGGGGGTTTCCTCAATAGGAAGTTCAAGTTCATGAGAGGAATTATTTTACATAGTTCCTGTAACATCTTAGACCTGTGCTGCTAAGAAATGTGTTGCGCCAGTAGCACTCTTAATGCTTCATTCAAACGATTTTCTTTATGTGAGAAAAGTGTGGATGTTCACAACTATCGCATATTTGAGACAACCTGCTCTTGGAGTAAACTCCCATTCTGATAAATGTTGTGATACAAGTACATTGATACTTAGGCCAAACGTGTAACGTTAAGAAAAGAATATATTTAACTAACGTGTTAAATATGTCATCACAATAGAATGTACACATATCCTTCAAAAGCAGCTCAAAAGCTCCAGAACAAAACTCCAGGAGGAAACTTTAAGAGGAAGTAGATGGGCTACAGATACTCATTTCTAGATGGTTATCATGTTAGTTGCTGATCTGAGAAAGCCGATAAATTCTTGAAAGACTATTTTAGATTTTAGTACCGTATCAACTGTTTTCTTAAATTCCTTATGGTCTCCAAATTACACCCATGAAACATCAGCTATGTTTACCAAAATATTTTCAAATTTAGATGAGGGTTGCAACACAGGGAGATAGTTCAAAGAAGGAAGCGTGTATCTGGTGTTGACAGTTTTGCAAAATGATGTGAATGTGCATGTACAATATTCAGAATTTTCACTGTAAGTAAAAAAAAAAAAATAGATCTTTACTCTTCCAAAAAAAACACACCCCAAACTCCAACCCTATCATTATAACAGATTTTGACTTTAAAAATAGCATTTGTTCTTGTGCTTTAAATCAGAAAGTATTGAAGCTTTTCATTGTAGCAATATATTCTCTCACCATTGAAAACCAGCGTGGAAAAAGACAGCTGTAATGGGTTCCCACATTTTTTTTAAGTGTCTGTGCGGAACCTAGATCTCTGGGAATCTGGGCTTTTTAAGCCCTATAAGAGTGCAAACAATAATAAGAAATGCTTAAATAAATAAAAAAAAAACAACCCCCAAAAAAACCAAAAAACTGAGTTTGTTGTTGTATAATGTTCACTGCATAATGAATGCTGTAAATTTGACATTTGAATAAGCGAGTAAAAGAAATGTTCAGATTACTGAGCTTATAGAGATTGCCTAGCCCCTGCCCCAAACCTGCCCATGGTGCTGCCCTCCGGTATAACCTCGCTTCCCTTCCCCAACAGGTGCTGGTATGTAAATAGCCGAATGTAAAGCCATGCAGGTAGGACCAGAGGCTCTGAAGAGTCATGGGAGTTAAAACAGTGTCCTTAAAGCAGTGCTTCTGTTAAAGATCTGCAGTGTTATCCCATGTCAAAGATGAATATCTGGATAATTGGATGTATGAGCAAGAGAAATGCAGCTATCTGTTTGAGAGGCAGCACTTCACAGCATGCTAGAGATTTAGGAGAGTCATTGGTTCTTCAGAGAAACTGTGGTCCTACCGAGACCTCTGGCAAAGTGTCCTTTCTGAACACTGGTGGAAGGTGTTTGCCCTGTAGGAATGGTCACATTTTAGTTTGCTTTTCATTTAAGATATTCAACAATTCTGCTTGTTCCAAGAAAAGAATGAGGTGACTTGGTCTTGAAGTACTTCATTAAATGATTATTGAACTGGATCAGGCCGTAAGCACCATCTGGCCCAATGTCCTGTACCCAACAGCAGCCAAGAACAGAACAGGCCAAGTATGAGCATGGACTTCTGAACCTGATGCAGCCTCTGTGTTGCACTCAGTGATATAGATATATATATACACATATAGAGAGAGAGAGATATGTGTGTGTGTGTATATATATTCTTTTTTTTTTTTACCCTAGGAGCGCAGCTGGTGCTCCTTTTGACTCCTGTGAACTTAGGTCTCTGCATTCTTGTCTGGAAAGGAGGAAGGTTTATTAGAAGAAGATGTACCAGGATCAAGTGACTGGTACCATACAGATAAAAAGCAGGAGTGGGCATTTTTGACCACGGGAATGGCTATTTAGGATAGAAATGTTGTCATTCTGGGTGATAAGGTAAAGACGTCCTGGTATATTTGATTATAATACTTAACGTTATGCATGCAGATACATTTTAGAATAGACTAAGTAGGTATACATATATGCATGTATGCAGTCTTAATATCAGGGATAAATTTGCGTAATTATAGCTCATAATTTGTCTGAGTTGCAGCTATTTTTGAAAGTTAAATAATTGCTGATAGGAGGGAGTGGTAATTTGTGGCAAGAGAAAATGCTCTCGCCTCAGCTTATCTTGAGGGTGGTGGGTGTAATTCTGAAGCTAGTCCTCTTTGCTGCTTCTCTAAAATATGCATTGCTGCTATCTGTAGTCACGTTTTGGTGACTGAAAAGATTCATAGCAGTGTGGGTATTTTCCTAGTAAATGAAATTATCACCGTGCAGAAAATCTGTAAAATTTTGAAATAAATGGTGGTTTATAAGTGGGAATATTTAGGTATATTTTCCAAATAAAGATATTTCATTCTGAAAGAAAATGACATTTTATAACAAATTTCCAGTTGCTAATAATATGCCAGAGAATAGATTTTTTTTTTTTTAAACTGATCTAGGTTGCCATACTTAGGGAAGACAGCAGCTTATCTAAGTAGTAAGCCATTTTTAAGGTACCGTGTCTGTTTATTAACTTAACGATGTTCTATAAACGATTAGATTGAAACGTGGATATAGCCTTTGGGAAGATGAATGTCATGAGAAAGAGCTGATAGAATTATAACTTCAAATATGTTCCTGTTTACATGTTTAATATATGATTAAATGTCATTTGTTTAAAAAAGGAATTCAATTCATAATGGATCTAGTATAAACAAATACTGGTTTTATATTACTTAGGCTCTATTTGATTTTTGTTTTATGACAGCATTTCAGAATTAAGATTCCATTATTTATTAGCTAGAAAGAAGGACGGAAAAGACCTCGTATGGTGTGTTTAGCTAGGATATTCATGGAAGTTTGAGAAAGTGGCTAAACGTTACGGATGTAAAATACTCACTGACTCACTGAAGCATTGCAAGTATGAAAGTACGCTTCCAGGAAGCGCTGGGTGTTTTACTATACACGAAGTATTTGAAAAACCTGACAAGGCTTCCATAATGTGAAGACTGCCTGAGAGCACCACGTACCTGGCATTACAGAGGATTAAAACTAATTTTAGGACAGCCTTCTAATGCTGTTGATATGGCATAGTTAGCCTGCAGAGACGGAGTACTAAGGAGTTTCGGGAACTAGTCATTGTAAGCTTCAATCAGTATTTTAAATACTTTGTGTAGGACATGTTTCAAAGCTGTATAGCAATAACCTAACCAGGATAATGGAGACTGTCGAGGTGCCTAAGTGCGTTCTTCCCAGAAGTAAAGCCTTTGCCGTAAGAGATGCTCCGTCTTCCTCCCTGGGGAAGGAGTGACTTCTCCGATACCTTTACATGAGGTTGGAAGTGCTCTTCTTGATGCATTTCTCAGTAGTGGAAAATATTCGTACAGGGAAGTACTTAACTACATGATAGCTTCAGACCTTCAAGTCCAATGGGATTCACTGTATTCCAAAGTTCAAGCAAATACTTAAAGTTACTCAGCAGGCACAAAGTTTTGATAAACAATGTCCATCTATCAGGTAAGACACTTGCCTTCATGTATTTAAGTAAAATTTTCATCCTCCTAATTCTACTAGAAATCTTTGTGTACTCCAATAATGACAGCTGCTGAAGTCTGACTAGTTAAGGGATTAATTTGCTATAAATATTCCCCTGTGTAGGTAATCTGGTTTTATTACTTTTAACACCAAAATCAGCAACATATTTGAAGGAATAAATTGCAAAGCAAGGAGAAGTCTAGAAAGTAATTATTACGGATATGGTAGTGAATTCTCTAACCACCACTTCAATGATTTTTTTTTTTTGTTGTTACTTCCAGTTATGCTTTATAAAACATGTTTATAGACTATGTCAGCAACGTTCTTCCTCAGTTGCTGTTGCAAAGACTATTTTTGCAGTTTATCACAAAATGCCAGATTTGCTCAGCATGTAATTTAATCTTATGCTTGGAAGCATCCACATTACTTGGTTATCGTGAAATTATTCTTTAATAAAAATGTATGCTTTGTGATCTATATTTTATTAATTTGGTGAGTCAGTTTATCGATTGTTGCAGATGCCATGAATGTATAATTTGTCACAGTTATTGGTTGCCTGTCAGCAGTTTGTAGCACCACGGAGTTCTTGGCTCTTGGGGCACCTTAGAAATAAGTCTTTCTTGATCTGCGAAAGAAAACCTTTCTCCTGTGAATTATCATCAAGACTTGGGTTGATATCAGGTTTATCACTTCACGGCATGTATTATCCTGTATTAGCCAAACGTTATGAACAAATGAATAACATGGCCTGTTCAGGCAAGAGTTTTCAGCAAATACAATTTAGTGATTTTTAAATGCTGGGAAAGGAGGTCAGGAAGAGCACAGCATTAGAAATGGGAGGCGCAGATTTTCTCACTATTTTAGTTCACTCTAAACTTAGGAATTATTAGCGTCACTAGACTGGAAAAACAAAAGAAAATTCTGAGCTTTTTTTATCCTCTCTTCTGCAGTTGGTAGTTTTCTGCTGTAATATACAGCAGTCAGGAGTTCTGTTGGTTGAAAAGTTTATTTTTATGAACAAATGTTAATGAATTTCAATTTTAAAAAAAAAGACTATGCCTTCAATATTTTATTTTTTCTTTAGTAAAACAGATATAGATGTATGTATTTCCAAAGTTGTTGGACTTTGAAAGTTTACTTTGCTAATAATTTCCCAGTAGTGATACAGCAGAAAGCTTTGCATGCTGAAGCTGTGTGGTTGCAACATCTGCTGGTTTCGTTTCGGTGTTTTTGAAGGCTGGGCTCTGCCCCCCAGAAGCCTGTTCCAGTCGTGCCCCGAGTTTGTGTATCGTGTTATTAAAAAATAGTGGCTGAAGGGACACTCTTCCGAGCCTCAGATTTTAGCTGGAGTAGGTTGTAGGGTTTCTCATCCCTTTATCTTTCTGGATTCTCTAAAATATTACTTTCTGGTGCTTAATAGCCATCGGTGTTGATGTACGCAGGGGCATCCCTTCGCACTTAGCGGAACGAGTTCCCTGGGGGGTCCCGAAGTTGTTGGTCTGTATGATGTACGTTGGGTAGAAAAGTCGGGGGGGGGGGGGGGGGGGGAGAGAAAAGAAAAAGGAGAGGAAAAAAAAGGAAAAAAGAAAGAAAAAGGGATGGAAAAAAAGAAAAGGGGGGAGGGAAGGGTAAAAAAAAAAAAACAGGAAAAAACGTGAAAAGAAAAAAAAGAAGGGGGGAGAGGGCTGGGGCGCGGGGGGCCTGGCCCCCTCGCCGGCTGCCCAGCACCTTCCCCACCTCCGCGGCGCCGCTCCGCGCCGCTCCCCGCCCCCGCCGGCCGCGTAATGAGCTGCGCGGGGGTTGGCGGAGGGCCGGCGGCGGGCGGCCGCCATTGGCTGCGGCGGCAGGCTCTCCGCCCCGATTGGTCGCGCCCGCCTGCCCCGTATTTTCAGCAGCAGCAGCAGCAGCAGCAGCAGCGGCAGCCGCAGCAGCGTCTTGCGGGGGGGAGCCGGCGGCAGGGATGCAAGGTGGGTGGATGGGGTCCCTGCCCGGCCCCCCTCGCCCTCCTGAGGCCGGTCTCTCGTTATTAATTATTATTTGTAGGATCCCCCCCGCCCGGCGGCGCTGGGCGGGGTGCTGCGCTCCGGGGCTGCGCCAGCGCGCAGCGGTGCGGGGGGGCCGAGTCCGCCGCAGCCGGCGGGGGGGGGGTGGGTGAAGCGCCAGCGCACCCCTCCGTTCCTGCCCCGGGGGAGGGGGGGTCTGTTTTTGGGGGGAAGGGGTTCTTTGTGCGTGTCCCTGCGCCGGGGGGGGGGGGGGGGGGCACAAAGGCCGTTGTTCACAAGTTTGCCCAGCCAGCGGGACGGGCTTAAAACGCGAGATGCCACCAGCACGGCGCAAGTCAATGATTTTATTCAAAATTACCGTAGTTCTCAGCGCTGCCTGGTAGAGCCCCGCTGCGGGTGCCGCTGGCAGCCCCCGGGGAGGGCTGCGGGTGCTGCGCAGCCTTCGGGCCCCTCCGCGGGTGCTGCGCGGGTTTGGGTGGCCGTGGGCTAACGCGAACCCCCCCGAGCGCAGAGTTTGCGCTGCGGCTGTCTCTCGTTTTGAAATTGAGGTTTGCGTCTGTTGAATGGCAGAAAGTTAAATCAGAATCGGCTCGGGCTGTCAGCAGATCCCCGCTGAAAATCCTGGATCCTTCCCATAAGTTGTTTCTGTGGGTTTGCTAAATATTAAATCGCTGTTTCCCCTTCAGTCTGAGATTATAGCTAATTGGAAATGGATGTGATTATGTGTTGTTATCTGAACATATTTTGTTTGGTTTAAATTTAAAATAACAAATATGAAGTTAAATACCTTCCGTTTTTATTTTGTCTTGTAAATCTGTTATATGGCTCTGGGACAAATTTGGCTCTATATTATTTTGTAGCATGTCTAATATCTCTTTTTCATGAGGCGTTTTACAGTCAACTGTATTTATTACATTTCTTCCGTATGTTTCATCTCATATTAAAACTGCATCCACCTTTCTAAGTTCTGAGTTTCTTAGTGGTTTTCATGGCAAAAGTTATTTCTGATGGAGATAAGGTTTAAGACAGAAAAGTCTTCTGACAGATTTTGCAACTTTTCTCCGTGGCATTTTCTCTGAGTAACGTTGCAGTTACGATTGGGCTGTGTGCTTTCTGTGCCGTCTGGTAGTTAGCTAGAAATTTAAATATGCTGTGTAGCATCCCCAGCTGGAGGCAGTACTTGAAATTGTAGTATATTTGCATGATCATTTCTGTGATATAAGTCAGATATAAGAACAGTGGAAATTTTAGATACAAATACCTGATTTGAGCAGGTTAAAAATCAGTGCCTGAATGTTTCTTTTGAATAAAATTGCCGGTGAACCTTTAAGGTGCCCTATATAGAAATTTGGGTTAAAATCAGTGGTGCCATCAGCAAAGTCAGTGTGATCTACCCCTGAGTTTGCCTGCAATGCTGTTAACCCCTTGTTGTGCGTCGTAGAGGCAGAAGGATGCTCGTGGGTCCAGGTCTATTGCTAGGCCTAAAAACTTCATTTTTTTGTTGCTAGCCTGAAGCCGTAGGAAGCAGTAAAGGTTTTTCCAGGGAGCGACGGAAGAATTTCAGTCTGGCCCTGCCAAGCAGGAGCAGCCCCTGCGCCGCTGCAGCCTGGGAAGCGGCCGGAGGAGCTGCGCTGCCATGGGTTCACAGGTCCTTGCTTCTTGCCTGTGCACCCATGGGTGCCCAGGCAGCCTGACCCCCGAGAGGGACCATGCCAGTGTGATCCTTTTTGTAAAAAAAGAACGATGAATGGAAACGGCACCTGTTGCACCATCGGTGATGTCTCAGCTCCTAGAAAAAAACTGCATACCTGCAGTTTTATGACTTTCTCCCCAAATCACTTAGAATGTCTACAAATGATAGATATATAGGGAGCTTAAATTGAATTTAACGGTGTATTATGTCCAAATGATTGTGAATACTTGAGTACATGAGCAATGTAGATAGCTACATATAAAGTATTTTTTTATTATGACATAAATACTGTTTATTTATACAGGTGATACGTACTTTTAAAATGAAGCTAGCTACAGTTCAGTAACTACTGTTTAAAAGTGGAAATATCCATGCATATGTTTTATTGTCTTTTGATTTTGTTGCATAATGGCATGCATAATTTTCATATTGTATATAAACTTTTCCAGAGCATCCTGAGAAAACAGACAAAATAACGTCTATGTCTAGTTGATACCTACTGAGACTTTGCTAGTGTAAATAGCAAATTCTGATTTTTAATAGCGTGTAAACAAACTGCAGCCAGGCTGGCAGGCATTGCCTGCCTGTGGTGGTAAGAGAAATATGAAAGATGACGTGAGGACTGCAGAACTGGATTACCCCTCCGCGCCTCCTGCTTGTTTTCTCACCCAGACAGGTGAGAGAGTGCAGATGAAGTCTTTTCTCTCCCTTTCACACAGCACCTGCTCGCTTCTCTGGTACCACGTACAGATCCAGTGGCCCCACAGAGCTGAAGAAAACCTTGTTGTTTCTTACTCTTCCACTTAAATTAGTAAACATTAATAAGCATAGACCCTTACCTAAAGGAGATGCATGTTATTTAAAAAATATTTTCCAAATATAGATAATAAACCCTTAAGAAATATTTTCTAAATAACCAAACATAAAAAAAATCAGGCTAGAAAAAGTAAAACTCAGTTGTTTTTTTTGTGGGTTGGTTTGTTGTTTTTTTTTTTTTTTTTTTCCTAATTATATGAGTTGGATAACAGCTTAGACTCCAGTATAGGCAAGAAGATTCATATGGATACAATGAATCTGTTAGACTTAGATTACTGAAGGATCAACATCAGTAAATGCATAAATCCATAAATTTATTAAAAAACAGTCTCTGAATTACCTATCTTTTACCTACCTATGTGTCTGAATCAAAGGATCAAAGTTTTGGCAGGTATCGTTTAGTTGTTCTGTTGCTGGTTTTGGGTTTTTTTTCTTTATCATGACCTTGTCGGATAGAGAGAGAGTATTTCCTTGGTAAAGTGTGGGGGATTACTGACTCTTTAAGGTGGTAGTTTCTGTCTAATAGCGATGCGACTTATTGTAGCACTTTTCCCTGATAGCAGCAATGTTTATTTCAAAAGTATAATTTTCATATTTAAACACATGCAGTGTTAGATTGGAAAACTTCTCATGACAATTGCATGGCATGTTTGTTTTTAAACGGTTATGTTGAATGACGGCAGAAAAATTAATTTGTGGTTTTTAAAGATCTGTGATTTTTCTATCTGTTATTTAATAGAGCTGTAATGTTATCACTGAGCGCTGCCAGTTCAGTATAAAGTGCAACGTGTAACATTTTCTGGTGTTAGAGTTGCTCTAAGTGGAGAAATAATTTAAGCGGTACAAGGATTTTTATAGCCCTCTTGTCACAATTAACTGTGTTTATGAAATATGAATTTACACAACATCTGCCTTTCGGGGCTGGCGTTCCCGTCGGAGCCCTCTCGCTTCGCAGACCTGCAGCGTTGTGCCTGAAGCATCACGGCAGGGCAGGACGGGCTGGAGCCTGCATGGTGGATGGGCAACCAGGGCCGCGAAATTATTTACTTGATATATATTAGTGGGAAACTTGTGCAGGAAATGCAGATGTTTTTAAGTATAAAACCTTTTTTCGGTTTCATTTTGGGAGGATGACTTGCTTAGGCGTAGCAAGGTCCCTGACCCGTAACTGGCTCATCCCGTTCTCGCTCCCTGTGGTCTCTCCTCATCCCCCTAATTTCTGAGCTAGTGCGTAGGCAAAAAAGGTGGCACGTGTGGCACGCCGGTGGGGTGGGATTGGGGGTCTGGCACACACGATTACAATTTATTTTGGAGAGAACAGCACTTTATTTCCTGAAGATGGGGACTCGCAATGAGATGGGGGAATCCAGCTGGACCTTGCGAGATGTGGGGTTCGTCATCAAAGCAAAGGCTTGCCTCCTTGAGACCCTCCTCTACACGCCTGTTAGTGATCACCCCCTTAACAGAGGGTAGGGCTTCAGGCAGAAGGGAAGAGCTGGCATTTTATATGGTTACACCTACCAAATTTGTCTCGACATGGACCACTGTGTCCTTTACTGGTTTATTTTCTTCCAGCACTTGGTGTTCTGCCTCTTGCCCCTCCTGGTAAAGCTCAAGAGATGGTCATTAATGTCTAACTGGTAAAATTTTTGTAAGCATCACAGCAAAGGCAAGTTTACAGGAGGACAAAGTAGCTTGAGAGATATCGATGCTCCTCCTCGGTAAGGGATGGCTTGGGAGGAAAGATCAGGAGGTGCTTTAGGAGAGAGGCAGTTTCCCATCATGGGCCAACTTGGGGCACGAGTAGCTTTTCATACCAGTGAAAAATGGGCACGATGGTGAAAGACTGAAAAACCTTAAAAATAGTTCTGTACCTCTCTTCCCACTTTTCATACATCACCTATCTTGCCTAGTAAACATTTCAGATCTGGCCCCGTCCCTCAGGGCAGAAACTGTGTAATATGTAAGGTCTCAACCTAGCTGGCACGTGGGAATATGCACTGTTCGGTGCGTGGAAATTGTTCTGAAACACCCATAGTAAGTGCTGGTGGCGCAAAATCCTGCGGATTTTGAGGCACAATATTAAGAAATGACTGCTCCGACTAGAGGCTGTACAACTTGGAAAGCCTGGTATGACGATTCGGTTGGGCTGTGGAATCGAGCTGAATGTTCACTGCTATTTTTGCCATCGTTATTCATGGCAAAATAATTGAGGCTGTTCATAAAGCAAGATGTATTGTCGTGAACAATAGCAGCAGACCGTGCCGTGTGTTACCTTTACGCCCAAATTTTAGAAGATGAAGTAAGAATGATACCAAGTGTTATATCTTGGTGAAACCATCTAGCAAAACCTTCTCTTTCTTGCACAGATATTTAGTCCAGCCTTCTGCTGCTGCCTCCTGAGGCTTCGCTGCTAATTGTTCTCTTACTGATATTTGCAAATTGTTATGATTGCTAGGTCAGAGTGAAGAATTATGTGCAACAGGTAGTTGTTATAGTGGAGATCAATCATGGTATTTTAGAGCTAGTTTAATCTGGTGAAGGAAAGAGTCCAAACTAGTTAATTATCTCTTCTTTGGGTTATCCTTCTATATAAAATGGGAATAATCATCATCATAAAAGGAGCTTTAGGACTTATTAAATATTTCTGAAGCACTTAGGAATCATAGTTAAAAAAATAATTGCCTAGTAAATTGTCTACTTAATAAAATGTAAAAAATAAAAGATCTAGAGTGTATTAGGCTTCATAATCATTTAAATAGATGCATGTAGTTTATTTACCTACTCAGCGAGAACTAACAACCATTGAAAGCAAGTAGTTCTTTAGGAGAACTATATTTGCAAAATGAAATTATTTAAATCAAGGTTTCCAGTTCACTAGTTTAAATTACTTTTACATTTATGATTTAGGCTTTGATTTAAATCATACTTTGTACTGTTAATGTTGAAAATTTATCATCAGCACTGAAGCTGTGAACACAAAAGACGTTCTTGGCAAGACTTGCAGAATGTAATGTCAGTATATTTCTCTGGAATACTAAAAATTTAGAAAACAAAGCCTTTCTCTGAGCACTTACGATGTTTGATATCTGGGGGGAAAAAATACCAAAACAAGCTGCAAATGATTGTACTTTAGTCAGCGGACTAATGGGTGGCCCTTCCAGTGGCCCTAGTACAGGAATGAGAGCGCTGGGTAGGGGTACTGCCAGCACATGGCTTTGTGGTCATCGGTCTTTTTAGAATCGGAGGAATATTTATAAAGATTTTCTTGAATAAATAACATCAATCTCTTCATCAAATATAAAAGGACTGATAATGTTTGCCGTTGCTTTTGTTGATTAGGAGTAATAGCAAGAAAGAAACTTGTTCTGCACTACCAGCAGAAATACTGTGGAGTCGGAAGGACTTCCTACAGCTTTTTATTCGTTTATTGTTCTGCCTGGCAATTAGATAAACAAAACCTCTTTAGATTGTCTTTACACTTGACAGATTGGCATTTGTTTTTCTCTCTGTTTAAATAAAAAAGAAAAAAAAAAAACCCAAAACCAACAAGCTGAGATTTTCTTCAGTCAGGAAGGAAGTTTAGACCAAAGTTTCCAGAATTTGAGACTCTTATTCTTGGGTTACCGCAGCTGGGAATATGAAGGGGAAGCTCTGTGCCTCAGATGAAAATTGTGTGTAGCCTTGCAAGCTGTGCAAGGCTGCAAATCCTCAAACCAGCTCTGCTTCCCAGCAGTTTTACACGGATCCCGGTGCAGCAGTGGTGCCGCGTGGTCCCAGGGTGCGGGAGCCGTAGGAGATGCTCAGGCAGATGCGTTGTGGACATGGCGTACTTACTCTTCTGCTTGATCTCCTTGGGATGGTGATGGAGGATGACTTTCTTCTGGCTCTTTTGGACTGCTCGCTGTTTTCATGGGACCCGTATATGCTCAAAGACTTCCCAAATTAAATGCCTGTGAAATTCGGAGCAGAGTGGTGTCTCTGGGCAGTGACTTACTGGCCCTTTGCTTGCCTTCAGGAAAGGCTGCAAACAGGGATCTGATTTGCACCCCTTAAGAAATGGCGATTTCAGCTTTAAATAACGATGCTTTAAATTGTGAATTGCATTTGTATCTTTAAGGAACAAATACCAGATTGCATACAGAGGTGCTATACCTAGTTACATAAAAATTAAAAACCTGCCATTAAATTGCTCGGTTTGCAAAAAAAAAAAAGAGAAAAATAGTCGAGTAAGTTGCCACTGTTTGATGTATGGATACCTAAGCTAGATTTTTAAACTTCTTAGTATTTTGAAATACTGTAATGTTTCTGAACAGTTGAATTGCTGTTTCAGTGGTCCATATTTCAGTTGTAGTTTTGTAGCTTCGTCTTTTCACTCTTACTCAGAATATCTTTAAATAGAATAACTTTTGACTTGTTACTGTGATATATCGGTACCGCACTTTGAAAACCAAGATCAATAATCATATTTCCTATCCTCTCTCTCTCAAAAAAAAAAAAAAAAAAAAAAAAAAAAAGAAATCTCCATTATTTGCTGAATTGTTCAAAAATGTTGTTTGGCTCATTTTATGCGTACCCACTTCAGTGACCAGAATGTCAGTGGAGGCTTTGTTTAAATGTTTTCTCTTTATTCCCACCCCCCCCTCCCACCCACACATACACCTGTTCATCTACGTCTTTTGGACCAGACATTGGTTTATTTGGTTGGGCTTTATGGCTTTCTTTTTTCCCCCTCTTCGTTCAGTTAACTGCTTGTTGTCAGCAGTTCTGGCACATCCCCTTGGTTTCTGTAGGCTGCCCGTGGAAAAAAGGCTTGTTTCCAATGGCAAAGAGTTAATCTGGCTCAGAGTTGGATTAACTGTTGCGGTAGCTCACGATAAACATCTGTTGCAATACTCCCAGATGAGAACATTGCTTTCAAAAGTATTTACTGCACATTTTGAACCCGTGCACTTTACTTACGGTTTTATTTTTTTCCCTCCCAATTACTAAATTCTTTTGAAAGGACATAAATCCAAGGAGTCTATTGCAGAGACTGTGTTTATTTTATGATACAGTGAAGGAAATGTGATTATTGAGTTATTGTTCATGTGCTAAAGCCCTTGAATATTTCTGTCTGGAGTGCAGAAGCGTTGTGCGTTCCTTAATAAAAACCAACGGCGGGAGCCGGCTCCTGGGAGCGCTGCCATGTGTGTCAGTGCTCCGCGTGGACTCCTTTGGATGCCGCTCCTCCGGGTATTTTCTTCTTGCTCTGAATTTGGCAAGATAAGACTGGTGGGGAGGGGTGGAGTTTTACTTGGACTTGGAACCCAAGGGTGGGTGTATGGCTGGACAGGTTTGGGCAACGGGATGTGGATTTTGCCATTGAGGAAACCTTCTGCTATTTCCTTGGAATCTTTTTTTTAACCTTTTTTTTTTAAGTTTTTAAACTTTTTTTTAAGTTTTTAAACCTTTTTTTTTTAAAAAAAAAAAAAAGTTTTTAAATTCTAGGTGTAGTGGCTCAAATAATGACGATTTCCCCTACAGCTGGCCTTTGAAGTTTAGGTCTTCCAGCAGCCAGTTCTTGCTGTAGCTGAGGATCGGGAGCAAGCAAGTAAAGCGAGCTTTGGTAGGTTTTCCCAAAACATCAACGGCCTTCTCCCCCACCCTGCCCAAACCACAAAACCTACCCGTGCTCACTGTCTCAGGGAAAATAACATTGGAAAACAGAGTGGAATATCTTAAATGGTGGATGTTTCCCGAGAAATAGATTTTCTTTCTTATGCTAATGCTCTTAATGAAATCATGTTCGAAGCATTTTCACCTGTATTTCTTAGTAGGTGATAAATATTTTGTGCTAAATTTCCTACACTTAATGTTTCCTACCACTATCAAAGAAAATACCTGGATACTTTACATATGTGCCGATCGTCACCAGAATTACCTTTCTGTGCATAGTAGTCCAACGAATGTAGATGGTGAAGTGGGGGACTACCGCACAACAAAGCTACTTGTAGTAAAATGCAAGAGTCTGTAATTTTACTTCTTGCTGATTTTTCTTAGGTCTGGTGGAAACACTTGTTTTAGCAGTAAATCTGTAAGAACAGCCGTACTGATTCAAATTGAGCGTGTCTAATTCAATATCCTGTCTCTGACGGTGATCAGCAGCAGCAAGTATCTAGGGAAGAGTACAAAAACAGTGATAAAGTGATAAAAGCTAAGGTGAGATCTCTTAGTTTGCCAGTTTTATGGTGGTACCAGGATTTTCAGAATCTGCTTCCTAATCATAATGCTGAAATGACAGATGTGCAGTAGTTACAGCCTCGGCTTTCTCTTAAAGACCATGATAGCGATAGGAGGATAAAAGAGGAAAAAACCCTGAGAAGTAATGGATAGTACATAAAATAGAGAGAAATAATGGGATAGACTGGGAAAAAGAAAAAAAGGGGCTATAATTACTGCATAGTATAAAGAAATGGCAGAAAAAGGTTGGCTTGTTACCCAAGAGGCGCGGGCCTCCTGCACCGGAGCTTGCTGAGCTCCTGCTGTGACAGGTTTTCACCTGTGTCCCGTCATTTGGGTGTGGGGAAGAGCAGGGCATAACCAGGACATGGAGAAATGGTTGGCCTGAGCCTGGTTCAAGACAAGAAAGATGGTAGAGGGCAGAAAAATGAAGTGCGAGAGAAGAAACGGATGGGAAAGGGCAATGGGAGTGATGGGAGCGTCAAAGAAACCTGGAGAAGCTCTGGATTATTCTCGGTCTGTAAACATCTGTCCATTCAAATTAATGAATAAGAAGTATTGTATGTGTAGGGAATATCTTCGGCAGGTTTGCTCTGAATCCCTTGTAGCATTGCCGTACTTTTGCCAGGCTTCAAGACACCCGGGTTTTATTTTTAGTGCTAGCCTGGTTTCTGTTTATGGCAAACCTGTTCCAGCCTGCTGCAGTCATTACTATTAAGGCCATCTAAATAGCAACTCGAAAATACTTAAAGCAGTGTAAGTAGTAATAATGGCAGGGGGTTGGAACTAGATGATCTTCAAGGTCCCTTCTGACCCAAACCATTCTATGATTCTGTGATATTGTCTGTGTGTGGATTAAAAGGTACTCCTAGGATGGACTTGTTCTTGGGTCAGGTTTTTTAATGCTAGAGAGCAAAAGCATGACGAGCCGTACGTTACTGGCATACAGATGGAACGGTACTGTACTTTAAACAACAGACATGAAGGCGTCGTGATTAGGATGTTGTCACTTTAGCGTTCACTTCTTAAAAGCAGATTTTTAGGGAGCTTTTACAAAGGTGTATGGAAAACTGTTATTGACTGTCTAAAGTGAATTCAAGAATAATACCGATGAGGAGGTGTTACAGCAGATGAGGAGGTGTCGCAGCGATCTGCTCACCAATATAAGTCATATTGCAAGCTAGTATCAAACTTGACGAATTTGGGTTTTATTGTATGTATCAGGATGAAAAGAAGATGGTGCATTTGAGTACAAAAGGGCAAAAACCATCTTGAATTCAAACACAGTGTACATGATCCTATAAGCCAAGGGGATTTGGTCCAGCCAGAGAAAAATGGGTGCTTTATGGTGGCCTTATAGAAAGGATGGCTTCATCTGTAGGTGAAGATCAGGCAAAGGAAATGTTTCAGCTTGTAGACAAGGTAGGTACAAGATCAAAAAAATACAGGCTGGTCATTAATAAATTCATATTTTGATATATATCTATATAAAGAAACATACTGTAAATTAACCGTACTGACAGTATTGTGTATGTATAATATTAGAACAAAGTTTCATGTAATTAAAGGAAAAAAATTCAGAAACAGCCTCACAGTATAGGAACGGGAGGGACTGAGAAACACCATGCCTTTCAGGATTGAGCTTTATTTACCTTTATAAGAGGATTATAGGAAATTGATGCTGTCTCCGTTCCCCAGAAGGCTTTTCCCAGCCCGGCATTCTCAAATCGAGGGAGCCTGGTGCTGGTTTTCTCAAATCTGTGCTGCAGAAGGTGCTTTGATTTGCACCCCGTCGTTACTGTGGCAGCTGGGGACAGGAGGAGCGCGGGAGTGACTTGGGCTCGCTCCTTCTGCCGGAGAAGTTTGCCTTTTCCCCTGGTTGCCTGTGCTCCTGCGGAACCTGAGCCTCCGTGCGCTGCTTATTAGTAAATAAAATGAAATGCAACTTCCACAATTTCTGCTCTCAGTAGGAAAATAGGAGCGCTAAGGAGTTGCATGTAAAATAAGATTTTTTCAAAAGATAATATTTGGGTATATACTTGTAACTCTTACTATGTAGCTTTTTATTAACAGGTTTATAAAGCTAACATCAACATTTTGCTTTGTTCCCCTCTAGTGCAACAATGTTTCTTTTGGTTTTCTAAAGATATCATACAACCCCTTTAGAATAAACAAACACTCTCCGGCTTCTGTCTGGATGCATTTTTAAACCACACAGAGGAATTTTTTATGGATGTTTTTGTATTTTCTCTCCCAATACGTATCTCCGCATTTGCCTAGCGGCTTTCCAAAGTCCTCTCTAAACATCCCAATGATTTCATTAGCATGGACAGATAACGGATGTGCTGTGTCTCTGTTAAATATATAACATAAAAGAGAATTTACCCTTGAATTTCAACCTTCAGTTAAAGAATTTTACTTTCCCTGTGTCCTTACAGATTCACTTGACTTTCAAAAGAAGATTCCTCAGAATCGAAGAGGAATCTGATGGCACATTTGCACATCGGTTTACAGTAACTTTTTACACTCAGACTTTATTAGCTTCTATAAATTTGTTGTGGTTTCTTTGATAAACAGAAATAGTCCTACACTTCTGTTTCTTAAACGCCTCTCATACTTGTGCTGAGCTGTTAATGGGTCTGTTAGTATTGTTAAAGTATTAACAGAAGAATAATAATTGCTGTGTTGCAATTGTATCGAGTCTAAAAAAGCATTCTCATGGAATATTAATGAGAGCCTTTTTAGATGCATGAATTATTGTTCTTAGGACAGAAAATTAAACTACAAAAAAAAAAAAAAAAGGACCATTCTAGAGGAACATAATAATAAAAATCAATAAGCCTTCAGTTTGGTCTTTAACTCCATTGCTCCTCCTCTCCTGACCCCGTTTATGCTTCATGTAGGTACCAGCAATCTGCCCCGCTCGCGTCTGCTCCGGTACCTGGGCACGACGGGGGGCTGGGAGCCGGCGGGCAGTTTTAACAATGACTTGTCTTTTTCTGTTTATCTCAGCCTTAAATTACTTTAACCTTATTTAGTCTTCAAAACTGTGACTATAGAGCTAATATTTTATGCAGCCTTGAGAGGAACTGGAAGCGCTTTTCATTGCTATGCAAAATGCAGCTGGGGTATGGCGCAGAATTAACAACACGGAGCTATGCTGTTGAAAATGTGAGCAATAGTTTATTTTCATTTCTGTCATTAAATATCTTATTACCATCCATTTGTTTTTTCTTTCCTCTCTCCTGCAGTGCAAGAAAGGGGTGATTACTAGAAGGTAGGAATTGTACAACTGCTGGAAACTACCTTAAATCAGTGACCTTCGGTTGACCTCTGCAACCGCTGGTGTGAGCCATGGTATTTTTTGCAGAGCTAAGTTAGTACCTCTGCGATCCTCTTTCTTTCATCAAATCTTATTCAACTTTTATACTGAGTTGCTGACTTGCAAGCAAAATCCAAATGTAGGAATAATTAAAAAAAAAAAAAATCTCTTGTAAATATGAAGACGGTGCATCCGTACATAGTAAAACTACAGAAGTGTTTCCTGGGACTTGCTTGAGCATTAAAGCTTTGCAGTTTATGTAGTGTAATATAATTTTCCTAATGTTTTTGGTAGCAGTTATTTCTAAATAGGCAAATGAGCTGCCGTTGCAATACTTGGCTTTTCGTGGACCCGCTGATCTGAATGAGAAATAAAGAGGAAACTTTAGGTTCGTCATTTGTTTTGGGAGATTTCGAAGGGACTTCAATTTATATTCTAAAACTTGTAATTTCTTTTCCAGTCTCGTGTACCAGCTCCCTGTCATCCTTTATTCTCCCCCGTCTGACATAAGTTTCTCTCTTGTCCATTTAAAACTGAAACTTGAAAAACTGCAGCTTTATACTTTATATTATTCTTCTACCCCGGAGCTGTTTTTAGTGTCTTTATTGCAAGTAGACAGATGGTGATATTTGGTTTCCTGTCAGTTTTAATGAATATAGATAGGAGTGATAAGAACATTTGCTTCGTTTAGCAAACTTCCTTTTCTGGCTTTTAATTAATGAAGTGCTCGCTGGTGTGCCGCTGCTTTTGTATGTACTACAGTTAAATCTTATATACGATCCAACTTGTAGTGTCGGGAAATGAAAAAGAGGGTGAAAATAACTTCTTCTCTCAATATCCTTTAAAGTTTACTTACACAGACTTTGAATACTGCAGACATCGGAAATGTAACGTGCTATACGAGCCACTATAGCAGCATCCTTTGTTTCTTTGTATTTAGGTAATATTTTCTTTTTAAAAACAGAAATGAAAGGGAATGGCCTGCATTTGGTGTTGCAGTTAACCTTGGGCGAGGTTCAGCTCAGCTTCAGTGCAGTTTGCTTCTCATGCAACTTCTTAAGGTAGAATAAGGTCTACAGCAAAAATTTGATAAAATAGAAAACGGCTTTTCAAGCTTTTATTTCTGCATTTTGTCTTCCTTTGGAGAGAACTGGAACATTAATCCTAATATTGATTTTCTTCTCAAATAGTTTGATTTCTGTGTTAGCTTAGCACAGACATTATTTTAGATTCTTGTAAACTAGTTTAGAGTCCATTGTTCTCAAGATATTTCTCCTTTTAACCCTACCTTGTTTTTCCTTTCTTTTTGTATATATTGTGATTCTAATGCAGGTTCAGTGTCTGTGCTTGTAGCCTAAGTTGTTTAAGTAATTTCTGCCTTGCCATACCAGTTTGAATTCTTTAATGGTAAAAGTAACCACATCTGTGTGTATAAAAATATTTCAGTGGGTAAAGCCTGAATACGGCCTCTGGATATAAAATCTCTGCTTTAGCTTTGTAGCTCTAATAGGTTAAGGTCTCACTAGATGGAGATGAATGACTTGGTATGAAGGACGAGAGGGTGATCATGGGGAAGATTATTTTCTTAACCATCTGACTATTGCTAATTCTGAAGAAACTGATTTTAAACTTTGTCGTATCTTAGTATCCCTATTTCCTGAGTTAAAAAAAATGCACTTTGTACTTCTTTTCAGACTTTTGTTTTGTTGTAACCTTATAAGGATAGGATTTGGTTCCCTGATGGCAAATCTGTGCAGGAAAAAAAGTTGGTTTATTTTAGAAAGCTGTTTTAAAATACTCCTGTCAGGAGGCAGAAATAGTAGTTATTTTATGTTATTTCTCGTGTCTTTCTGAAAATGTCGGTAAGTGCAAACCCCATTCCTGCTGAAAACTAACTTGGTGAAAGATACCTTTAATTTAAATGAGTTAAAAACAAACAGAAAATGTTTTCACTGATCCATTGGTTGGTGAAGGCGCATAATCAGGTGCTCGTGCTATTACAGGAATGATACTACCTCTGCAAACAAACAGCGACTCAGGGTTTGAATGTGTCCTTCCTTCCCGAAGGTCACAAGTAAGAAAACAAAATGACAAAAGGATGCCCCAAGAATGGCTTATGTTTAAATAAATATTCACTTTCTGTGTTTGCCTTCAGTGTCGGTAGGTTAACGGTGCTCATTCTGGTGTTGGTTTTCGCAAGGGTGACGAGGAAAGACTTGCTAGCCATTTTAGAGAGAAACGAGGGTCTCTGTTGGCAGCTCTAGCACAGTGCCGTCTGCTTGGGTACCTGGAAAATGGCTCACGTGCTGCAGGAATCAAACCTATGTTTCGGGTCCCAGGCGTGTTCGTGAACCGTATTTTTATTATGAGGATCCTTTCTTCTTAACCAGAAGTGAACCTTGTTCTAGACAACAGTGCAGAATGCTGGGGTCGGTTTTAATCTATGTTATTGTCCTTGCAAAAATCAGTGTAAACAAAAAGTGCATCACGGTGCCTCAGAACTTGCAGACAAGAACATTTTAACATTGTTAGTTACAACATTAAGGTCGTGTTTTTATTTCTTTCCGGTTCCTTGTCGTCCTTCAGGAAACAGGACCGTGCGCCTTCCCTCTTATAATGAAAGAATGTTTTCTGACGCATCTAAACTGGTACGCACCGCTGTATTTGACATACATATTTGCGAATTTTATCTGAAAGCCATGCTTGAATTAATGTGAAAAATAAACAGATTTGATTCAGACTGAATAAAGCCTTTTCCCTCTGGAAAGAGACTATCTTTGTGGGGTTTCTTTTTCTTTAGCATTTGCTTCTTATTCTCCAAATAATTGTAGTTGCATGTTTCTCCTTTTTCAATATTTGCCAAACTCTCTAGCAATTCTTACTCTTTCGTATCTCCTTCAGTCATGAGCCAGAAGGAAAAAGAAAGTCATCTCTGGAAAAGAAAACCCACAGGGCTCCATTCCCTTCCCATGCCCCATCATTTTCTCTCCACATTTTTGAAGATGTGAAGCAATTTAGATCAGCGCTCTCCGTCGTTCCTGTTTCCTAACCTGATTCCTCTTCTTGCAGAGAGAAACCAAAGGAAGATACAGAAGAGAAGTTGAAGAAGAAAGGAAAGAAAGAGGAAAAAATAGTGGAGGAAATCAGAACAGAGTTGGCTTTTCTAAGAGGAGTTATCCAGGAGGCAAAACGTGCAGCTTCCCTCCTCTTTTTTTTTTTTTTTTTCTGTTTTTAGCCCATCCCAGATACTGCTATAAGAGGGTCAGACAAAAGGGCGTAATTAATAACAATTTCACCGTTGCTGTGGGTATGGGAGAGCGTAGCAAGAAGGGTGGATTCAAGGAAATGTTGGCAGTCTCTCAGCGGGAAGCTCCCAGCTGAGCCCCAGGTTGCTGTGCCCAGATATCTTCTGTCCCAGGACCTTGGGCCGTGCCAGCCAGGTGGGAGCTGGATTAAAGTGGGAATAGAGCAGATGGTGAAGTGCAGCAGCACATCTAGACTTACCCAGTGTAGCAGGGGACAGTATGTATTTGTGGGAGCAGCTGGGGAAAGGGTGGATCAGCTCTTTGAACAGGATTGTGGGGAAACAACCAGTAGAGTACCGTGACCAGGGACGTTAGAAAATGGAACACAATTTTTTTATGTCAAAGATTCTGAGTTTATTAGTAAGGAGTATTTCTTCTGGCCCATATGCGCCTCCAGTTTTTACTATCCTGCAGTTCTTTGTCTCCTCTTGTTAGTGATCACGTAGCATCAATGAGGCTTGTATGGGATACGGTGCCCATGTTACAAGGACAGCAATCCATGCATTTCTGCTGAGAGATTAACTCAATTCTAACATCTGAAGATAAGGAGAAGGAGATAACACATGCAGCTAGTTACAGTTTGAGTATGCTGCTGCTGAGGAACTTTTTTATTAATAGGTAGATCTATGACAAGAAAAAAATGTGAGCTGTAAACCATATAGTGACATTGCTGTAATAGAAGATGGAATGACACACTACCTGCATTCTTCAAATCAGCTTTCTACGGAGTGTACATTTCATTTGCTTTTACTCTTCTTTTCCTGATGGAGCAAGGTTACTGTGAAACAGCCATACTGCATCGTGGTCAGGGCTAGTGCCGTGTTTTCGGATGCTCCTGAAGTCCCAGCGGTCCTTTCCGAGTCCTGGCGTTCCGTCTTCTCTTGAGCAGGTGGATCCCATTGGATTAATATTCCCAACAGCGTCTGTGCTTGGATTATATACCTCCGACATCACCTGCCTGTGTTGCCACCAGTGCCTTTTTGGTTTTTTTCAGCTGGAGGACATACTGCAAGAAAAGTTTTTATCTTGTTGAAAAGGAAATGCCTGAACAGGAGCTTTTGCATCCCTATGACACGTTCAACTCGGCCACCTTGGAAATTCGGTCGGTGGGAGCGGCGTGTCCTGGTTACTGTGGTAGAGGCACATAAAGATTTACTTCATCCAGCTGGGACCCTTCAGGGCCGGCAGTTCGAAGACCACCGAACTGCATCCCTTGCTGGAGACGGGTTGTTTGTGGGTGTGGACGTTGCGCTTGCGGAGGAAAGGCAGTGTATGGGATGGCCGTTCCCTGATGCGGAGCAGGAGTGCAACACCTTGGGAAGATGATGTTATATTGTTTGCCTCCAGGAAAACAGTAAATTAATGCTTTTAGGTCTGTAAATCTGGTCGTGGGTACTAACGTATTGCAAAGTAGCTGGCTACCTATGTCTCTTGCTTTAAGCTGTTGAATGCAGAGGATCAGGTAGAAGAGGGGTTGGTTTTTTTGTTAGATCAAGTCTATTTAGGAGTTATTAGTAAACTTCGTCCTGCCATTTCTCCATATGGGTCTAATTTTATGGTATTGAACCTTTCTCCTTTTCATGGAAAATAAAAAGGCGATTCTCTCTGTGGTTTTACCCGTGTTATGGTGTATTTCGATTAAATAACCTGAGATCATTGGTCACATGATTGGAGATATTTTGGAGTTATTGTTAAAAAAAGACAATTTTCTGAAGGATTGTGAAGGAAAAAATTAATTTATCTGAAAGCAGTAGCTCAGTCATCAGCAAGTCTGTTCTGAGAACGAGAGTGTGCGTGCCCACACGGGGCACACTGGATTGTCTGATCGGCATCAGTAACTGGCGTTCTCCTTCACAGATGATCTTCTTGCTTGCTACTGAAGACCTTTATAATCCATTCTTTCAAAAACAACATTCTGAAAAAGTGCTTTAGTTGTTATCAATGACAACTTTGGAACATGTTAATTTTTCTAAATTATGGTATCAGTACAAAGGAGATAAATTGGAGTTGAAGGATGCTTTGCAGTTTCTCTCTGGTTTATACAAAACATTTGTGCATCTGTATTTTTTTTCCATATGTTCAAAGTGCCATATGGAGAGGTCACTCTGTATTTCAACTTGCAGATGAAGTAAGCTAGTAGTAGGAAATCAGTCTAAAGCAAATGGTTTTTCAGAAAACAAAAAACAAAAACCAACCCAGAAGTGCACGTGTCACTTGGTGGACATTCATGCTGTTGACTAATAATAATGATTTGTGGTATTATAACAAAGAGACATTGGTGTGGGATTTTTTGTTAAGGGAAAAAAGATTACGTACTTAGGAATAATGCTATCTATAAAAGCCAAAAAGCTTGAAGGTGAATACAGCAAGCAGGCAAATGGTACTGTGTATCCTTACTAGGTAGAAAATGGAGGTGAGCAACTGTAATTACATCTTTTACATGCAATGGGGAAAAAATCTTGAATTGTGCCTGAGTCACCAAAAACCAGTTAAATGCAGGGGCTTAAAGAGAGAGATGGTAAGAACAGGGGAAAAAATAGCTAGGTAGTGATATTTGGCAAAGTCATGATGGGGAACATGGTTTTCATCATTGGGAAAACATATAGTAGATGACTTAAAGGTCATAAGAAAGAATTGTGTTCCTCATCAGTTTTTCAATTTGCGAAATAGAAGTAGCACAACTTATACCTAGCCAAAAAGACTCAGGAAGAGTGGGAGACAAGTTGCTGATGATGCTCTGCTGTGAAGCAGCAGCCCGATGGCATTATCTGCTGAGACAAATAATTGGAGACCGCTGAAGTCTCAGGGGAGGATGGAGAACGAAGTGATAGTTCTGCTGTGATCTTACTGAGTGCACGTTCTGTACCTCCGCAAAATTTAAAATTAGTTTCGTCTTGGAGAAACACAGAGTTTGAGCTGTCAGCATAAGGATGATGGAGTTTGCTTAGATCAAGGAACAGGATGGGCAGAGGAAAAAGCAGGACACCAACATCTGAACCTCGGTGGATGTTGGAGGAGGAGGAGGAGGACAGCGACTCGTTTCTGGGAAGAGAGGGATGTCAGAAATAAAATACAAATAGGAAGGGATGGCTGTGAGAAGGTCAAGGCTTACAACACCAGAAGTGGTTAATACTGGGAAAGGACAGGAGTTTGAGGAGGGTGAAACTGTTAAAGATGCTTTGGATGAAGCGGAGTTTAGGACTGACCACCCTTTGTCAAGAAAAAGTGGTGGAAACTGGAATATAGGGCTGGAAATCAAAGTCATTCTTCCTTAAAAAGGATTTCTTCTTTATGTTTTTAGACCTCTAATGGGTACTTGCTTTGAGAATGATTGTGGTTATTTTTCTTTTTTCCCCTTCATTCAGGCCAAAAATAGAACTTTATGTAACAATAAAAGAGATGAAGTTTATTTCTTAAAGGAGAGTTTTAACGCTAACACATCAGGACAGTGTTTTGGTTTTGTTTCTGTTCCATTCCTCCAACCAAGAAAAGTCACATGAAATTTATCATTAAATCAGAGGGATGAAAAGGTTTTCTCAGCAGAATGTGGTGTCAGTACTTTGACTTAGAAAGGAATTGTGCAATTCTGCGCTGTATTTTTTCCTCTTGCAATCCACTCGTCACAATATGTTGTTCCCATTATGAGCCCATGCTTCTGGAAATCGTGTCACTTTTGTGTTGGTTTTTGTTTTTTTGTTTTTTTTTTTTTTTAATTTTATCACAGGTTTTCAAATTGAGTGTATCTGCTCCCTATAATTTCAAAGCAGAGAAAGAGACTTCCTAGGGTATGTTCTAGCCTTTCTATTTCAGTAACAAAGATCTGCAACTTGGTGGTAGAAGACAAATGATTCATTTTGTCAGGAAAATGCCACTTTTCTAAGTGGTTGTCAGGGCACATCTAGAGCAAATACATAAAGATTAAAAGCAATCGTCTTATGTAAACGTTCAGCGGAGTACGGGAAGCAGATACTGAATCAACAGTCAAGAAACTAAGGATGGGTTGCAATAAATATCTTGCCATATATATTTGCAAAGTGGTGTGGGCTTGTAAATTGTGGGGCCGGTTGCCAGGAAATATCTGCACGTCGTTGTTTTATATGGGAATTTGCATACCAATAAACAAAATTTTGCCTGGGTTTCCATGGCTTAAAGAAGCGTTGTGTAACGGCGATGTAATTTTTTTCAAGCAAACAAGGCTGCACTGAGAGGCAATATTAGTTAAAGCTCCGAGCGATTCAGGGAGTTGTGGAAATGCCTTGGAAAGTCGCTGCAGTTTATCAGCAATATATTTTGGTGAATAAAGTGTGGGGGTTGCTTTATAATTTCCTTACGAGTCAGGAAAACCCCTGCAAGAAGCAGGGGAATAGCAACTGTATTTTAAATCTTATCCATTGTTCCCTTTTAATTTGGCTCTGTGCCTGTCTAATTAAAAATTGGTTTTATATAAATCTATATTATATAAATATAGTTTTATATATATGTAAATTAGGTTAAGATAACAAATGCTCTTGGAATGGTACATTCTTCATGTCAAGATGTGTTCACTGATAAGCTGTAGACAAATAATTTTTGAGAGATCTGTTAGAAATATTTTCATGAGCCTTTTCCCCTCAGTTTTGGTGCTTTTCCAGAACGAAGTCATTGCTTCTTTTATTCATAATTTAGTGTGATTATCTGTCATTGTCACAAAAGGGTTCTGACAGAAGGTTGTCCTAATATGAAAGGCTTTTTAGCTGGCGGTGGTAGGAGTCTCCTGCTGCTGGTCCATCAGGCTGCAGGGAGGGAACTGAGGCACCGAATTCCCACCCGCTCGCGGTGGAAACAATCTGACGGGAGCCTTTGAACCAGGGTCATCCAGCGCTTTCTTGGATGTTGATCCACTCTTTGGAAATTACTGTTTATATCTGGAAACTCCAGTTGACTTCCTTCCCATCCAGCCCAGTGCTGACCCTTCGCACTCATCCAGCAGCTTTAGCATTGCTGGTCCCCCGATCCCTTAGAACACAGGAATTTTGATTTTCATTTTAACTCTTTGTAGACCATGTAAGAGAAAAGGAAGACTGATACAGGCTCTCCACGGTACAATGCCGCCTTGTTTAACACCAGAAATACACAGCTCAAGACAAGTGCCATTAAGTCAATACATGCTTTCTTTAGTCAACTTTGTCACAGCACTGTTTTTTTTGGGGGGGGGTGAGGACGTCAAGCCGTATAGAGGAATCCAGCATTTTTTGCCCAGCTCCTCATTTCATTTATTAGGTCTTTTTGCAAATCTGTTTTTTGTCTTGATCCAACTAGATCACTTGATGGTCTATCAGCAATTTGGCACCTTCTTCCTCCTGTCTATCCCCAGCACTTCCCAAGTGCCTCAAGGAAGTTTCATCCCCCGCCCCTTGATAAACCTACTGTGCTAACGAGCCACTAATCCACGGTGAGTTATTTAAGCTTGTAAATGGTGTCCCATCTCTTGATTGTTCTGATCACTAGCTGTTAATAAACCTTGCTCACAACTTGGATTTGGTCTTCTAGTAACTTATTTTGCAGCATCTTTCTGTCACTGGTGGTACTATATCTTCATGGCATTACCTGGACTTTTTGACCAGTAGATATGTTTCCCAAATCATCAGAAATTAGTAGCGTATAAATTACATTTTGGAGCCCTGTTTTGAGAAGAGGTTGGGTTGGACCAGGTGATCTCCTTTGCTCCTTTCCAACCGAAGTTGTTATAAGATTTTATGCAAAGGTTTTCTCTTAATCTTTTGTTGGCTGTTTCTTCTTTCCAGGTTATTGCTGTTCCGGTGGTTGTTACTGGTGGTGTGGGGATCCAAAGCCATTCCTGGGTATTCAGCATTAAGCGTTAGTTTAGTAGGCCACCATTTATTTATTAATCACTATTAATATTTACTTTGCCCTGTTACCAACACAACCAGAGGTCTTATCTTGTTCATTTGTCGTTGACTGTAGTGAAAACTTAGGTTCACCGCTAAGGTTCCTCTGCCCAGGCTTCATATATCTGATACTGTATTTCCTTAGCTGCGTGCCCTCGTTGTACGAGATCCTCACGATATCTCCTACAGAGGCTGAAGTTAGCTTCTTGGTGGATTACAGGTCTCCTCCTTGTCAGGTTTTGCTTCTCCTCTCTCAAGCATCCTGCCTCTTCACTTCCACAGCTCTCGCAGTTGGACTTGGTATTTTTCACATGTTGCAGCAATCCAGCCAGTTTGATTTCTTTGATCTGGCTGCAGCATTTTTTCAGAGAGTTGGAATTTGAAATTTAACTTTACACTTGTTTAGAATTTCTCGTTAAATGCATTTTTGGTCGGGTAAATCAGTTTTCCGCTGAAAGCTGTAATGTAGGGAATCTGCGGGTCATATCTGACGGCAAGCAGGTTTTTGCAAGGGTGATGATGAACTCTACACAGAAAGGTGAAAAACGTGTCTTTTAATGAGGGTGGAGGTCCATGGAATGATTGGAAACCACTATGTCGTCTACCCAGTATGTGAATGGGGATGGAGGAAAGAGTAGCTAGTGAGGGTTTGTTAGAAATTGAACTGGTTTGTTCCTTGATTTTGCTGGCAGCAGATGTATCCCATCACCTGTACAACAGTTGGTGGCCAGATGATTTGCCTCTCAGGTGAGGAAATGGGCAGGGTCTCTTGGCATATCGGGGGCATGTGGGACAGACGGCAGGGGGGAAGGTAATGCCTCCTTCCCTTAATGTTCTAAGTCTATTTTACTATTTAAAAAAATAATAAACGTTGACTTTGGCATCTGTTAGAATTTAGAAAGTGATAAAATGCAAATGAAGCGGCAGTTGCTGACAATTTAAGGTTGCTGTGTATGTCCCTTTTAGTCATACGTGTAGTGAACCAGAGAGTCACGTTTATTTTTATACACATTTATTCCTAAAAATCTCCTTTCTTTTAACTTCTGAGAAATTCTGTGTGTTTTGCGCAGTGTGTTAGTCTCTAGAGGACATATCGTTTGAGTGACTTTACTTGATAGCAGATGTAAATTCAGAGCAGTAGTGCCTACCAAGGGTAGGAAGAAAGCTGTGTTTTAGTAGTTACCTTATTTTTGTGTATGCCTGTTTCCAGGGAGGTAGAGAAATCCGTATCTGTGTTTGTCCTTTTCACGAAGGAAATGAAAAATCTTTTTATGGTAAATTTTAAAGGAAGATATTTTAAAAAAAAATTAATCCAAGAAATTACAGATCCTTTTACTTTTGTTGGGTGTTGTAAGCTTGACCTAGTTTTGATTATCTTTGCGGCTTGAAGTAGGAAAAAAAAAAGAAAAAGAGAAGAAAAAACCTCATATTAAGAATTTCATTCTGGAGACATTCCAGCAGCGGCTACTATTTCGCATACATATTTAATATTCTTAATTCACATTGAGGGCAAAAAGAGCATTGTTATAACATTACATATGACTTAGATTAAATATGCTGTTTAAATTGAGCACTCTAAAGGACATGAAAGTGTTTAAGAGTTTATTTTTATTCTCAGTTGTTACTAAAGCTAGTTAAGGGTGTTGAAAAACGTCTCATTTGCAACTGTTTTTCTTCCTATTGCCAAATATTGTCATTCCCCCTTCTCCTCCCCTTGCCTCCAGGTTTTTAAAGGAACCAAAATTAACATGACTGTCCTTATTAATTATATTTTCTATTTACACAGTGTGATATAATGACAAAACGAGTTTCCTAATGTACCGATATCTCTATGTCACTGCAGCTCTGTGAATATTATTGTGCCTTTCTCTTCCTCCACCAAGTCCAAAACCATTTCTTTTTAATTAGCGAGGTGGGATCTGGGCAATAAAAGGTATCTGTTTAAAGATGAGGAGTCTTCCTCCTATTTGAAATGACTGGTTTGGCCGCAGGAGCGTGAATGGTGCATCAGGGGAGTCACTGCTTGAGGTAGATGTTCTTCAAATGACGTTATAGCTGCAACTCAGACACCTGGTTTCAGTGGTGCCTAGTTTAGCTCTCAGGTTTAGCTTCAAAAGGCTTTGAGTAATTTTTTTTCCGCGGTGTAAATTACTTTCTGCTGATTACAACTTATTTTTGCCTCTACTACTAGTTTGCTTGCCACATGTTAAAAAAACAACGGTGCGGGGTGAAACTGTAGAAATAAAATTAACAGCAGTCTACACAGATTTGTAGTATATAAATTATCAAACTGCAAGGTCTTTTTATGGGATTATTGTTAATGACGATAATAGTGTTAATTTAACAATCTAGGTTTCACTATGACATTTGACTTGATACCATGCAACACTTTAATTAGAAAACTGGAATAATACAAAATGAACACTGTAAAGACTAAGTGGATTAAAAATGGGCAGTTTGTACCAGAGTCCTGTAGAGAATCATTTTTTGTCTTAATCCTTGTTGACATTTTTATCCATGATATGGAAAGAAACTGTAAAGACATCATTGATGATGTTTGTAGTTGAGACAAAGATGGAAATTACTGAAGAGAAGTCATAGGCACACATGGCTCTGGATCACCTGGTTTAGTGGGTTTAATTTAATACATGATTTAATACATTGAAAGATGAAGTCTGATGCACAGAAGCAAAAGCTACGTGTCATGCTTACGATGGTGGGTTATCTCGATAAGCAGTGACTCCGAATTAGGATGGGTTGGCAGATGAACGTGAGCTTCTGGAGCTTTCTTTGCAGAGCTATGGCCAAAATGAGGTATCGCTTCTGTTCCAGGCACAGGGAAGTGCTTCTCCGGTGGGAATGAGCAGGGCTGAGGCAGCTGGGTCCTTCCATCAGATGGGATAAGTTTTGGAGAAGATGCACAAGAATGATTTAAAGGCCTGGGAAACATCATCTGAGACAGAAGAGAGATACTTTGATACTCCAAGAGAAAAAAATAGAAGTCCAAGATATCATAAATTAGACAAATTCAAGCTTGATATAAGGTGGTGATTTTTAACCCCAAGATGAAACCCCCAGTTTATCAGTGCTGAGGGGTGCGCAGAGGATGACTAACACAACTGAGAGAGCAGTGGGATGAGTGGGCAAGGGTTTGGGGATGGAGCCAGATGTTTCTGAGCAGCAGAAAGCAAAGGTCCCCTCATCTGTAGCTCCCTGGACAGGAGCTCTCAGTGACAGGAGCATCGTCCGGTGGGTTCTGTGTGGAAAGGAGTGGAAATGCTTTAATGTGAAGTATGTGTCATAAAGTGGAAACAGAAAAGATGAGGGAGGGTGAGCTGTGCGGTGGCGAGTGGGAGAGGAGGGCTGCGTGGAGATTTTCTGCCATTTTCTGACTTTTTTTGAAGGAGAACGCTTGATGCCTTAAGAAAAAAGAAGCAAGCAAAAGCCAACAAAAATCACGTACGTTTTAAATAGCGACACTTCCTAGATGTGGAGAAAAAAGCCACTGAGTTTCAGAAAATAGCAAGAAAAAAGATGAGCGGCCAAACAGTACGTGTTGTGTTTCTGGTGCCTGCTGTACCTAACTTTGGGAAGCTTTGTGACCATTCCCTGAAAATCTTTAATCTTCAGAAATCATATGCAGTTTGGCTGTTCTTACCCTGAATTGCAACAGCTGAGCACAGCCTACTGTGCCAGTGCTGGGACCGCTTAATTATGGAAAGCAACTGAATTCAGCTGCCCTGGGGTCAGGGAGAGGAAGGCTTCATTACGGCGTCTTCAAATTTGCAGAGAGTTAAGAAAACACGATGGGAACTGATGAGCCGGATTCCCACAGCCGGTCCCTCCCCTGGGGTCCGCAGCAGCATGGGTGGTTTGGCATGCGAGTGAGATTATTATTTTTATTATTACTTTAAAGCTGATATTAAATCAGAGATTGTACAGGGGCTTCTGCCAACCAAAACAAAAACATTTACAATTTAAGTGGGGCCCTTCAGGGGTGCGTCAGAAATGAAAGTTTCCAAAATTATTCAAGTATACATGAAACAGCTGGAACTGCTTTGGGTTATGTTCCTGGTGTTTTGAGGTAATGCTATAAAAATCAAATATGTTTATTAGTTTCTTAAGCTTTCTGCAAGAATTTCACTAGGACTATTTAATAAGCAGTTTGCATTCAGAGATCTGTCCTTTTGTAAATAATATCGCAGCTTTAATGTCTGTGTGACGTATATCGCTGTAAACAAGTCTGAAAATAGCGGTGGAATCTTCTACTGAAAATTAAAACCCAATTAATTTCAATTGGAAGGAAACAAGCACTTCAGAGAGCTGTATTTTGAGAATGAAGCGTTTATTATTGTTTAAAAGCTTGGGGATATCCTGCTTAAAGGAAGTTGGAGTTCGCTGGCGCTCACCCGCTTTCCGTTCCCGCCCTTGCGCCGGGGAGTTTGGTCTTGGGTTTGGTGCTGTCTTATTCCCGTTCTGTTTCTAAGGGATTTTTGCAAAGCAGAAGGAGTCCTCAGCATTTGTGATGATTAAATGCGATAGTGATACAAAAAATGGCGTGAGCATCGCAGGTAGGTGTAATCTTTGGGTAAGTTCAGATCATTTTCAGAGAAGAAATAGGCTGGTTTGCATTAGACCTCGCTTCGGACGGCTCTCTATCTAATTAGGAGAAAATACCAACAAAGCAGATACATCAGAAAATCAGCGTAAGGATTTTTAGGGGAAGCGCCATAAAGTTTGCAGTTAACATTTTAGAAGGATGATCGATAGCCGGCATTCATCACAAGTCTTTACGGCACAGGCAAAGATTATTTTTCACTTTGTGGAAGCAAATGCCATCCACCCGTTCCCTGAAAGCACCTTT
Organism: Nipponia nippon; assembly: GCF_047370975.1. Classification (NCBI taxonomy): domain Eukaryota; kingdom Metazoa; phylum Chordata; class Aves; order Pelecaniformes; family Threskiornithidae; genus Nipponia; species Nipponia nippon. Next base: position 7,908,795 of record NW_028262380.1, on the reverse strand, counting down.
TGTAGGTACATTTTAAATAATGGGAAAGCAAGAAACACATGTTTTTTTCTTTTTATGGATTTCCTAAAATACCTCTCCTGAGCTATTTCTTGTTGTCTTGAGGGAGGAGGCAGTAAAGGCGTTGCCATGGCGATGCGATTTCGGTTCCATCACCAGTCAATACAGCAGCGCTATGCTATAGGCCTGGCCCATCTGTTCCCCTCGGTGGAGACCCCATTCAGCTGGAGGTTTCTTTTGTGTTTGCAAAGTGGGGTAATAAGTGACCTTTTCTTATAGGTGGAATCGCTACGTGGGTGGAAAATAACTTCTTTCAGCTGTGGATGCTTTCTTTACAATGAGGGCGGAAAATAGGGGTTTTTTAAAAATTCAAAATAAGATTACGAAAAGCTTTACAGATATAATATTTTTTTCAGGAATAATCTGCAAGTCCAGATCAGAATTGCAAAGTGCCCATTGAACCCAGTTCTTGAATGAGCAAATATATTTTGTATCATAGCACTGGTTTCACTGTCTTACTTTTAACTAGAGCTGTCTTAAAGAATGTCAAGTCATGAGATTTTTTTTTAGTTGCCAGTGGTACTTGTAACTGAAAACCGAAAAAAAAAAATGGGAATAAGGCTTTTCCCACCAATTAAAAACCGAACAGTAGCACCATTTATTGCTAACCCAAAACCCTTTTGCTGTTCCCTGGGGCTTTAGCTTGAGAAGGTGAGAAGCACCCGGAGGCATGCCTGGGGCTGCCGGAGAGCTCGGCCCTCCCCGGCTGGAAGGAAAACCAGTCACCGTTTGCCGGGATGTTGTAACCCTGACCCTGGGTACATCCCAGTTATTGCCTTTTGGGGAAAGACTTGTTTTTCTCTGTGCTGAAACGTCCTGTGCTCCTTGCCTAATTTCCCAGAAAGGGAATCAATGCACAGGGTTTGTTTTTTTTCCCCCCCCTGTATTTGATACCATCATATGGTAAATGTTACATTCTTTGTTTTTCTACTTTGAAAAAAAAGTACTTTATTTTCTTAAACTCAGAGTAGCAAGAGTGTGCACGGTAGTGGCGCCGTGGCAGACACGGTGCAGAACAAGCCAAACAACTCGCAAACTTTTGATTTAAAAAAACAATAAATCTGAATTGAGGCAGACCTTAAAAACATTAAATGTAAAATACAGAAAAGTACATTTTTTAAAAGCATTCACCTTGATGCAGGTGAAGGAAAAAATTGGATTTCCCTGTCACATCTTTTACATCTCTTTGCCTATTTGCTTTTTGGCTGAAGAGGAGAGCGAACATGAGTTTTCTGGATCTTGTTGGGTTGCAGCATGGAGGAGGGCGAGCAAGCCCCATCTTCTGTAGGTTTGTTTGGACCACGGTGGTAGCGCTTCAGTGGAGGATGAATTGGTTGCTTTTATCAGCATGATCTCTAGAGTTCACATGCGCTGTCATTGAATTTGGTCTTTCATCTGGGTGTGGATGCCTTTCGGGTCAGTGGGGATGGACACGGGTGTACCACTGTAATAGTATTGACCCACGCAGGATTGGAGGCCTGACTGTGAGGGTCTTGGTAATGAGCTACGCGTGGATTGAGATTGAAAAGGAATGGCTGTTATTTGTTACAAAGTGTTAATCAGGAATCATAAGCACTATCTCCGTTTTTTAATTTTCTGATTTATAATAATAGAATCCTCATAAATGGAGCGTTATTGTATAGCAGCATTACTCATCTAATTGAGCCTCCTGCTCATAAAAGGTAATTAAATACAGACTGTGGTAACTGTAATTAATGAATAAGGGCGGAACGTGAACTGCAGTGGATCCATAACCAGTTGTGTCTGTTGTTTCACAGGTCAGCTGTTAATACAGACACTGATGTAGATGTAGAGCTGCCAAGGGGATGCCAGCCGCTTCTCACTGTTGTATTGCATGTCCAGTCTAGGTGGAGAGGTGTTTCGACTCTGTCTTGACATGATAGTTTTAATACAAAGCAGATGTGCTCAGTAACTTTGATTTTACCTATCTGGGCTTTCAATCTTAAGGGAATAGAGAATCATGGAGGCACAATGTGACTTAGTTCCTTTGGAGATTTTTTTTTTTTTAAATGTAGTTGACTGTTGAGTTACAAAAACCTTAACTTTTCTGCAAAGTAAAAATGAAGGTCGCACTAAGCCATTTCATGCTTTTTTGTTAATTCATTTGGAAGTTAATAAAAAAACCTGATGCTTTAGCTGGATGCATAGTACCCTGTGTTGGTACCTCCTTGGTTTTGGCCCAGGTGAAGCAAGACTTGGGTAGTGAGGTTTGGAGTCGATTCATCTCTCACTTTAATATTTGGTAACTTCTTTTGTTTAAAAGCTGTGTTGTCTGCCCAAATCTGAGTTTTTTAAAAGTCTTCTAACAAACTGGTTAAGTAATGACTGCGTTAATATTCACATCAAAGAACCGTATTTCATATTTGATATTTTTTATATTCGAAAAACACACCAGGGTGGCCAAACGCATCCCCTTATGTTAAGAGAGGTGCGGCGTTTGGTTTGTGTTCCTGGAGTGCTCTGAGCTGTACCGTGGTGGGACCGTCACTTTGTGTCACTGGTGTAGGATCTCTCCATTAAAGTTGAGTTAATATTACAGTTTCTGAGGCGATAGTTGACCGTTCTGTCACTGAATAGAAGAACAGATTTTAAAAAACCTCCCCCAGCTCTGAGTGGATGGTGGTAACTTCCAGTGATGTCTGTTGGTCTTAGACCTAACTTCCACTCAGCAGCTGAATGTGTGCTGATAACTTATATATTCAAAAGATATGAACGTTTTCTGTAGCATCATCAGACCTGGTTATACAGAAATTTTTTTTTTCTTTTTAAAATATGTTACAGTAAAAATTCCCAATTATTATAAAGAAATTTTGAACAGTCAAGAGGCATTTTTCTTCTTTTTCTTCTCCCAGTTCTTTTCTATTAAATGAAGTTCTGGCTCTATTAGATGTCTTCGGAATTGATACTTTTTAGTTTCTCTGTGCTTGTATCCAGGGACCACCCAGAAGAAAACTATAATGTGTGGTACAGTAGTGTTTGGGTTTTTTGATAGCTTACTAGGAAAAGATTTTCTGTTTGTTCTCTTACGACTTTAAAGTTACACTTGGACTCTCCATGGGCATTGGGAACCAGCAGCAGCTAAACACTAATCAAAAATACTTGCTGCAGGCATTTGGTTGGGTTTTTTTTTGTTTTTATGCCATTAATTCCTTGTAGTTGCAAGGAAAACGAGGCAATGTATAGAGCAGAGGAATTTTCAGGAGGAAAGCCAGCTGTGGAGTTAAACTGCAAAGCTTCAGCCTGTACAGCGCGCAGTGATACTGTTAACTGGACTCGTAATACAAGGTACTGCAATTGCGTTAATAAAAAGCACAGCAACCACACAAGAAAATACTACGTTTTTTAAGACAAGCTCTTAGGCATATGCTTCAGTATGATTAAATGTGGACTGAAATTGCTTTGCTGAATAAGGGTGAACTGTAGAAAAGAGCTATTTGAACATCCTTGGGAGTGTATTTTCCACCATCCCATGTTGTAGGTGTGCAGTTGTTATCTGTTCCAGGTGTTTCTTCTATTCTTGAAATTTCTGTTTGCATGTTGTTATTTCCAAGAGTGAAAGGTTTTTGGCAATGTTATTTAATAGTTGAGCAGATAACCATTTATTATTGAGATGTACTTATAAAAACATTTATTTTCTTGTTTTGCATATTGCTCCAAAAGAACGGGCTTCTGTGCGGGCACACGGAGCGTCTCTGAGATAACCGGAGATGTTGGCGTTCAGTGAGCGCCGTGTGGCGTGAGCTGCCGGCTTCGGCATCCCGGCCGGACGCGCCGTGCCCGCCGCAGAGGCAGGGGTGTGCGAGGGGAGAGCTGCCGGGTGCCTGGGTGCCCGTCCCCTCCTCGGGGACCTGAGCACCAGGCAGGGTGGAAAGCACTGCCACCACGGTGGTGGCGTTTAGACCACCTTGAGTTAGCAAACATTTTTGACTGGTTGCCAGTGTTTGATTTAATACTATTAATTTCCAGATTGTTTCTTTTTTTAAGAAATGATAATTCATTCAAAACATAAAAATGTTTTTTCTTCTTATGCCTGTGAATTCCTAACTATCTCCGACTGCTGCTCAAGCGCTGTTTGCCAATGGCTCCTTTGTTTTCTTCATAGAAAAATTTGTAGATGTTAAAATCGCTTCAGCAAAAATCAGTTTCAGTTAGTCTCTGCTTTGTTACCCGTTAGCAGTTTTGGGGGAGAGGTTCAGCAAGAGAAACCAGAGTTTTTTAGCTTCACCACTGGATACTGGTAAAGACATCGTTGATGGACTCATCAAGAGGATAGACTTGGGGAAACAAATAAGACTTTTCATTGACCTGACTTCTGTCCAGGCAATCTCTCATGACGTGTATATAGCTGTTTACTCAAGGAAAGAAATCATGCAGCCTGGCTTTGTATGGAGAAAGCACATGGAAGATACATTAAATCATTTTTCTGCTAAGTTCATGATGTCATATTTCAGCTCAGATGAACTCACTCAGCGGTCTGTCGAGAGCAAGACAGTGGAGATCACAAAACTGTTTCTAGATGATAGTGGAAGTTTGATTCAATTTGAAAATAAGGGCGTTAAATGGCATTACTACAGCACTTACAGAGTTTATAAAAAATGAATTGTAGATCAGATGGGGGATTATATTTGGAAATGTGCACTTATGCCTTGTGTGCTGTGGCAGTAAATACTTCATGAATGCAAGGATTTCAAATTAAATGGCTGGTAATAGAAGTGTGATTCTATAATGCCAATTCCTGCCATTTAATTCAAAGTGAGAGACTTCCAAATACCTTTCCATTCTACTTGTTATTAAGTAAAAGTAGTCTTTGTTAAGCAAATAGACAAGAGACTCTTAAATACTTTGTTAAAACTCTTAAATAATCGCCTAAGACATTGCAAATACTTTCTCAACCATGCTCCTTTGCATATTACAGATGGGTTTTTTTACAGTTTGTTATTTTAGAATTTTACAAATGTCGGGGCTATGTATACAAATTGCTAGATTTCCTAGAATTTACTTAAAATGTGTTTTAACAAGGTTTTGGATTTTGTATGCTTCTCTCCAGTACTGGAAAATCAAATTTTTTTACTTGCAACTTGGAGGTTTCTGCCAGCCGTTCCACCTGAAAACCTGAAGCTGTGCAACTGTAAGCTATTAGGGTAATGGTAACATCTGGCTGGTGGGGACCTCACCTCTGATGGTGAAGCAAGCCCAGATGCAGCTGAAGTTTGCCCGAGACACTTGCAAAAAGCTCTTGCAGAAAGTTTGAATGCAAAGCCAAGTTTTATTGAGCTGGAGATCTCCACAGCACAAGAAAATACTGTGCCAGGTAACTGGTGCTGGCAGTAGTGTGGGAGAGTTACAGTGGGTATCTCTGCATGGTATTTATTATGTATATTTTGCATTACTGAGCTGGTTTTAAATAAAAGAGCTTAAATGCGGCAGCCCTTCAAACGGCGGTGCTGTGTTCAGTCTGAACGAGCTGCTTCTGCGTTAACCCAGCTTCTTGGGTGGCTTCTGCAGGTACTGCTGCCCTCCCTGGCGACGCTGTTACACGTACCCAGGCTAATCCAAGAATGCCTCCACGTACGTGAAGGAAGGATGTTATTCTTGATTTATGAATACCAGTGTCCTGTCAACATGAGCATGTCAGTTGTGCATGCAAAATGAGCACCATGGGCAAAAGAAAAAGATATTGAGCTTATATACATATATATATATAATATATATAAACACACACACACAAATAAATAGATATGAAAATATATCTATAACCAATTATATACATAATATAGCCATTTTAATATAGGAAACAAGAAATTATTCTGCCCCAGAGCATGAATTATTACAAGTAAAATAGTCCTCTGCAACTGAATTGCTGCTTTGATTGTTGCTTGATGTGGAAGATAAACTTTATTAATCAATTTTTGAATTAAGTTACTTGTAACTTACAATGAAGTTGTGTGATAATCAGGTTTTAAAAGCAGGAATTTCAGTTACCTGAGTTTGAAGTATTTTAAAGAGGTTTTTTCCTTATAGTTAAAGGTGCTCTTGTTCCCAGTCATCTAATTTAAAGGAATGGTCATGCAATTAGTCATCTAATTTAAAGGAATAACAGCTTAGATAATAAGAAAAATCTGCTTTTCTTATTGCAAAGTTTATAGTTTAATATTGGCAAGTTTTCCCAACTTCATAGTTTTTTCTGCTGAAATATTAGACCTGAGTGAGCAGTCAATAGCAGAAGAATATCTGAGCAGCCCCGAGGGGCCAAGTAGATCAGTTCCAGATGCTGAAAAAACTTTTTGATATTCTTGTATTTTGTAAGGGACCAGTTGCAGTACTATAATTCTTTCATCTATTTTAGGAAAACTTGTTTTAAATCTAACATTTGCACATCTGGAATCTCTTCTTCTGTATCTTGAATAAAGGTGGGCTGGGGATGGTGTTCTTTGGTTGAAAAAACAAAAAAAAAAAATATGTTTCATGTTTAAGACTTTTTCGAATCTTCAGAATTTCACGTACGCTATCTTTGTATTTCTGAAATTACTCTGTATCAGATTTAATTCCTGACCAGATTCTTCATACCCATATCTACTGCTTCCCTTTTAAACCCATGGAGAGTAATCTCTTTTACATATACCACCCTCTTCAGTTACCGCTGCCCCTGCAAGCAGAATTAAGATGCCTCAGAAGGATGCAGAAAGAATGAAGAAAAGCAGATTTTCCACAGCTCTCCTCGCACCTCTTTCTGCCACGAGACCAGTGTGCTCCTTCCAAGGTTCCCCAGCTGAGTTATGCTGGGCAAAGCTTTTTCTTCTGGGATTCTCCTTTCTTGTGGGATGCTGGCATCTTTTTTTCACCGGTTGTCTCTGACAAGTACTTGGACATTTCTGTTTTCCCATAAGTGCTTGCCAGTTCCACATGTTATAGCTAATTTAGGTGTTATCCTATATTATATGTTATTACAGGTAACTCCTCAAGAGCTTGGGTCAACACCTTATTGTTTTCCTTTGCTGGCCAGGAGCAAATCACTGAAGTTGCTTATCTTTATTTTTTTATTAAAAAATATTTGAGTTTTTTATATTTATTAAATTGTTCTTACAAAATGCAAACTAGAAGTTAAATTTTAACTCGAGATGATTACACATTTCTCAGCACTTGGACGGTGCATACTCGGGTGCAAGGTAGAGAATGACAGTGGTTAAAGTTGTTGCATGTCTCACACCAGAAACGTGCAACCAGGCAGGACCAAGGAATAAACAGTTGTGCCAAAAGAATGAATGATGTATTTGTCAGCTGGTGTGGGATAAATAATTGTTGTTCTTGTTTTCCAGTGTGTGTGGGTTTCCGGCATCGGCAGTATTTGGTGGTTATCGGCTGTTCTCAGTGCAGAGGGCGAATATGGGTATAACCCATGCAGTAGTGCTGTGGGAAGCAAGGGAACACGCAAGAGCCGGTCCGATGTTCTGCGTTGAGCTGAACTGCAGGTTGCCGTAGATGTCTCTGGTTACGGGCGCCATCTCCGTGTACGGGGCTGCAGGTCGTATACGCCTGCTTATGTTGTTTCATGGTTAAGCCATGACCTTGACTGGCTTGCTCGGTCCCTCACAGAGGTGGAAATCAGGAAAAAGCATTTTATATACCTGTAATTAAGATTTTTGACACCTATAACCTCCAAAATCTGTTTAATCAGGATTTCGCCTGGTTTATTAGCTGCTTCTGGCTTTTTTTGTGTCCGTAAACGTTTAGGTTCCCAGCTCTGGTGTGTGAGCTGGAGCCTCTCTGATTAACTGTCCTGGATGCTAACTTTGGGGGTTTAATTATCTTCCTAAAAATCAGCATGCTGTTACCTTTTTAGAAACACATGCTCAGTTCTTACACAAATCTTGCTCTTAAAATCTATTTTTATAAACATCTTTTTTGGGGGGCCAAGAGGTTTCTGATAGCTATATATAGCTCCATGTGATTTCCTGGGGGACCAGCAGCAGTAAATCAAGCTCCGTCAGTCAGGTACGCATCCCTCCTGCAGCTCGCAATTCTCATGAGAAAGTTGAAAGAATCATAGATTAAATTACACTTAATTGGTAATGAATTTAAATTCATTCAGTTTATTTCAATTTCTTCTGCTGCTTGGAAAGTAATTTTAAGTAAAGGATGTAAGGTGCTTGCAGAGATCATGATGTCTCAGAAAACACTAAAATAGGGATGTTGAATGATGCATTTAACCGATGATTTCAAAATTTGGTGGAATTTTGTGGAATGGGTGAAAGTACTTACACTTTCTCTGTCCGTGACTTACAAAGCCAGCGTAGACTGGAAGGTTGGTTTTGCATCTCTGTGTTTCATGCACACCGGTCAGCAGATTGTAATTACTCCTAGTACGTACTTGTGGCTTAATATCTATTTTTTTCTTTTGGAGTTGTATTGCTTCTGCTCAAGGAACCTGGGGCAAAAAATAGTCGTTTGTCTTGGTTGCTAAACTTTTTTGTTAGGCATCTATGCTAAGGTACTGCTTTTCTCCAATTAAAGAGTGAATGTTGTTTGTCAGCTGAGATGTAATGGGATTTTGCAGAAGGAGGTAGCCATAATATATATGTATACCGCTCAGGAAACTTATATGTGCATTTACAAATTCCGGCTGTGTAAGAACAACCTAGGGCTGAATCTTACCGGTATAAAAATCTCATATCTGCAGAAGTTTTCTTTCCCACCTGTACAGTTGAGGAGAAGGTTCAGAAGTGAAAGACTCCACATACAAATCTGAGAAATGGGTTGCGTATTTTGCACACCACGCATATGTCTTGTATGTTAATCCTCCCCAGTGTCCGTGACTGCTTTTTACGGATCTGTGCAAGTTGTGTGCCCTTCCAAAATAAGCAAAACTTTCTGAAAGTGAAACTTTTTGAAAGTGTGAAGTTTCAGCCAGACGTCAAGCGCTGCAGTGAAGATGTTCTGGTAGATTTAGGGAGCTGCTCTTGTAATGGTCCCGACTGTAGACCATGAAAGATATTTGAGGTAGACCCATAAGCTTTTACAAAGAGGGGAAGCCGACAGAGCACTTCTAACTCACACGTTGCAGTCGTTGGAAATCATACTTGCTTGGTTTTATGCTACTCTTTCTTCTAGGGTTTTAGTTTTTAAATTCCATCTTTGTTTATATTTTCTATTATGGAAAAGTCACTGTTTTATACAGTGAAAGTTAAAAGTCTTGAAGCTTTGAATTGTGGGTTATCAAATATTTTTTTAAAACCAAGCAAAACACAAACCAAACCCCAGCCCCTCTTCCCAATCAGCTGTGCTCTCTATTAACTTCTTTAGGCTCCACCTAAAACGTAACAGGCAAATCAATAGTTGTTGTTTAATAATGTGTTGGTAATAATACAGTTGCTGGACTGTGAAGGCTAATATCAACCTTTTTTCCTGGCTGGAATTGTATTGCTTATGTGCCACAGGTAAATATTGAGCGAGTTATCTGTCGAGATCGATGGTTTATTTTATGGATGGGTTTCATGGCCAGAATCAAAGGGAAAGCTTTGGATAAAGGGTGAGGTGGCAAATTCAGAGATGTGCAATGAGTTCATCAACTCCTGCGTCGTGTTATTTTATCAAACAATTAAAAAATGCTGTTACAAAAAATTCACATACTTTAAAAAAATGATCCCAGTTGCCCTGCAGCTGGATAAATAGCGTAAAGCTCGTGCAGCTACTGAATCAAGTTACTTTAGGCTTTTTTAAATATAGCTGGAGACTTTGCGTAGTTCAGCATCAGTGCTTGTGAAGTGAGTGGTGATGGATGGGGTTTTATGTGCTTTCGGAGCAAGGTTTGGAAGAGCGTTTTGAGTTTCTGTGATTTTATTCCTGAAATTTTTGATAGAAAAAGCTTCTTTGCATCTTGATGCTGTGCCAGCAGCCTGTGCAGGCGGTGAGCAGCTTACCTGGGGAGGGGGTGATTCGGGAGCCCTTTTGGCTGTGCCTCGTGTCTGCAGTCGGCTGGCAGCATGATGAGACATCAGCCTCGTCACCATCCCTGCTGAAAGGTGGTTTCAGTGCTATAAAATGAGATTCTTTTTTGCGTTCTTGTTCTGACTTGAAGTCTCTAAACTGTAGTTTGGATTTCCCCTCGCAAGACCATTTTTCCAAACGTGCCATTTCAGAGAAGACCCTCAGGCTCACAAGCACCGCGTGCACCCTGAGAACTTGTCCAGCCATTTCTGGTAGCTGGGTAATGCGACTGCAGTTGCACTGGTCTTGGAGCTACGGCTTTGGTGTTGCACTTAAAACCAGTAATAAATAATAGACTTTGGCTCTGTAAGCACCAGCCGGGCACTAGATGCTGTCTTGGCTTCGTGACTTGATCTTTTTTGGTACCTTTCTGCGTATAAAAGTGACTTTTTTTTTTTTTTTGGATGATACATAAATTTTGTTTTAACTTCTTGTTATGCATCAAATGTATTACTGCATACATCAAAAACCTTTTACTGAGCAAGCACTGAAGCTAACGCTGATGAAGATGCTTTCTCCAGAGAAGTAACTTCCAACTAAATCAGTAGTCAGTCCGTGCCAATGCTGCTGAACTGTTTTGGGGGCTTTTTGGGAAGGGAAGGAGTCAGTGGAGTATTCAGGAGTGGGGAAAGGAACATTTTCTGAGGCAAATTTCCAAATGACATTCTAAAGGAGAGTAAATTTTTGCACAGATGTTAACAGTGGCTTCAGGTGATTAGTGGGGCTATGCTTTCACGTTGTGTAAAGAACAAACTCGGCTAGTGCAGTAAAACAGTATATTTATTAAATGCAAAAACTGAATGTCAGTGCTAAATTAAGGTTGAGAAATGAAACAGATAAAAACTTCTGGCATCTAATGCTACATTAACGAAAACATTAGCATGACTAGTTAGTGTTTATTTAGAAGTAAATACAGTGTGTTAAAATTTAGTGAACACAAAAAATGCTGCTAAAAATATTGCTGAAAATACTGCATATATGAAATGAGATGGAGTTAATCTTGGTCTAAGAGTCCATTGCCAGGTAGGGTTTGCATTTCATATATTGCTTTTTGGAAGCATGCAATTAATAAACTTTAAAAATATTTTTCCAGTTTATCCTGTTTCTTCTGTAAAGGTGATTCAGAGTGTACAAATGCACATTGGATGTAATTAAAGAACATCAATAATTACTATTATTATTGTTGTTGTTGTTGTTATGCATCAGAGCCCATCAGGAGGCTTCACTTAAGTGCTTGTGATTAGGAATTTTTCATTTCCTTTGCTGTTGCAAAGTTTCCCTGGGTTTATTTCCAACTTTCAGCACCTCTTTCCTAAATGCATTTTAATCTTTAGCGCTGTCTGCATTAGAAAAAAAGGGAAATGAAAGTTTTCAAAAAAAAGAAAAGCTTTAAGAGGCATGAAGCATAAACAGTATAACTTAACCGAGGAAGGACCTGGCAAAGGCTTCCTCGTCTGCTTATGTTGCAGGTGGCTGTATGTTCAAAGCGCTCTGAAATACCATGCAGAAGCTGTTTTGAACTTTAAGTGTAATCAGGCAAATTGTCTAAACATATCAGCAATCGTCCTTTTTTTAGCGAGTTCTGTGAAACAAACCAAATGCAATGTTGGTTTTTTTTTTTTAGTTGAGCCACTTTAGTTCTGTAAGCAGTTTCAATTGCAACGCTGCATTTTATCTGGCGTGAGTGCAAATAACTTTAAAAAGTGGTTGGACTGATTTTACTCAAATCTTCCACAGTGTTTGCTTCAAATGAAGCTGTCCATCCTCAGAGCTCGCACGGCCGTGTGCCCGGGGGATGCACAGCAGGAAGGCTTGGATGGATGGCGGTGGTGGGAGCTCCAGCTCGTGCTGCCACGGTCTTGAGAGCATCTTCTGGAGTAGGAGCACAAGGCAATATATTAAGAGTACGCACCTCTTCTGCTCCCAGCAGGGTGAAGGACAGTGAAAACAAACGAATATTACATAGAATCATAGAATCGTCAAGGTTGGAAAAGACCCTTAAGATCATCGAGTCCAACCATTAACCTAACACTGCCAAATCAGTCTATACCATGTCCTCGAGCACCACGTCTATCCGTTCTTTAAACACCTCCAGGGCTGGAGACTCAACCACTTCCCTGGGCAGCCTGTTCCAATGCTTGACCACCCTTTCGGTGAAGAAGTTTTTCCTAACGTCTAACCTAAACCTCCCCTGGCGCAGCTTGAGGCCGTTTCCTCTCGTCCTATCGCTTGTTACTAGGGAGAAGAGACCAACCCCCACCTCGCTACAACCTCCTTTCAGGTAGTTGTACAGAGCGATAAGGTCTCCCCTCAGCCTCCTCTTCTCCAGGCTAAACAACCCCAGCTCCCTCAGTTGGTCCTCATAAGACTTGTGCTCCAGACCCTTCACCAGCTTCATTGCCCTTCTCTGGCCACGCTCCAGCACCTCGATGTCCTTCTTGTAGTGAGGGGCCCAAAACTGAACACAGTACTCGAGGTGCGGCCTCACCAGTGCCGAGCACAGGGGCACTACCACCTCCCTGGTCCTGCTGGCCGCACTGTTCTTGATACAGGCCAGGATGCCATAAACAGAAAACATTTGTTTCCAAAAGGCTGATTTGCAAATGCTGAAAGAAGTAGATTTCATCAAAGAAGTTGCAAAGTTGTATCTAGTTAAAAGCAATGGGGACTTCAATGACTTGTGGCGGTGGGGCTGCACGCCGGTGAGCCTGCCCCAAGCCAGGTCCCAGGCAGCAGTTGTCCAAGATGCCGTATCGTAGGTGAGGATATAATTTTTGTCAAAAATACTTCCTCTTGCAGTTCAAAATCTGGTATTTTCCTTAACCTGATGAACCTATTTCTGCTTCCAAATTATACAAGGAGCAGAGGCTGATGGCAAAATTGTGCTCCCTTCCACTGCGACCCCCAGTAATGCAGTTGGGGTGCAATATGTGCCCCTCTCCAGAAGGATGCTGTCTGCGGGCACTGAGACTGGGATGCGAGAGATGAATTCTTAGAAGGAAGTTGGGAGCAGCGGAACGAGCTCTGCAGTCTACAGGAGCGCAGCAGTCCCTTCCTTACCTTTATCATGGAGCTATTTCTCCAAAATGCGTTCTTATTTATTTGCAGCTACGTGAGGCATTGAGCAGGGTTGTGTAGCAAATGAAAGCAAAAGCTTGTCTGCGAAAGGTACGCAGCTTAGAGCAGTGTGTTACTGTCATTATCTGTACTGTCGGGTGTCTGCAGTTACAGTTGTCATGTAAGTGGGTTTAAAAAAAATCCCATGCTGCTGTCTTTGGGCTCTGGCTGTCACTCGTAGCTGAGGGTTTGGCAAATTATGATTTTTTCTTTGCTTAAAAAGTTACTTCATAGAATCACAGAATGCTTTGGGATGGAAGGGACCCTTAAAGGCCATCTAGTCCAACCCCCCTGCAACTGGCAGGGACATCTTCAACTGGATCAGGTTGCTCAGAGCCCCGTCCAGCCTGGCCTTGAAGGTTTCCAGGGATGGGGCATCTACCACCTCTCTGGGCAACCTGTGCCAGTGTTTCACCACCCTCAGCATGACAAATTTCTTCCTTATATCTAGTCTGAATCTCCCCTCTTTTAGTTTAAAACCATTACCCCTTGTCCTATCGCTACTGGCCCTGCTAAAAAGTCTGTCCCCATCTTTCTTATAAGCCCCCTTTAAGTACCGAAAGGCCGCAGTAATGTCTCCCTGCAGCCTTCTCTTCTCCAGGCTGAGAAGAAACGGGTTCAGCCTGAAACAATATATTTGAAACAATATAATTGGAAATGAGGAGTGGATTTATCAGAGGAGTTGTGGCCCCTGAGGCTTTGCCCCCTCTCCGTCCCCGCTGCCCTGGCTCCGTGTGGGGTACACGGCAGGCTGTGGTGCTGCAGCTGCAGCCAGCTGTGCTCTGCAGCTCCACGCACAAAATGTTTGCCCCGGTTGTTTTTGCTGATGTTATTGCCTATTGAAACAAGGCAGAGCTTTGGCCTCACAAAACCTCCGGTGTCACAAATGATTTTTTTTCTATGAATGTTAAAATTGTCTGAGCAGAAAGAGTTGTTCTTTTTTTTTTTTTTTTTTTTTTTGAAGTGTTCACACTGGAGGAATTATAATATCCTTGAACATCACTGACATACATACATCATGGGGCTGACTGCCAGTGAAAGGGGCTGGCAGATTGGGAAGGCAGATTCAAGAGTAGTCTCTGAACTGTTGCATGTCATGGCCACGTTTGCAGTATAAGTGGTGGGTTCAAGGGGCATTGCTGGGCACCCCTGTATCTTTGGACCCCCCATATTGGCTGTAGATAAGATGTTTTAATGACAAGCTCATGTGAATAGTCAATGGGATGAAAAACAAAGGTGGTGATCTGGAATGACAGTAGAAATGATAATTTTGCATGTGCCAGGTATAAGTCTGTGGCTGGAGCTTTTGCAAAGATGTCAGCCTGGGGCTTACAAGCAAATAACAAGATAAAAATAATTATTTGAATTTTATTTTTCATTTTTGTTATTGTGCAGTGTTACACAGGTATGTCTTCCTTACTCTCCCCCATGTCAGGCTGAGATTTCTGCAAGTACTTTTAAATTTCTTTTATTTCCAATCTTAAAAACCAAACAAAAGTGCGTCACTTTAAAGTTGCCCTGCGAGGCAGTTAGATATAATTCACTGTCTTTTGTAAACTTCGGTCAGATCCCGCTGCTCTTAGGAGGAGTAGTACAGTTTCACAAGTATGTTGCATCCCTTTCATCGATTGCTTCGTGGCCTGATGCGCCGTCTGGCGTGATCCAGGTAGCAGGGAACTGTCGTGATGCAAACAGGTGCTTTGCCGCTATCGCCTTACGTCACCCGAAAATCTTATCAGGTGATGGTGTCATAAACATCGTCTGACATGGGAGTGATGGCATAAGGAATATGTTATGTATCACTTTTGCAGTTATGAAATTATGGATCAGTTTTATTATGGGATTGAAATACAGTATTAATCACATTCCATTACTGGTACGGGGTTTAGCAGTCAAATTTCTTACTCGATTAATAAACAAGGCCGTGGCTTGAATGTTTTTCAGTTGTCTGCCCTTGTTTGTCTCAACGCTAATTGTTTTTTATCACATTGGTACGTATCTGACAAAAAAAAGGCACTCCAGTGGTATTAGTATCGCATTGTCTTGCATTGCCTTTATTAAAACCTTCTTTGTCCTATTGTTGCTAAGTGATCTATCCATCTTAATATTTTCCCCATGTCTAAGCTACTGTCTGTTAATGGCATCCTAATGCATTCTGAATTGACATATTTCATATCATATAAACTCTGCTTACCTATTTATCATGCAGAGGTCATAACTTAGTAAGTGAAAGTCACTGGAAGGATTTTTCTTTGCTATTTCTCTAATTTTCCATTGCCACGCTATAAGGAAATTACAGCTCTTCCACTCACTTATTGTACAGTTGTGATAAAGGCTCTTCCTCACCCCGACATCCGATATACAGAGGAGCTTTGTACGTTTGAGTTCCTTCTCTTCTATCTGTGTCAGCCTGACGCGATATTAAAAACTGGAAACCGGGATGTTTTGTACAGCTGGTCCTGGACCTGCGAGGAACAAAGATGGCCTGGCTGGCGTGGCATCCATCCTCGCACAGTGAGACTATCAAGTCGGTGCTCGCTGAGGCTGGGATTACGTGTCACTCAATCTTGTCAAAAATTCTATGAATATTCAATGAGGATTTTAATGTATTGTCATCAAGGAAGCAATTTCAATGTAGTCATATTAAGCATGTTGTCATCTCTGCAGTTTAAATACATTGTTTTGCCCATGAAGTGACCTCAGGCAATTTTAAAATGGTCTCGTTTTTTTTCCATTTGCCTTATACTAAATAAATTAGTTTTACCTAATAGGAATGAACCTAATATGGATCTAACACATTTGTATAGGGAGAAGCACATTCTAATAAATAATCAGGGTATTATTCTCCATATACCAGGATTTATCTTTTCCGCTTACGCTTACAGAAAAGGTATGAGATATGGTCAGGTAGGCTGCAGTCAAGTTGTTCTCTAAGCGAGGTTTCATAATGAGTTCAATTTTCAAAGGGGAGCCTGTTAATTTAGCTCCATGCTTCCACTGCTGATGACGTTTAAATCACTGTATGCTTCATCGTTGTATGGTTAGGTGTCGTTTAAGCTTCATTGCCCGGGCGAGCTTCTCATTTGCATAGATAGTGTACGAGTATATTTTGTTGTATACAGATTATTGTGGGAAAACCAATTGGGTGCTAATAAAGTATAGATTTTGAAGTTTATTTTGCTGTGGACTTTCCAAATTACAGAACTTTTAGAAGTGCATATCTCTGTACGTAGGTGAGAATGTGAACGTTGCTTTTTGGGAGAAAATTGGTGTCTATAATGCTGGGATGATTTTTTCAGTATGTCCTGAATTATGTATTTTTCTTCTGAAACCAGAACAAACTATTGGAGGATATACAGAACGTGGCATTTAAAACTGAAATGTGAACAGCAGAGCCTTGTTAGTCACGCCAGCGGTTGTACTGGGAACAACAGGTATATTGTTGGATGGACTGGAATGGTGGGACGCCCGATGCGCAGGGAAATCAAGGAAGAAAACATTAGGATATGAAAATACTTTCTTAAAATGCTGTTCATTAGAAAACCTGAAAATCCTGAAAAGTACAGAAAAGTATATTTTGCTTTAAAATGATTTGAGAAGCAGACTGCTTATTAACTCAATTAAACAGCGTTTCGGGCTGGGAAGGGAACAGTATATTCACAGCTCCAAAGCGTACCTCTGGGCCAAGGCTTTAAAAATCAGCTGGAAAATTTCGGTACCTTTTATATTTGTGTGAGAAGATGAAAGTATCTGATTTTTCAGAGGATGGATTATCATCACTTCCAGGCCCAAGCAGTAGTCGCTTTTGAAAAATACAGTCATTGTTTCTAAGGATACCAAGCGGTTTTCTTAAAAGTGATTGCATTCCTGCACCGAACGTCCCGATACAGGAGGAGGAGTTTTTGCCAATTTTGCAAGGTGACATTCACAGCCTTCAGCTTTGCAGCTAGACTTGAGAAAACTTTCCTTACTACCTTCCCAGGATTGTTTCCTCTCTCCTAGAAAAGCTATCAAAGTAACTTAGTGATAAGAACCTTCCAGAAGTTTATTTTACTTCAGTTACTTCACGCATTAGTTATGCGTGTGACTCGTAATGCTCTTTGGTCATGTCCTTTGCACATGGATAAATATACTGAGTACAGGGATAAAACTGAGCTGTGTTTATGGATGAATGCATCTATGTACTTTTAAAGACAGGCTGCGAGGTATGTTTTATTCAAAGACACAAAGACGTCCATTTGTAAATAAACAGATAATCCTTGTTGGAAAAGCATACTTTTTGTTTAATAAAACCAGGAACGACTGATTTAAATAATCATTAATAATCCATCATTTTATTTCTCATTCATATTGGGACTAGATGATAGGAGTAGAAATAATGTAAAACCTCATGTGCTTTGATAAGAGTCAGTCCCTGGTGTCGCTGGTAATTTCTATAAATTCGCTAAATCTTCAGAAGCAGTGCCCACTCTGAGGTGCGAGGTGTTAGACGTGGTGAGGTTGGTCAGCTAAGGTAGGGCTGTCCTTCTCTGAAGAGTCAATAGGTGATGAGTCCTTGAAGACCGCCAAGTAGTGCAGCTCTACGAACCTACAAGAAGATGAGTATCTTTTGTGGGTTAAGCCAACTCTAGATGAGGGTTAGTTGAGTTATATCTGGGACGAGAGAATTTTAGAGCTTGTTTGCACTAAAAACTGACATCTGTGCTGCAGCTGTGCCTGGAGGGTGGGAAGGGTCAAGAGCCAGGGCAAGAAGGGAGTGATGCCCACCTAAGTGGTATAGCCAACCTCGACCTGTGTATTAGTCTGACTCTACGGATGCCTACCTTTCTCCTGCAGTCCAGATGTGAGAGACATAGAGAGAAAGGGTTGGGCTTTTGTAAGTGGAAAATACAGTTTCACTGGGTGTATTGGCCGTGCTAATTTTCATAAATAAGCAAAGGGCTGGATTTTCTAAACGCAACACGTGCATATTTGATCATCTTCATAAGAACAGCTTTGTGCATGTGTTGGAGTCATGCGCAGGGTCCTGGATTGTGGCAGTTGCAGTGATTTTCCATCGTTTTGATGAGTTTTCTCCAGTGAGCTGTTTTGCAATTGGAAGTGGATTAAAGAAAAAAGGAGAAAAACTGTTCAGACTGATCATTGCCAAACAAAAAGGCAAGGACATCAAGCATCCCCAATTCCTGATATAGGATATTTACGGTATAAGGCAATATGAGTTTTCCTTAAGCTTCATGTTTTCAACCAATTTTTTTTTTATGTTTCAAAAGCCCCGTGGTAAAGTCAAAGCAGACTAGCGCAGAATTAACAAATATAACTCTAGTACGCCTGCAGGGCTTTGGATATACATATAAAGTAGTAATCCTGTCTGAAGTGATTTCTTCTGAGTTGCTTAGAAAGTCTTTTGACGACTTTGTGTGTTTAAAAGCATTTATTGTTGCGGTCAGAAGAAACGATCTCTTTCTCATGATTTCCATGGAGAAAAGACTGTGGTTTTCTGCTGTTTCTAACGTCTTGCAAAGTCCACAAGCAATTAGTACTGAAGCCCAGGAGAAAGAGTTGTGCTTCATGGCTTTACTTTGTTTCCCCTGAAACGTGTGTTAGATTTCAGTACTGCAAAAATTAATTTTGTATTGTTTTGCATTCTAAGCAAGCTCAGTCGTATTGTTTGAAGCTGGTTGTGCTGCACAGTTGCACTCGGGTTTTAAATGAGTGCATAAATATTTGCAGGGAAGAAGAAAAAAACCTTGACTTGTAGAAATGACTTGTCACTAGTTAATATAGAATCTATATGCATTACTCTTCATTTAAGCCTGTAGCTAATTGCTGTCTCACTGACTTCTCAAAGACAGACATCTGTAACACCATCAGCTGAAACTCTAGAGAGGTATTTTAGGGATGTGCATAAATAAAAGTATTGAATAATCAGCAAGCAGCGCATATATAGTATTTTATTCTAAAAGTATGAAAAGTACTGTGAACTTTTTTTTACCGCATGAGAAACTGAGGAACAGAGGACAGACATGAAACAGCTTAATGAAGACTGGAATTTAACTCTTACTTCTGCTATATATTTTTCACGTTGGCGTTGGTCATCCTTTCCTCGCTCACCTCCCTCTCCCTGTGCAGAATTGCTGGGGGTCCGGTAGGGAGCACAGACCCTCTGCTACCCTGTGACTCTAAAGGAAAGATCGAAACAAACCCATACCTTTAGGTTTTTTTCTAAATACTCATTATTTAATTTACAGCTAGTGTTGTGAACACCTGTAGCTGCACGATAAGGTGCTATGAGAACGCTTGTCTGGATGGAGCAGATTTCATTCCTTAACAACAGGCAGCAGAAAGAGGCGAATTCTGCTGTTGTGCTGCCGCATCCGCGCTCTGTTATCTTGCTGAACAACCCAATTTTGACTGTTATTCAATATACTCCTCTGGAACATTGTTCTGTTTGTAATGTTCTTGCGTGACCTAAAATGAATGATGTGGGAGCTGTCAAAGTGTAAAATTAGGCACGTTATAAAAAAAACTGCAGAAGAAAGATTTATTAAGGTCAGGTAATATTTTCCTCTGTACTAGCTTTTAAAAAATAAAATTAAAAGGATTTTTGTCTCTTTACAAATCGCACTAAGCCAACAATAGATACAGAATTCTGATTTCTTTACATTTACATCCCCTGTTATTGTTTAGCTGCCATACAGATAGATATATGGTACCTTATACGGTCTGCCTGTACTTTGAGATTTGAGTTGTGCAGCCATCTAATAGTGTAATTTGAAATAGTGAATGTTTGTTTTCTCTTCCCAAAACATCTCATTACTATTCTTTATACTTTGTTTGGCAACTTCCTCATCTTAAACTGCTCTGTCGGAGGATGCGAGAGATGTTCCCATACCCCTGAGAAAGGCATCAACTAATATGATCTGAACACAAAAGTAGAAGCTTCATCTTTTTGCAGTATTTGAACATTAAAATGTTATGACTGGCAGCACCCTGTCAAACCAAAGTATCGAGTAACTCAGCTCCTCGGCTCCAGGAAGGATCAGACACTAGGGGAGGAATTTGTGAGCAGAGCAAGCCTGTAGTGATTTAGTCCACAAGCCCCAGATTTTAAGGAGAACTAACTTTGGAATAATATTGAACTTTGATATCATAAAACTTTTACTAGCTGGGTTAAGATCCTGTTTTAAAATGGATTTTAAACTCTGGCTTTGGTTTTCTTCATATTTTTTTCTTTATGCTTAGTATAAAACGTAGAAAATTTGAGCATAACTGGAAGATTCTCCCTATGCCTCTCATTCACAAGAATACCAGAATTTTCAACCCATACCAGGCTTCTTTGTAGTCAAATTTATATGTGCTTTTGCCAAATGAAAAATGAAATTGCAAGACTTAAAAAGTAAAAATCCCCTACTTAATAGCTATGCATGTGCTTAACTTTGAAGAGCCAAAAAGTTATCAGCATGGCAATTAATTTATTTCTTCCTTTACACCAGAGTGAATAGTATTTCAAGAATGTATACATTTCCACTGTACATCTTCACCTACTTAAGCCTGTGCCAAAAGCTCCGGCTGGCAGGAGGGTCGGACACACTTGACCTCTGCTCACCAGGGCTGCAGGTCGCTCCATTAACGTGCTCATCGGGTACTTCTGGTTTGCGAGCCCGAGTGTGCAACATTGTGTTAAATTATAGCTTTAAAATGATTAAGTTGTTCAGCAAATTTCTTTCGATGCTGGTATAAGCTGCTTTAGGAGCTGGGGGCATCTAGAGGTTTTTCAGAGGGGTAACTTTGGTGTTACTATAGGCGGTGGATGGACTAAGTATGTCTTTAGATCCCATCCAGTCCCAGTTTTTGATTCTGCGGTAGGATATGATTCCCTCTAGGGGAGTAATAAATACGCCCTGGAAAGACCCTTTTCCTTAATAGAACTTGATTTATTAAATAAGCGCCTGTATCCATTTGAGTCTATATATAGAGAATTATTTTTATACAGACTTACGATGATTTCTAAGGTGTAAGAAAACCCTTCCACTTCTCATTTTTCATTATACCATCGAGAAACAAAGGAATTTGAACTCTGAAAACTCTTCATACTCATAATAAGATTTTTCTGTTGCTTGATGTGTAAGTGACAAAATAGGTTTTTATGCTCACAGTATGTAGGGGGGGAAATGACCTGAAGAGCTAGGATAAACTCATTACGTAAAAGACACAACAACTAGACATCTATCTATAAATGCAAAGACAATATATGGATAAAAGTTCATGAGGTATACACTGATAAATGGTTGGGGTTTTTTTTACAATTATTTTTATCTTCGTTTTTTATTAGTATTGTAATTACAGGTGTAAATACATTGCCTGCCGTTGCAGAGCCAGCAGATGGAGCAAAAGAGCACGATAGATGGATAAAAAGACACTGAATGCACTTATTCTGAGCTGGAGGAGGGGAAGCGTCTTCAACCTTTTTTTGCTCAATATTTGACCAGTGCCATGGTTTCCCATCTGACTAATCCTGTTCCCATTCCTGCCTGTAGCGGCGTGCATGACTTGCTCAAACTTTCCACGTAATGACCATTTCACCCCAAAAGGACCCAGGTTGACATCACTTTTTCATGTAGATTGACTTAACTTTTTGCTAGTCTACTTCTGTATGGAAAAGTGCCCATGGGAAAGGACTAATTCAGTTTTCTCTTCCAGAAAGTTTGGCTTTCAGATAATTTGGAGTACAAATCTTGTCCTGCGAGTGTCTCAGTTGATGAATTCAGCACAGTATCTTTATTTTTTTGTCTTTTTTTTTATTACACTGCAAGAAGACTTGCAACAGTGAGGCCACCGTGAGCTTCTAAACTGAGCTCCAGATCCTTCCTGCTCGTCCATGCTCTAGGATAACCATCGCACCGCATGCGTGTGGCATCTTGGTAAAGCTGCTTTGGGGTTTGGGAAGGCTGCGGAGGGGGAGCGCTTTCCCACCCCCAGCCACTTGTAGCTGCACACTCTGCAAATGGATTTCATCGTTACATTTCTTGACTATGAAAACATTACATTGCAGAGGAGTTTTGATGTGCCCCCAGTTGGATGTCCCACCAACTACGGTTTAAAATTAGGTTGTTGAGTTGGCAATGCTGGAGTAAGATAAGGGTGCTGCTAAGGATTAGCAACAAAATTAAGACTTTTTTTAGTAGGAAGAATGAATTTTTGTTCTAAGGAGAAGGTTAAATTGTAAATCTGTTCTACTAGGTCAATGGTAACTGGTTAGGTTTTTTTGACAGCTTTTCAGCTCTACAGCCACTCATTGTGTAAAGACAAGACTATTTAGCTGAAATATTGATACCATTTTCAGTGGAATAAAATGGTTTGTTCAGAAAAAAATTCTGCATATGGGAATGGAAGCTATCTGGCCTTGTACATAAGAATAAAGAACGGGAGGCTTGTTGGGATTTCTTTTTATAATTTGAGCCTATTGTTCAAATTTATTTTAATAGACTATGTACTTAAACTGCTTCAGAGTCAACGTCACTGGGTGGTTTTTTATTTCTACTAACCTGGGCACAGTTCTGTGTGGATACACATATGTATCTACGTATGTATAATTTGCTGAAGGCAGGTGGATGAACAGAGATATGCAGAGGACTTTCCATCGATAAACCATGACAAACGCTGTACCTCCTTCTGTGGCTGTGAATTTAGTTCATATTCTCTTGTTAAGCAACAAAGAAATAAATTACTGAAACAACTGTTGAAATGAGAGTGCTGCCTTTTAGTCACAGTATTAACATTTTGTGATGCTGATCAGTTATATATATACAACCTTACCAAAAGTTTCACAGTCTTGATGAGCTAGTATGAGACCTCTTACCCCAAACCAACCTAAATATCCCAGAGGACAGTTCGTGTTGTGACGGGTACTTTATAGGACCAACAGCAAATTCTAGCAGGTTGAGTTAGAATTTAGTAAAGATCCTCTGGAGACTGGGAAACTTGTCAAAGTCTTGCTTTTCAGGCTTTCTCCCCTACATTCTCCATTTCTGCTAATTTATCTTTGCATTTTTTTTGCTTTTTTACATGAAATGCTCCCTCTCGTTCTGTACGCCATTTGCTACCTAGGCAGCAGTCTCCCTCCCTGCCTAAAAAGAGAAAATAGTTACTCAGGTTACACGTGGGTGTTGTGGAAAATATTTTTTGCTGTCCTAGCGAAGTGCGGTGGCAGTCCCCTACAAAAGCAGGTGTGCTACAGCAGCGCAAAATGCTGCTGTGTAAGGAGATACATCCCACCTTCAAGTTAATCTTCTTTGTTCCTCGTTAGTGAGATGGCCGTTCCCTTGCAATTTATAACAGCGATCACATACCCTTGACTTACCTGGGGGTCTCCCATAATGCTTTAATTTCTTCTGGCCTTTCTGATATCACTATATAATATTTGCATGGAATTTAGTAGTACATTGGGAGCCACATAGGTAACTATAACCACCTGCTGTTGCAGGTAAAGGAGACCGATTTAGTTGCTTTCTCAGTGAGATAGAAGCAGTGTTGGGAATAGGAGCCAGTGCTTTAAATGCTCCATTTTGTGTCATCTTTGCCAGTAGACCTTGTATTGGTATCAGCAATGAAACTGTTGTGAAGAAATGACAGCTGAAGAACGTGTTAACTTCTGACTGTGTCAAACTGAGTTAAAAATGTAATGAAGCATCCTCTGCTACATTTCCTCTTTTGGAAAATACTTGGGCAGAAGACTGAAGGTGGTTGATGGAGTTATGGGCCCCCCGTAGCGGTGGAGGGAGGGTTACCGCCCTGCCAGAATGCGGTCGAGCGTGGCAGGAGATGGATGCCCTCTCGATGTCCGTGCAGGTGTGGCTGCGGATCTGTGCTGTCTTGTTGCTGGTCCTGAGGACAATAAAAAAAAAAAAGTGAGAGGTTTTCAGCTCAGAAACTTTAAAAGAGCAACTTGGTGATGTCAGCTGGGCCAAGGGGTTGGAGCACTTGCATTTGGGTGTGTGGAATATCTGGAGGTCAAAGTTATAAATGCTACTCGTTATCTTATGTCCTCAACCAAAGTGGAGACATTCTGGCCTGGCAGAGACGAAAAGCAACATCTAGAAGGGTATTGGGAATGAGCAGCCTCCAAGGAATGTAAAAACAGACTGAGCAGGGAAATCAAGAGCAAGAAAAGAAAAAGTGGCATCTTAGAGGTGTAGTGATAAAGAGAGAGTAAGCAAAAGTCAAGCTGACTTAATCTTGCAAAAGAAAATTTAAATGATAGCTAGAGGTTAATAAAAGAAAATCACGAAAATAGAAGTGGGACTACCTTAATTCTGGATGAAGCTGAGATTAAATGCAACTGGTTATCCCCAAATTACCTCTTTTCTTTCCAAAAGTAATCAGTATAATGATGGAGAAAATGGCTAATGGCAACGAGGATAGAGAAAAAACAATTACTAATTGGAAAATATTTTGTATACAACCAAAATTTTAAGAGAAGCAAGCTTATTAAAAGGGCTGCCAGCCTGTTAGTCGCACCTCAGTTACATCCTTTGGAAAGCGTTTTGAGGAAATAAAATAGTTCCTGATCTAGTAGATAGAAATGGCAAAAAGCATAGTCTGAGTTTACTAAAAATAAGTAACTGATACTTCTCTGGGCTTCACTGAAGTGCTTAATAAGCATCACTTCAGGAAATTGTTAGTGAAACTGGAGACAATGAGAATTACTTAAAGAATGGAGAGTGTGCTCTTTACTTGATGTGAAGAAAAGTAAGGCAGAAGGAGGATTGTTAGTGATGTGTGAAACGGTCTTGGGTGTGTGTTTTATTTAATATTTTCATTAGTGACCTTGCAGGAAGATTGGTCAAATGAAGTATGCTGAGAATGTGAAGTAGGACAGAATTACCAATGTATAGTAAATGATCAGAACGTCTGGAAGGAAGATGATGAGGATGGGTAAAATACAAATGTTATCAAATTTCATACCATGAACTGCAAGGATATGCACTAAGAGACTGCTAATATATATATATATAT
This sequence comes from Nipponia nippon, assembly GCF_047370975.1. Classification (NCBI taxonomy): domain Eukaryota; kingdom Metazoa; phylum Chordata; class Aves; order Pelecaniformes; family Threskiornithidae; genus Nipponia; species Nipponia nippon. Next base: position 7,883,601 of record NW_028262380.1, on the reverse strand, counting down.
TTAATGATGAGCTTCCCAGTTCATATTATTCCATTATCTGAAGTGACAAAGGAAGAGAAAATAGTGGTTGTGGTAGGTGACTGCAGGTTAACTGCAAGCCCCTAATGAAATATAGCCAGGAGAGAGGTCAAGTATGATGCACTGTATAAGAAACTTCCACTAAAGAGAGGGAAATGGTAGTGTCATTGAATCGGGCTTTTGTCTTATCTCAGACCCTGTGTGTTACTCTCATCATCACATTCACAAATGAAGAATTCAAACCGGGACAGGGCAGGGAAGATCTGTTAAATGATGGAGGAAACCATGGAGATGAGTGTCCTGAGATGGTCGGAGAGAGTGACTGGCAGTATAGCAAAATGTGGGCTGAGAGCACGTGTATGTTTGCTGTCTGCAAGAATATCAGAAAATTAAAGAATTAGGGAGTGCGAGGAGTTACTTCAGCTGAATGCCAGCATTAGCATAAGAAATAAATTGATGTAGACTGACAATTACTACTTTTAGGCTTGATGCTGGGAGGCTTCTGACCGTGAGTGATCAATCTGACAGACACAGTGGGTCTGGACACCGAGCTGGCTTTAAAGTGGAGTGTGATCTGTTTTCTAAAAGCGCTTATATGAACTACGTGGGAATAGTAGTCAAAACTAGAGCCAGTCACCCAAAAGGTCCCTTTCAGGCTTAGGTGCCTCTATTCCCAATAGTATCTGAATTACATTATAACTTAGACTGAGTTAATATAAACCTTTATGCATTTATTTATCCCATTTCTGGAATTTGCTGAACTGACTGGAACAAACGGAGAATAAAAACCAAACAACATTTCGGAGTTCAGCCGCCCATTACTAACTCTAAGTATGGTAATGTGACATTATAAGGTAGTCATACATTTTGCAAAGGAATTGTGCTTTCATGCTTCTTTGAGCAAAGTTTCAGGTTGTCTTTGCCTTTAGGACATGGGATTTTTTTTTTCTTTTTTTTTTTCTTTTTTTTTTTTTTTTGTAAGCCCTGAACAAAATGGTAGAAGGCACCACTCTGTATTAGGATATGTCTGTGCAGCTGTGCAAAAAGAGATAATGGCGTATTCAGCTTTTGGCTAAGATTCAGTACTTTCCATTTGTCATCAGAGGTTGAAGCAGTAATGCAAAGTGATACTGGAAAAGTATTATTCTGCTACAGTGACAGCACTATTAAAATCAATAGAAGAGAGTTTTTTTATAATCCCTATTACAGTAAAAGAATTAACATGCCCGTTAGTTGTACGAAAGCGGGAAATTATCTGGTTTTGCGCTTGTTTAAGTTGTGTTTGGTTTCAGAAGGCTTTGCCTTTCTTTTAAGGAACAATATATCCTGCCTAGGGCTCTGAGGTCTTAAAAACATCAATACTAAGTTAAAAATCCGTCCGCTTTTTGGGAAGGATGGATGTTAATGATATTGTCAATTCGTTAAACATACTGGTTATAAAGATCACATTGACCACTGTGCTGTACGATATATGTAGTCATGGGTGAACCTGAAGTTAAAACCCATGGCGCTGTACATCTGTGAGCAGAAGGGTTGCTAGCTAGAGCTCTTACAGGGTTGCTACCTAACTCTTCGCCAGTTGTAAGGTATCCCAGTGTGGGTTTGTTTTTTTTTTTTAACAAGCTCTATTTTTCACAGCTTTATTATTGAAAGGTGGCAACTGGTTTCAAGCTGAAAATCTGATTTTTAACAATGTTTTTTTTTCTCCCTATTCCTAAAAGACCCCCTTTTTTTTAGCTCTTACCTGAGCTAGATGTACATTTTATTTTTATTGGCCTATAATCTATTTTACCTACTGCGAACCTATTTATGGAAATAACTTATAGTTATTTCATATCATAGCTTAGTTTATCAAAGAAAGTAGTTGATTTAAAGCAGACTTAGTAAAATCAGTGTTAGATACCTAATTATTTTCAAAGGCTGGGTTTAATTAGCTTTCTTGAGATTACAGAGGAAATCTGTGGCATAAAAGAGAATTGCCAACTTATCTTTTCCACAAGGTTATAAAAATATTTTGTTACAGTTCTTCAAACACAAGTCGGTATTGAGCTAAGACAATACTACATTTATTACCAAAGTAATTCAGGCTGTTGAACTGTGGTTTCCAAAGGTGAAAGGCTGATACATTAACCCACTGATCTGCAAGGTATGACAGTTTGTGAAAAATGTTATATATCATTCTCCTCCAAACAGTGTGGCAGAGAGTATGATAAAATGGAGTGGAAACAAATGCTAATGTTTGCTGAGCTTTTTTAGCAGAAAGTATATTTTTTATGTCAGGAGGCGCACAAAGAAGCAGTTGTGTTTTTCTGGTGGTCGTGTGAGATTTTCTGAAGAAATCCTGGAGGTCTAAACTATCAGTTATCCGAACCTGTCTTAGTTAGTCTGGCTTTTATTTCAGAAAAATTTGTCGGTTTAAAGCAACAGACGTCTGAAGAATGGTTCATTGATCGCAAAGTTTTTCAATGGCCATTCTGTTTGCCTTCCGGCATTTCCCCAAACCCATTTATTCAATTTTTAAAATAAACGCTCTCTATAAAATGCACTTTCTCTTCCGAGGGTGTGGTGCCTTCGTGCCCTGGCACTGAAAGCTGCTCTGTATCACTGACTCTTCGTGTTGGATGTACTTGTCTGCGGGACGCCGGCACTATTTTCACTAGCCTCACCTGTATTTTGACTATCCTTTTATCTCCCATCCAATACCCCAGGCCAAATGCATCCATCCTTCAATTAGTTCTTATGGGAGATGGATATAACATCAGAGCTTATCCTATATGAACTTCTGAAACCGTGTGCAATCCTCTGTTCATATGTAAATATTGTAAGTAACTTCAGAGAGATGGTTAATCATTCATCAAAGTCTATATGTTCATGATTTCTCGTTTCATATTATTTTCCTTATTTTTTCTGTGATGCTTTCCTGTTTATTAGATTTAGACGATAACTCTGCTGGCGAAGGATATAGGAGATATCTAGCAAGTCATTATGTAAGGCGCGTTGCCGTTTAAAGTCACATCTGGGATAACCCTGGGAAAATGAGGGAAGTGAGTAGAAAATTAGTTCTAGTGGAGAGAGAGCTGTCCTCTTTTTTCAGCTCTTGTAACTGTTGTAAAACTGGTGGCACAAGATCGATACTGAGCTATTGCTCTTCCTATCTCTGACCAGGTGTGTTCCTCTGTTAATACCTGATGACCACTGCTCTTTTGAGAGCTGCTGGACCTCTTGGCGGACAAACTCAAGATTCCTGTGAAATCAGAGTCTTTTATGTATTGCATGGTCTCATCTCTACTTGTATCTTCACAGACATGTTTTGAAACTAGCTCACAACTTAGCATTGTTAATGACCACATTTCATTAGTAAAATAAGATACTTTTTTTCCTGGAACAATGCTGCTAAATGTATAAATGAATTTGCTGAATGGAGATACTAAAATTTGGCACCTCTGATTTATGAGGGAAAGGAAGTGATATGTGTATCTCTTTCAGCTCCGAAACAGAGGAGCTAACAGCAAAGGAAGATCTCTGTTTACGTTGGTACTCACAAAAGGATCTTCTAGGTTATAATATTTCATAATTGCGCCAAGGGAGGTTTAGGTTGGATATTAGGAAAAATTTTTTCCCCGAAAGGGCAGTCAGGCCGTGGCACAGGCTGCCCAGGGAAGTGGCTGAGTCCCCATCCCTGGAGGTATTTAAAAGATGGGTAGATGTGGCGCTTAGGGACATAGTATAGAGGTGGACTTGGCAGTGCCGGGTTAACAGCTGGGCTTGATAATCTTAAAGATCTCTTCCAACCTCAATGATTCTATGATTCTGTAATATATAAAAAAGAGGTGATGCTTGCTTTGTTCTTTGAGGGATGTGCTTATCATGAAAGATGTGACTTGTTTTAGAATGGGACTTCTAAAAACTTACTGGTCTATCACTCACATTTCTGGAATCTCAAAAGAGAAAGCAATTCAGATCTCAATCTTTGTTCAATTCTTTACTTAGAGAATACCCAGAAAGGCAAGTTTGCGCAGGAGAAGAACATTTTCCTTGCTTTGACTCTTCCTCTAACATCATCTCAGGGCCACAGACAGGATTCCTAGAGTTGATGGAAATGAGATAGTCGCCTCTTTTCCCAATTCTTTTCATTCTGCCCTTCTCTATCCCCTCTCACAAGAAGAAACTAAATTTTTTAGTTTCAGAAATGGACAAGAATTCCTTTTGAGGGATGTTATATCCTTTATTGGCTGCCCAGGGAAAATAACAGTTGGTACCTAGTTTCTTCAAGATAAACTCAAGATCAGGTGGTATTTTAAGACCTGAGATTTTTATGAAGCCCAGGACTTGGAGGTAATTCTTGATTTTCTGAATGCCTGCTTCCACATAGCTGTCTGCTCTGCCTCTAGGGAACAGTTTGTAGCTCCTGAAGGACAATTCCTCTAAGTGCAGGTATTTGATATTTATCTGTCAACAACACAGTACCAGATAGAGTTGGGAGCCCGGATCATGAGAGATCCTGCAGTGGTTGGAAAAAAAAAATCCAAATTTTGTTGGTGTAAGTGCTTATTTACTGAGGGATGGAAGGTTTTGAGCTGGTTAGTTATTAGCATCACTAAAAGCATTGATGCAAAGTCTTGGAAAGAACTGTATTTAAAATGTAACTGCTTCATGGGTGCCCATTTAGAATAGAACAGAATAGAATTTATAATTAAATAATTGAATAATTAAACAGGGTATGCAAATGAAAAATTTAGGAGTGATAAAAACCTCCGATTTCATGGTATGAGGAGGACTGACAGTGCAAGTCACAAATAAATACATTTTTTCCTTACTTGCAGAAAATTCGCTTTTCAAACATCAGGTGCTTGGACAACTTCCAGAGTCAGGATGGGGACTAGATTGACCAATTTTCAGTTGATATATCTTCTGATTCCATTTCTACTGAGTCTTCAAAATTTTAATGATTTGCTATCTGCAGGCTTCAGAGTATTTCTCAGGGATTGGAATACTGCCTAACTTCTGCCGAGTCTGAAAAAATTATTCTTAAAGCCTTTCAATTTAAAAAACGATAATTCATCTGAATATGAGCTGGGAAAGTAGACCATAGCATATTGCAGGCAACGCGAGCTCGTAGCTGTCCTGCTGAGGGATCGATCCCTTTAGCCAAGAAGAAGCAATAGGAAATCTCTCCTTAAGGGTTCAACGTAAGTAGTGGAGATAATGATTTAAGAAATTGGAGGCTGGGGCGTTTGATTTGGTACACCTAAATGTATCGCCCATATGGATGTGATTAATCCCATCATTTTAATGATGCAATTTATAAGTATTTGCGTGTCTGAGGATGCATAAATCTCTAGGTTAGAGATTTACAGGTAAGATGGGAATGAGTTGGTATTTCTAAGGCAAGCGGTTTGTTTTTTTTTCCAGGCAACATTATTAAAATTAGCTAATTTGCCCACACTGAGGAAGCCCAACATTTGGGTGTACTTTTTTTTTCTTGGTTGCGTGACTAGCAGACGATAACTGTGCTGGGTTACACAGGTAATGCTGCCCTGTGTCTCTGCTACTTCAGCTGAAGTTGTCCTTCCTTCATCTTTTTTAATTGGCAGTCATTTTTGCGTTTGGGGAGGGGAGAGGGAAGAGGTAGAAGACTGAAAGTAGAAGTGGCTGAGTTTGACTTAAAGAAAAGTCAGCCTTTTTTTTTTTTTTTAGGAAAGTATAATTTTCTAATAAAAATAGAAAAAATGTAAAACTTTTATTTTCCTATACAGACTTTACTTAAAACCAAATGTTAGCATTTTTTCCTAGTTAAATAACTAAATACTCTGTAGGTGACATTTTCACTGCTTAAATTACTTTTAGAAATTTTGTATTTGTTAGACATTTAAGTAAGGTTATCTTGGTATGTTAAATAATGATTTTGACTTTAGATGGCTATGTAGAGAAATACGTAGTTGTAAGTCTTCTCCCAACTTTAATATAAGTGGTTTAAAACTATTATCCCTAAAAAAAAAAAAATCTTATCTTTGAAGGGTTAGTGTGTTTCCTAAATTTAAGAATGTAACTACTTATTTATCTTGATTTTATAGTTAAATGTAATAGGAAATTGCAGTTTTAAAACATAACTGTCATGAAAATACTGAACACTGATAAATGAGTACCTCATTTCCACTTACCAAGGCTAAAGAACAATATACAGCAAATACTTGTATGGTGAACATGAATATATTGCCATCTCGGTGTTAGACATTCTCAAGCTGATGTCGGTGTACAGCTGAAAAATCTCATAAATCCATTAGGTTTACGATATGCACTACTGTTTTATCTGCCCGGTTTGATAAGGAGAATCCTTAGGGACGTAATCAGTGCTACGTCCATATGTGTTTCGGTGGCGTCCGTTGTTCTGGTTCAGTCGTGCTGATTTATATCCTCCAGATCTATTTCCAAGGCCAAATTTTAGGAGGAGTTTTTGTACAAGAGGTAATCGAGTCCATTGGGAGTATTTAGGTGCAGTATAAATACCGAAATGATGAAGTCTGCAGAGTTTTGTGGTCTGAAGATTTGTGCAGTCAGCTAAATGAAATGCCTGGTAATCAGATGTGTGAGGCTCAGCATCCGTACCGGGTATTTACCCAGTGAGGTCAGACCCTGGCAAAACCAGGGTCCAAAATCATGTGGGAGTTACCTGGCCACCTATAGGTGCCTGCAACATATATATCTGATACAGCCGCCCCCAACACCTGTGTGGTCCATGCAAGTGGCACCATGGCCGCTGCTTATCTCGTTCGATCTGGAAGTCTCTGATCAAACAAATTGCTCCCCCAAAACGCCCATTTCTCTCCTCACGGTGAGCCCATCAACCCAAAGGCTTACAATCACAGCAGCCAGGGCTGACAGTGACACCCGGTGCCCATACAATAGGTACCTATGCTGAATACCCGTACGTGTGTGTATAAAGAAAAAGAACATTATGTGCCTACAGAGAAATCCATTTATTTTACTGTTCTAATACTTTATTGAATTTAAATTAAAACAGATCTTTTACAATTTGAACTTTTAACGGCCTAGTTATTGTCATTCTGCTGCAATTGCTCTTTAATGTCATTTGAATAACAATCGGAAAGGGGAAAACAAAATTTATGTGCAATTAAACAGCTGCAGCTGCACCAAACACAAGTGTGTGAAAGTTTCCAAATAGGAACTTTAATTTGGCAGTGATTTTGGCAAAATAATTGTCCTTTTAGTGCAGCTCAACATCTGTGTGTAGTTTAAAAGTTTTGTTACCTCTTCGATAATTAGCTGCCTAGCTTTCATTGTGTTTTAATGTGGTAAAAGACCCCAGAATAAAATATTCCAGCTTTAAAAATAGCAAACTGCGTTGTACTCTTGTTAAATTTATGCGTATTTCCACAGTTAGCCATCACTAATGGTATGAAAATATCTAAGCTGTGTTCCTTATAAAAGAGTGTTTCAAGTAGTAGTATTCCCCCCCCCCCCCCCCAATACTTGGAAGCAAAGCAATATACACACATCCTTCCCACACTTGGTTAGAAAAAAACGTGTTATTATTTGAATTGTCATTGAATCCCAGTGTAATGTGCAAGCGTACAGTTTTACCTGGAAAAAACGCCGTGTGATTCTCCAGGGATGGACACATTTTGCTTCAAGAGACCAAGCTGCAGTGATTGTGGGGTGTGTGGCTTTGTGAGTCCCATGTGTCCAACAGCCCCTCTTAAAAGCATTGATTTCTAAACTATGAACTTTGACTTTTAATCTGCCATTTTTATAGAGACTCTTTACAAGTCCCAGTAAATACATGGCTGAGCAGAGCTGTTGTTTCATCAAATCCTTCCATACTAGAAGCAGGGGAGCAATTTAACGAATCTAATGGGAGACCAGCATAAACCAGATGAAATAAATGAGTTACACAGCAAGTGGTGAACATCTAGACCTTGCTGTCTTGGGAAATCATGGAGGTAGATTATATCTGCCAGATAGACTGAAAAACGGACAGAACAAACTCTTGGACATCCCATCCATGGGCACTAAGAGCGGTAGGTGAGGACGTATCCTCTGATAACCGCAAACGCAGCAGCTATGGATGGTGGAAGGTCAGGGCAGCGGACTGCAGCAAGCTGTATTTTGAGCATGCAGCTGATTTCCAGTACCCCTGGTAATCTAGTCCTTTCTGTACTTTAACAAATGAATGTATTTCAGTTTTGTGTATATGCAAGTTTTAAAACATCTGATACCGCTGATGTGACCTTTCGAATATGTAGGATATATATAACCTGAGATGCCAATCCTGGAGTTCTCCACTTAACCTTAATCAAAACATCTCAATACTTCAGTCTCTAAACCATTTTCTTTTAAACATCTTTGACGTTAATAGCTTGCTCTAAGAACACCTGTGACATTAACACTGGGGTTTTAGGCTTTTTACATCCAGCATTAATCCTTCTCGAAGGTGGACAACCTTTCTCTGACGTCCTTTTGGCTCTGTGGGTGTAGGGTGAGGAGGCAAAGCCCTACGTGAAGGATGGGGCTCAGGTCTGGAGGTAAAAATGAACAAAAACCTCTGTCAGGGTTCAAAATCATCTTTAAACCATGCTTACATCTAACTGTTGTGAAGTGTAAAATCTCTTTGAATACTTTGTAAATCAAATAAGCAACTACGCAGTCTACACAGACATCTCTAGACAGACCTTCTCCTTTCTCTTTGGATATTTACTGTGGTCTAGCCAGAAAATGTTGGAAGAGAATTGTCTTCATCTGTTTTTATATTCATATTACTGCCAGGTGAAGAGATTGTTGTCTTGTGCTGTGGTTATTTTCCTGGTTTAAGCCCAAGAGTAGAAAATTATTAAAGTCGGCCTTTCAGGCTATATGATTTTTATCTGCGTACAGTCCTGCTCCAGAAAATTGTTTTAAGCTCAATTAATTTCACCATTATTTAACCTCTTGTTCACATGTGTGGTAATGAAAAGAAAAAAAAAATGCAGACTCTAGTGAGAGGCTTGTAAGAGGTGAATAATTCAACTTTTAAAAATCGGTTGTAACTTGATTTCTTGGCCTCATATGTGCTCCATCTGTGCAATTAAAGCACCTCCCAGTCTGTCCTCCCGATTCCCAGATAACATTTAAACTCTTTGTTTCTGGCCTAACTATACATATTTCCAAAACTAATCACTTCTTACTAGCCCAAGATAATTTCTCCTTACTGAAATAGTACACTTGCTTAAAAAGTGCTCTGCTTGAAGAATCTGGGTGACTTTTTGGGTTGTAAATGAAGTTAATTGGTGCTGCGTTTTCTCCTCGTACTTTTGAAGTATTGTTGGGGTAACGGGAGAGCTCAGCTTTCTCCCCCTTCTTTTATCTCAAAGAGTAGAGTGTAAATTGTGACCGAAGATCTGTGATAGGGCTTGAGGTAGAGGAAGATGCATCTTGGTGGTGACATGGAGCTCTGGACTATTCTGGCATGATTTGGGCAAGTAAAAGTGAAATCTGATGGGTACTGGTAAACCCTCAGCCATCAGCTCTTGCTTTGGAGGTCCCTGAGCACCAAGTTATGGCACATTTGGGAAAGTATGACTATATGGATACTCCGATCTTCATGCTTTTCTGAGGTATTCATGTTTGGCCATGGCCAAAGGCAGCGTGCTGAGCTGTCTGAGTCTGTGGTCTGGCCTGGGACAATAATTCTTGTGGTTTTAATCAGAGCAGGTATCAGACAGTTGTAGGAAAGGAGGGTTCCCAGGATCCAAGGAAGAAAAGCGACAAAGTATTCAAAAGCAGGTCAAGAAGCACAACTGGAAAATATTTTGAAGTATACGGGTATGCTGTGAGGTTTTTAACAAATAATTTATCTTCCCCTTAGATGCTTTCATAGCTTTAATTTCTGTACTTAATTGCTTGATACTTAATGAGCTTAACTTGAATATATTTAGTTAGAAATATTTTGCTACACTTTCTGTTTAGACCTACAGAACCGCAGTTTCTCAAAATTATGTAGTAAGCTCGTTTTCAGCATATTTTATTACTCCTCAAAAGGTTGAAATGTACAATTATATATGCATGTGACAATCATTTCATGACTCCGTCACACAAAGAAGATATTTTTATGATGGATTTATTGTGTGGTTTGAGTCATTTTGGACAAGAGTCTCATAGATTTTTATTTGATGTATTTTTAATTTAAAAAATGTCTTGGATTAAATAGGAGAAGTTATTATATATTAATACATTTTTAAAGTATTACACTGCTCTTAAATCATATTCTTTCTCACACACATATTATATAGACTTTGTAATATCAAAAATGAAAAACAGCTTATAGGCTTGAGGAGTAAAGATTGCCAGCATTTATCTGGATGTGACAGAGAGAAAAATTAATTGAAGGCAATGAAAAAAGTGACAGTATATGGTAATATTTTTATCATACCCAAAGTCAGTAGATTTTCTTCATTTGGAGCTGGAAGTATAATGTATTCTGGTTTTCTCTTCAGCTATACGAAAGACTGATTTACTTAGGCCTTCCTAATGCTGCTCTTCAGAGGCATTATCGTGTCCCATCAGCTGAAGTGTGCTTTCATAAATTACAAAAGGCGAAATAGGAGGCTTAGGCTTCTAACTAACACGCAGCTCCACTTTTCATTCTTGTTATGCCGCTAAGTAGGCAGTAGCCCTGGCATGCTTTGAGTCTGATTGTCGTGGAGTTTGTGCATAAAAGACACTTCCTAAATCTTTAATGTGCATCTTTATATGCTGCCATCCTTTTTTATTTACTTTGGTCAGGCTGCAGATAAATTTGTGTTTAATAAAATAGAGGCCATTTTTTCCTCCTATTTTTCTTTTTCGTTGTTGTAAATTATATTTTAGCAACTTAATTTTGCGCTTTTTCCCCTCTCCAAATGTGCACAAGTCTAGAAGGCTAACTGAGGGAGACCCATAGCGTGCAGTGCTTTCGGTTTACCAAGTTGGAAGGAGGAGGCTGAATTTCTGGCATGGTTTTCAGCTATGCCGTTGTGTTTCTGATGTGTGCTTGTACCAAGATCACTTGGAAGCCAACTCAACCGGCTTCTTGTGCCAATGCTCTTCCAAATCCTCCCCTTCTCAAGCTGGTATTAGGAACAGCAGTGCCATAACCAGCGCCGTTTTCTCCCTTGAGCCCTATTTGTCATTTGCAGTGAAATGCCTTGGAGAGGTCCAAGTCATCTCTGTTGGGACCCAGCATCTTTGGGGCTCTGGGCCCTGCATATGACTGAGCTCAAAGGAATTGCTGTGTTTTGTAAGAGGGCTACCTAGTACTGACTGCCCACCCAGAAAAAAGTTAACTAAAATTATCTGAACCAGAAGAACTTTTAAAATTTCTCATTGCTGCCTTTTTCTCTTGGCCTGGTGTGGTTGACGATGGAATTGCCTCTGTTGATTATTGTGTGAGTGGTGCCAGGGGTGATTAAAGGATTAAGGATAAGAAATGCAGAAGAAATGTTATTGCTGCTTGTTTTTACAAAAGTACTTTTTATTTTTAGATGAATAGGGAAAGGCATGAAGAAAAACATAAAAAATAGTCTCATGGTTGGTTTCCAAAAACACAAGTCAAGTGTTTTGGTCCTTGGTTTTTGCACAAGTGTCCCCAGGGTCTGGGGTGGGGAAGGAGGGGGAATTCTGTGCACAAGTAAGTGGGATGCCTAGATACGTCAGTGTGTAAATATTAATTTGAGGGGTCAAATCCCGAACCATGCTGGTGTAGGAGGCTGACTGGCTTTATATTATTGGTTTGGCCAGGGATGGATTTGTTGACGTCAACCAAGTCACTTCAACTGGCTGTGCCTTTTTTTCCCCTTTGTCTTATCTGCTTCATCTCTATCGAGAGACATTTGCTCATTCTGAGTTCACGCCATGGGGCTATGATTTCATCTGGCACGTTTAGATGTTGCTAGAATAGGGATGATAATAATAGGTTGTTTGGAAAATTTTTAAGATACCCAATTTCTCAGCTGGTTGATTTTCCAGTAATAAATGCAGGTTTCCAAGTTAATTTTGGCTTCCATTGCAGTGTAAGTGCCTTCCACTCTATGCTGAAGCTTAATTTCTCTTAAATATAGAATTTGTACATATATATGCCATCCAAAAACCTGCATGTGCACATTTTTATTGGATGAGCTTTGGCTTCAAAAAGGGAATCACACCAGCATTTTGTGCATGTGAGATGTAATCTATTTATGAAACTAAAAAATCATGCATCTCCTTTGCAGCCTACTAACCTTTACTGTGCCTGCAACTGCAAAGTCTGTAGTTCACAAGTACTATTTTCTTTATTAGTAAGGTAGTGGTTGAGTCTTGCAGGCATTCACTGCAAGAAATTCTTGAAGCCGTTGAGTTTTCCCATTACTAAATATAGTGCTCACTCTTTTTAGTGCTGTTCAAAATATTTAACAAAAAAGAAAGTTGGTTTTAGTGGTGTTTTGTGTTTTACATTCTCAGTGAAAAGCAAATAAGTTTTAGTTGTACCTTAATACTGGCTTGAAAGCAGAACTCAGTAATGTGACTTCTAAAATATGTTTCATTATTTTACATACAAAATTTCTCCTAATTCTTTAAAGACAATATTGTCAGAGAGCAAAACTTGATTTATGGTTGTACAGTTGTAAATCTTGAAACTGTTGATGTAAAAACATCATGTAAAACTGAAGTAAAACTAGTATAAAAACATGTAAAAATGATATAAAACTAGTTTGGGATTAACCACCTACTAATATTATATCATTCTAAACTTAACCAACCCCAGACCAACACTAGGACTCAAGAATAATGTTAAGAATTAAATGTGTTGGCAAATACAGTGAATGTATTTGTGCACGCTTGTAGCAGTTTCAACATACAGATTTGCCCTTTTTCATGTTAAATAAATGAAATAGAATAGCATATGCTTTCAAGGGAAGTTGTTCTTACCAGGAAAACTAAAATAAAAGAGAAGACCTGTGGAATAGCAGCAATAGTTTATTTTTTACTGTCATTTTCACTATAATCAAATAAGCTATGAGTGCCAGGACATTTATCTCGTTTGTCAGGGTGTCCAAGTTGTCCGTCATCACCCACCTCGGATAAGCCAGCCTGTCCTCTGCATTATGTTAACTACTCAGTTGGTCAGAAGAAAACCTTCTTGTTACAGAGAGATGGTAAAGAGATAGTGGGAATTAAATAAGTAAAACAAAACTCTGTAAAAACTTGTTATTTATAAGTACATACTGGGGTTTGTTCCAGAGGTCACCTGGTTGCTTGCAGTTGCTGACTCAATGAAAAAATAAAGTGGATTTTGTTTATTCCACTTAACTTGCATCAGATGGTACCTAAAGTGCAAATTTTCAATCTGTTTTCTTTTGCTTTTTGCAAAAGAAAGAAGGACAATTCCAGCTGCTCTGTTATTATTTAAAAAAAAAATTAAAAAAAGATGTCTAGAAAAACAACCCCTGCTCCCTCCCCAAACCTGCTTGTGTTACAGTGCAGAAGTGTAGTAACCCTGTGTCAAAGGGCCGATGAAGCACCTGAAGAAATACGCTTTCATATAAATGACCAGTTGAAAATATTGTCGTCTTGCCGAGTTTTTATTCTAAAGATTGTATTCAGAGCCATGTTGCAACTGCTGGCAGCGTGGAACCCGGGCACCGAGGTCAAGAGAAACGGCTTTTGGAGGGAGGCTGATGTTTCCACCAGTGCTGGGGACACACCGTGCTGTTTGAAGAGAGCACCCAGCATAGGTTTATAAAGGTGACGGTCTGATTATTTTCCAGGTCACTCTTCATTATGGTGTCTCAGCCTTAAGCAGAGTCGTCTTTCATTTACAGTGGATCAGAAGCCATTCTTGTGGCTGTTCTTACAATCACAGAACGGTTTGGGTTGGAATGAACCTTCAAAGATCATCGAGTCCAACCCCCTGCCATGGGCAAGGACATCTCTCACTAGATCAGGTTGCTCAAAGCCCCATCCAACCTGACCTTGAACACTTGTTCAATGGTAATCAAAGCGAAGAGATGCCTTGATCACCTTTTCCCCCTAAATTTTTAGTGCAGCATTCCCACTGCAGCAGAACATTTGTTTCCCTTCCTTTCCCTTCCTCTTTCTTCCCTCAACATCTAAAGGTCAGTGTTTCAGGGTTTTGTGGTTTTGGTAGATTTTTTTTGTTATATTTGGATATTGGGGTTACAGCATTCTTCATTTCATCAGTACCAAAGTCTGGATGGCAGAGTTTTATGCACTCTAGTGGTCAACCCCAAACTCCAGATCCATTTTAACGTTTTGATGGCCTAAGTATTTGGTTCTTATTTCTCATAAGAGCTAACTCGGGTGAGGTCTAGCTGATCAGTTTGGGAGAAGGGTTAGGGCAGCCCATCTGGGGAGCGCTCGTTCAGATGCCGACGTGTTTGGGGAGCGCAGTGCAGGCAGCCAGGTGATGCATGACACATTCTGCTTTTCCTATCTCGCTCTTGCAGATACAAGAAAAGAAAATTCATGAAAAAAACACTTTGCACCTTTAGAACTTTTACACCTGGCAGGGAAACCACTGATTATCTTTTTATTATTGGATTTAGTTTCTTTTCACATAAAGATACTTCCTCTCAAAATAGTCAAATGTTTGGAATATGTACAAACTTCAGTGATTGTGTTTTATTTTGTATATAACACACAAAAATCTCAATTTTTTTATAATTTAATCAAATCTATATTCAGTGTTTATTTTCTAATTTCTCCTTAGTATTTTAAAATACTTAAGTTATTTGCATTCTTTTGATGCTATTTCTCCCATTTGTTTCTAATTCTTTAAAAATTTTTTGACCCTCACTCATCTTTTTTGTTTAATAGACTGAATTTCCTCTCTGGTGCTGTTAGTGCTACTTTTCTTTAGATCTTTTTATTATCATTTCTTGAAATTTTCTATTGATGGACCAGTAGGCCATTAGAAGAAATAAAAACTCAAATAGTAGGAGTAGCATTGAAGACGTAATTAGGTGAAACGGAGACATTTGGTACCTTTGGGTAGGATGTGTAATGAGGAATTCTCTCCAATTGTTATTTCTAAGAAAAAGTACTTAGTTCTGTGTATTTTGGTCAATATGTAGCCCCGCCCTGCTTCCAGGTGAACCCTACCATTTGCATGTTACTCGGTGTTACTCAGTCTGTTACCATGTTTGGATGTTGCAGATGGAAATAATACTCTAGCATCTTGTGTGCCTCTTGTGTTCCCCAGTGCGGGAAAAGCTGACATCCTGGCCAGAAGAGGTTCAGGGTTTGAATGTTTTAGATAAGTATTTAAATATTTCATTGTATTGTTTGACAGATTAATTGCGTTTTTATTTTCCACCTACATTTCGTATTGCATCAGTACAAGCAGTGCTGCACCAAAGCCGTGCATCTCCAGAAGCTAGCAAGAAATGTGCTGAAAGATACTGTTGAGTTATATTTTTCCAAATGACGCGGTACTAATATCCAGTAAGATTCCAGAAGGGAGAAATGTAGTATTTGTTTTGCAGACACTATTTTCTTCCTTTTGTGTGCGTTGTCAGTGGAGCTTCTTGATTTTCCCGTGGTTAAGTTAAGAAAGGAAGCAAAGATTGAAGTGGCGATTACTCAGGCACATTGCCTCTTGCAAATGTCTTTAGTAAATAATTTAGGAAAAGAATTACTTCCCTGCATTTGCTAGAGGACTACTTAGTAAGATTGACTATATTTTAATCATCACATTTGTGCTTTCAGTTATTAGAAATATTTTGTTACATGGCTATAAAGGCTAGCAATTAAAATGTAATGCTCCTGTCTCATACAAGAATGATGAACACCTATTTAACATCCTTGAGACGGCCTACCTGCATCCATTGAATTTGTGTTTTGGTACCCAAACACTGAGGGGTTTTTT
Source organism: Nipponia nippon (assembly GCF_047370975.1). Classification (NCBI taxonomy): domain Eukaryota; kingdom Metazoa; phylum Chordata; class Aves; order Pelecaniformes; family Threskiornithidae; genus Nipponia; species Nipponia nippon. Next base: position 7,867,685 of record NW_028262380.1, on the reverse strand, counting down.
TGATGTGTCACACACACAAATATATGCATATATATTTTTTTGTAGCCTCTTTCATTTCATCTGCTGTATGGAGTTAGATACTGGATGTGGCCTGTAGTGTCTTATCTGGTCCAATATTTCACTTTCCGTAGGAGAAGCTGCTTAACCCCACGAGAATTTGAGAGGTACCATTTGGCCATTACTGTTCTACGTTTATTTAATATCTGAAGCATGAGGAGCACTTGTTATTTTGCTTTATACTTAAATTACAAAGCTTTTAGGTATCCTCTCCTTTCCCCCTTGCCTTCCACAGCATTCAACACAATGGTTTTTGGTCTGGTTTTTGGGAGTGCTATATTCTGTGACTGTATAAAAACAATAAGTCTCCGTATAAATTATTGTTACATGCCTGGTTATACCTTCTAAATAGATCACTCCCTCTTCAAATCCCTTTTAAGCTCCAAACATGCCAGTTATTCAGCAGAAAGCAAATATTTACTTCCTGGAGAATTTTTAAATCAAATGACACAACTGTATTGCCCTTCCCTTTTGTTTGAACATGAAATGGCCACTCACAGGAAGAAAACTCCTTGTTGAAACCCAGACAGAAAATTCAAGTAAATCTGATGACCCAAAGGATATTGTTTTCATACTGGCCTGCGTTGATGTGAAATCTGTTAATCTTCTTTGCAACCTTTGGTGTCACAATATTTGTGCTGTTAAAGTGAAGGCAGAAATGACGAAAATCCTGTTGTCAAGTACGTATTGTAAATACGAGAATGGAAATGTATGTTATTATTTTCCAGGAGATGAATAAACTTCAGTTACATGGGCTTAAATATGGTTGTACAAACCCAAAATGTAGCAGGTCTTCAGGACCTTCAGCTTCTCCTTACCTGTCTGGGACATGTTGGTGCAAGAGGTGCTCAGGGTACAATGCATGCGGGCTTGCCTCACCCTGTGGTTTCTATGGGGAAGCATACAAATATCCCTTTGTAAACTGCTTCTTCTCAGCTGGGTCGATAGAGACGTCCCGCTGGTCCGGGTGGTGCCCTGCATGACGCTGCATCAGTCTTGGAACTAAGCGGTGGGACGAGATGCACCAGTAATGGGTTTAGGGTCATGAAACCCCATTAGCCATGCAGTTTTGCATGCAAGACGTCTAGGGAACATTTTTCTATGCTGAAAGCCTTTTCTGCTCCCTTTTCTTGAGAGCAACATTATGAAGTTAAGGCTGCATTAAAAAGCAGGAGGTGGGAGGACAGAAAAGTTTGACGTTGAGTTCTCTGGATGATGTTCAGTTTGAAATGTAGAAGCAGTGGTTTGCAACAGATTGCTGTAAGCAATTCCCAGTGATATCTGCAGCTGCCAAAGGACGGAGGAGAAAAGAGTTAGCAGAAGGACATGGTCCTGAGCTGTGGAACTTGCTCCTTTTCTGCTCAAAGTCCAGATTTTGTTATCCTTAGGATACGCTTCAAAGCTTGAAGAGTGTTTGTGTGTGAGGACTGTGGTGTTTTCTTCATTATTATGTTGAGGACAGAGAAATCTGTGTGGGTTTTCCAGAGTTACTGTGAAGTCTATGATTGCAACTCATGAATTTGTTACATAAATGAACACTTTTTAAAAAAAAAATTGTGATCAAATTGCAGAATAAGTAGAAAGCATAAATCTGTGTGTGTTTTAAGAAACTGTTGGGAGAATTTTCAGGTTTGTCTTTCAGTTTGGTTCTACAGGAGATTGATCCCAATGAAGTCAACTCGGTAACATCATCAGGATTCAACAGATCTCTTGCATCGGAAGTAGGACGTAGAAATGTTACTTTCTGCAGGCTGAGAGAGCTGGGGTTGTTCAGCCTGGAGAAGAGCAGGCTCCGGGGAGACCTTATTGCAGCCTTTCAGTACTTAAGGGGGCCTTATAAGAAGGATGGGGACAGACTTTTTAGCAGGGCCTGTTGCGATAGGACAAGGGGTAATGGTTTTAAACTAGAAGATGGTAGATATAGACTAGATAGAAGGAAGAAATTTTTTATGATGAGGGTGGTGAAACACTGGCACAGGTTGCCCAGATGGGCGGGAGATGCCCCATCCCTGGAAACATTCAAGGCCAGGTTGGACGGGGCTCTGAGCAACCTGATCCAGTTGTAGATGTCCCTGCCCATTGCAGGGGGGATGGACTGGATGGCCTTTAAAGGTCCCTTCCAACCCAAACCATTCTGTGATTCTATGATTCTATGATGTTTTTTTCATCTCATACCATCTCACAGAGATGTCAAAATTTGCAGTTAAGTCATTTTAACCATTGACGTTAAGAGGAGCAAATCATTCGTGTTTCAACGTGGGAAAAACCAAGGAGGAGTTTGAGGGTAAGGGCAGACCTGCCAAGGTTACCCAGGGGAGCACGGCCGAGATCACCGACTTCTTTTGCAAAGCAGCCAGAAACACCCTGCCCAACCCTGCGCTAAAAGGCAAGCGGGGGAGTCCTCCTTCAGATGTTTTCCTGTGAAGAGAAATCTGAATAAATCAACGTTATTACAAGTTGCAGGTGTAGTGATGTCAGGTACAAAACCACCTTGGCATAGTGCCCTACTACATTTCCCTGCTCAATTCAGTGATTTATGTCAGAAATCGTACCTCTTTTGGGCTGCACTCCTGTGATTTGGTCCATGTGCTTTGAGCTGATGAACATCAAAATCACTTATTTGAAATGTACTTTCAAAAAATTACCTGAAATTAGTGATTAGGTATGAACAGGCTATCAGGTTTATGAGTGTCATTAGTCTAATAATATTTTTATGCATTATTTATGCACAAATATTTGATAATCTGACCACATTTTTCATCTCTAGGGCAGTTTATTTGCCGTTAAATAAAAAAAAATCTGAAAAAATATTAGAATTTTATTTAACCCAAGCAAACTCTTTACTAAAACAAAAATCAGTTTGTCATCAGTTATACTTGACAGAGTTTTAAATTATCTTTCTTTCATAGAACATTTAGCAGACTGAATTATATTTAAATCACAAAGTTTGTACTTAGAATATCCAGAAATCAGGTTATTATTTATTAAAAAAACCCACTGCATTCTCTTTTCAGTAGTGATGAATGCAAGAAAGAAAAGGTTGTTTCCATCATCAAATTTTCAAGTACAATTACTTAGCTGTGCTTGTACAATTACTACCAAAATGTCATCTATATAAATGAACCTATAATCACATTTAGAAAAACGTACCAAAGGATGATATTTCTCTGGCTGCCAGAAGAGAGGACTCTAGGAAATATTGCTTAATCTGGGTGGTTGGTTTTCTTAATTGCCCGAATTGCATTTTTGCACCCAAAAATATAAAAATGGATATTTTTTTCTGAATAGTCACCTCGTTTCTTGTATTGTTTAGCACGAATAAGAATTTAAGAGGAGGCCTAGGCAACAGTTAAATTAAATTTTAGAAGCCACACTCTTCTTAAGAGCCGTAATTTTGCTCCCAGTAGGCTTCTAAACGCTGCTCACATGCTGCCATCCAAGTCCCATTATAGATGTCAATGCTTCTTAAGTTAGGCTTTGTTTAAAAAGAAAAAAAACTTCTTTTTGAATGAAGCGTGGAAGCAAATCATTAGATTAAATTGTTCAGGAAACGAAATGGGTGAATTGGATCTGTGGAGTCGTTACACAGCCTCCAGTTAACTTGGAAATCTAAGGGCATGGTATGGGTGGAAGGAGGGAGGGGCTACAAAGGAGGAATTTGGAAATACTGTCCTGGCACGCATGGGTGGTGTTAGGAAAATCAAAGTTCAGGCTGAGACTTGAATGTCAAGGGCAAGAAAAAGTTTCTACGCTGTATTGGTAGGATGAGGATTGGGAACGTGTTGCTGGGGACATGAAGCAGGAGGCAGTGACTGGGAGCAGTCATCATGAATTTAGCATGGATAAATCCTGCCTGTCCGAGCAGATTCACGTCGGTGAAAACGTGGCTGGCTTTGAGGATGAGGGGAGAGCAGTGGACATCATTTCCCTCGGTTTTAACAAGGTTGTGGGCACTCCCTCCCACAGTGTTATTCAAGGTGGGAGGTTGTGGTGGGATGGTTGTGGTCTGGTGGGCAACCAGAGGGGTTAAACTCTGGTTGGATGATGGAGTTTAGAGGTCATGTTAAGTGGGGGTCTACTCCACCTGGAGGCGGCAGCAAGTGGAGGATTGCAGGGGTCTGTCATGTTAGAAGATCCTGCTCTTTTAACAGTAATAGATGAAGGCACCCAGTGATACTAGAGTTGAGCTGCAGCTTTTGACTATAACCAGTATCTTCAGATTTCAAAACTTGTACATATTCCTGAGTCTTACTCGTTTAGTTCTGTAATAGGTCTTCACTGAGAAGAGGTTAGCATCGACTCTGCTAAAGGAGAGTCAGAAGCGTAGGACAAAGCCAATGAAGATTTTGTTCCCCCAGTAAACTTACTAACACTCCTCTCTTGGAAGCTCTTTCAACATTTAGGGAATTTGCTAGCTAATGTTAACCAATCATCGGTTAAAGTATGACATACGAGCAAGGTATCAGGTTCTGCTTAGCCCTTGCGAAAAGACGGGAGCAGTGCACGCAGCTTCGCTAGCCTCACCTGCTCATGGGCAGAGGGGAAATCCTGGTGGCAGGTTGGCTGGAGGAGCAACAAGCTCTGGAGCTCAGAGGACTTCCCTGGAAAGGATTAGTCCATCGCAAAAACCATCCCTCCTGCTTTCTGAGACTTGTATACGCTGCCCCGTCAGCACAGGTGCCAACGTCTCGTCCCACAAGTACCTGTTTATAGCTGGTGTTTGGTTTTCCTATCATCTTGCCTATAGCTGACTTGTAACAGGAGAGAGAGTTTAGCCGAGAGACTGTGCGTGGTGAAGTTTGTTCTTATTATCTGTATTTGTCTAAAAATCAGAATGAGTTACAGAGGTAGTTGATTTTAAGGCAGGCAATATCCAAGACAGTGTACGGTACTGATTTAAACATTTATTTTATGATGGCATATGTTATTCCTTCAGCTGTAGCAAGCATGTTAATAAAATATGGATTTATTTTACTGAAAATATTTCAAATTTTTAATACATCTGTGAGCTGAAGTTTATTTTGGTGCACTGAACTGTACCGTCCTCTACAGTTATTAAATGTTTAATTGAATCTCTCTAGTCTTTCAGTTTAACCACCTGAAAACTACTGTATGAATAACAGCAATCTTTGTTTCGTGCTCAGAATTATTTTAGAGCTCTGGGAAGCAGAAGTTAGCTTGCATTAATTGTTATTTTGTGTAGTAAATAGTTACAAATTTAACTTGAAACTTCAGTCTTAGCATGTTGGGGTCTTGTATACTTGAATGGCAAACTTTGATTGATTTCAATAACATCAAGGCTTGGTCCATAAAGAAAAAAAGAATACTTCTTAGTTTTCCCAATAAATTGGAAAACAGAAGAATGCTGTTTTCGAGCTAAATTGATTGTGGAAACCGCAGGCCAATACATATTTCACACTTACTTCATGTGCCATAATTATTGCAGAAGTGATTAGTGTATGTTGTGCTTCTCAGGTCCCAGAAAAACTTTTTTTTTTTTTTTTTTTCTCCAAGAAGTGTTTTATGCAATTAATGGTGGCACCATGGGGGAGCGATGGGGAGTCAACTTTGCGGCAGACTTTGGCTTAAGCAGGATTCAGAGGCTCTGTGTGTGTGTGGACCTGAGCGATGGGGTGTCTGCAGCATCGCCTGCAGCGCGTGTTAAGTTAAGCACGCGCACGTTTTTGCTGGATAAAGCCAAAGTTAAGGTTGAGAAGAGCGTACAGGCAGATGGAGGCACTGACATGTATTATTCATCAAGATGGTTGTGATTGGAGTACAGTTACACAGATTGCTAAAAGCAAGGAGCTGAGATAGCCATCTCATAGGCAAGCAGTATTGTCTTACACCCGCTGTGTTTAATTCTTCTATACAACATAGGTATACCTATCATTAAAAAAAATAAATGTATAAACCAGCCTGGGGTTGATAGTCTTTTCTTATTCTAACAACAGTAGCTTTTTTGGTGGTGGAAATGTTTCATTAACAGATGAATATAACTTTTATTCGTCTTAATTTCTCCTTTCCATAATCCATGTCTCCATGTCACTGTTCTGGTGGTCTTTCAAGGGTTTGCCCGACAGAATTCTATCATAATTTTTACAGTTTAGCTTCCTCATTGGCTTTTTGTGTTAGAATGATAGTAACTTTTTTTTCCTAATCTGGACCTGCCAGGATTTTCTACCTTACAAAGGACCACTCCTCTCTCCTCAACTCTCCTCTTCATGTAATAGTAAAATGTTCAGCACTAGTAGAAGACACCAAAAAGTGTGTTAAAATACGCACGTGATTCTCTGTGAGCTGCTCTAGGTGTTATTTCCAAAACACAGTAGTTTTAGTAAAAGAAATGTAATTTTACAGGCCTGCAAATTTGTGTTATGTTTCGTTGCTAGCAGTAGGAACTTCAGTTAATGGAACACTGGGAGACCTATCAGTTCTTGAGACAGCGCGGCGGCGGAGAGTGCAAACTACAGGTTAGATGGTCGGCTTCCTACAGATCGTTTTAAGATATTTCTTTGTAGGGTAACACGATAAGCTTTACATAACTGCTTTGAAACTACAGCGATGACGTGTTGCTGACGCAACTACGATCTGTACCGCAGATGAATGTATATCTGTCCTTGGTCTTGTTAGACGTACCGAGAGTGACTCTTCAGTTGTAGTGGGATGTCTAAATATTTTAGGAATTTGCTCTCACAGCAAACACGAGTGTTTAATAAGCAAACACTATCCATATTTTAAAGATGAGGAACCTGGATACATACAATGGAAGTGGTTTAGGATGACAAGGATGACGGGAGGCTAGTGACAGAATCAGGAACTGATTGTACTTCTCCCCAGTCTTGGCTGGTGCCTTAATCCTTCTAATTTCTCCCAGTGACGAGACGCCTCAGTTCCCTTACAAAAGCACTTGCCAGCAAGATTCCTCTAGGCTCCATCTTGCGCAACTTTTTTGCAAACCGAATGGAAAAGACTATGCTGTGTCATCAGTTAAGATGTCAGCAGCTTAAATACCAAAAATTGATGGGCAACATCCAGTTCTACTTGTCAGACACAAGAATAGTCTTGCAGTGTGTGATAGAGAAGGTGCTTAAAGAAGCTGAGCTAAACCCCAGCAAGGTGGCAGTGGCGTTGGTACTTAAGAAGTACACATTGCCATCTAGTCGTCTCTTAGTGAAAACACTCCTGCCAGCAACATACCCTATGTAGCGTGATGAAGGTGCTACAGAAGCATCAGCTCATAGCAGACCAGCCTTTGAGCACGTCTGACCTGGCACAGCGATGTGTTTGTTCATTGCTAGTCTCCAAACATCCCTGTCTCGGTGCACCTGGGTAGACAAGTGCATGAACCTCAAAGTCTTTGAGTCATTTAATGACAGTAAAACCAACTTGTTATTAATTTAGTACTAGAAGTCCTTGAGTTCAGTGTTTGACATGCTGTGGGGGGTTTCCCACTGAAGTCCAGTTGAAATCTATCTACTCTGTCCGTAGTGCTCTCAGTGGGATCACCGTGAGCTCTCTCCTGGAATTTAGCTCTTCTATGATAAGACATCCCTCTTCATCGCAACTTCTCGGTAGTAATTGCTTTCTGTTAATGGACGTCACGAGCAGGGAGAGATTTCTGTCAAGAGATAACGCTCAGTGAAAGACAGATCTTCTGTTCATTCCTGCAGGGAGCAGAGCAATAACCAGCAACGAGTCATCTTTAAGTTTTTGGAGCTGTAACTCCCCAGAGTGTAGGATCAGGGGGGAATTTCCAGGTTACCTTGAACCTCTTTGGGTCACGTATAGCCCTGATACAGTTCAGCCCCAAATTTTTTATTAGGCTGATGTTTATCTTTCAGAAAGACATTTGAAGTATTCAGGAGATGAAGACACCACCCTAACCCTTGATAGTATAGTCAATAACATCCACTTTAAAAAAAAAAAAAAAGCTAGAAAATACAGATTTTGAATGAGCTTCTAAGCTGCTCTTTCTTATTATATCTTCCTTAAGATTAGGCAGTCCTTTAGTGTCTGATATTTCTCCCTACAAAGGTACTTACACAGCATAATCATGTTATCTCTCAATTTTTTATTGGCAATCTGAATACATTGTGTTCTTCAAGGCATTTTCTCCAGCACTGACTTTTTCTTTCTGCACCCTTTCGAACGTACAAAACATGGATGCCAGAGCTGGCAGTGATAGTTAACTACTTATCATCTCAATAATCCTATCCGCAATGGCAAAAATCTCCTCCATATTTGAATTTAACTATTTCTTCAAGGAAAATGGTGTCTCCTCTTGTCGAGGTGTGGTTCTTGGAGCTCACGCAGAGTCACGCATCCCTTTTACGACTCTAGTTCCCTACTCTGTCAGTGTGACAACAGGCTTTTCTAATGGCAAAGCTTTCCATCTTGGTTTTATTAAAGCACGTTTTGTTTCCCTGATCTTCATTCATCCATGATCCAAAATGACTGCGTGATTGCGCTGTTGCTGTTATTTTTTAGACAGTTATTGTTTTTGTGATATTCACAGTCATTTTGGCAAAGATTTTCTATCTGTGTCCACATCATTGGTGAAGATGATGACAGATAGCCATTAGAAACATCTCAGATGAGAGAGTTTTTCATTGACAAATGTGTCCGAAGCTAATTCATAATCCTTTTAATAAGTGTTTGTTTTTATCAGTTCTGTGTAGCACTAACTTCTTTAACCAGAATGTCAGTAGTGCTAACTCAGACACCCTGCAAAACTATATTTTATTGCATCTTCATGGTTGCCTTAGATGAATCTGTTAGATGTTTATGAATCCTGGTGATGAATGTAATGTAAGAATCAAGATGATTATTTTCTAGTGAAAATAATTTGCTATTTGGTAGAAATAATCAATAATGTGTAAGTACACAGTGTCTGGATTTCAGCAGTCGTTCATTCTTGTTCTACTGCATCCTTGTTGGCCAGATCAAGAAGTTTAGAAGTAAATTTTCATACCAGATCTGCCCAATGGCCCCTGAATTTCTACAATTGTACTTTACTAATTAATTGAGACCATAATCTAGTACTAGGAAAGAGATATAAAAAAAGAATTTAATAAATACCCATAACGTAGCCTTCCAGTAGAGAAAATGGACTTGGAATCTCTGTATTAGTATTTGGCTCACTCCTTCGAATATGAATGTGCGTGCACAACTGCACAAAATTAGAATTATTTTTTCTAATGCATCTGTGTGGGTGTTCTTGGTTTCTGTAGAGACGAGATATTACGTTCCCCACTGTAACTCTATGTGTCGTAAGTGGAATATGTAGTACAACTTGTTTGGGTCAGAATGAAGTAAAATTATACTGTGATATTCTTACATTTTTGGTCATCTGAGCTGCTCAAAATTCTGTTTTGCAATTATCTTGATTATTTAAATTCTTTGAATGTCCTTGTGAGAGTGATATGCCATTCTTTCCAGCTAAAATTATTTAGCTGTTTCTTTCCTTAATGTTTCCCCCTTAATGTAGGGGAAAAATCAATATAAAAGATAATATTTTAGCATTAGTTGATCCTAGGGTCTTATTTGATTCCAGCATAGCAGGCTAAGTAGCAAATGCTCTTAGCAATTGTTTCTGTTAGTGGAATTTTGAAAGCACTAAGAGAAATCTTGATCCACGGAGACAGTACAATAATTCACATTGACATATTTTCCCCATTTGCCACAGGGCAAGTGGAACTATTAATGCTCCTGTACAAAACCTTTTTCTCCTTTTCTCTTTTTTTAAGAGCAGAACGGAAACAGTGGTGATTGTAACAGTGGATTATGTGCAAAAATTTAGGCTACCCTGCAGCCATCACAGGGAATAAGATTCAGAGGGTTTACTCTCAATGTGTCTTTGCTTTTTTTTTAAATGGACCCCCTCTGTGCAATGAGTGTGTGTATGTATCTATGTTGTGGGTTTTTTGTGGATTTTGGGAGGTTTGATGGTTGTTTTAAGCAAGAAAGCATCTCTGGGGTCAGGGAGCAGGTAGCAGTGATTGTAAAATAAGCTGTTTGAATACTGCATGTACACATGAACTGAGTCTAACAAAGAAAATCTCCTCTGACTCCGTTCTGTGCCCCACAACGTACAGTCAGTGCCCAACGGAGACAGCCGTTCCAATCGTGTATAGACAAGGAATATTTGTTATCCATTGTAGTATTTTGCCTGCAGCTTTGAGAGACCCAATTTTATCTTCCCTTAAGCAGTAGAAATGATGTCAGCATCAGCGTCGCACGTTTTTCTTTGGATGTTTAAAGGACTGAGAAATTGAACCGTTCATTGATAAATAAAGATTTATGTAAAATATGTATAAATTTAAGCAATTTCACCCACTTAGTGCGGTACATCTGCCTTTGAAATGAGATTTAAACATGAGTTCTTAAAAAGTTGGTTGGTTAGCTGATCAGGAAATAATAGACAGTTGCCTGCTAATAATGCCAGAAACAATAATTACACTGTGAGGAGTAGTAACGATAGATGACCAAACATATATCTTCTCAATGTGCATCATGTTGGCCGTATGTTGAAAAAAATCTGCATGTGCTCTTAGATTAAAAATTAACTAGAATAAATTTTCAGATAAAGTAGCAAACAATTTCTTTGGTGTCCTTTCCATCTCTCTTCTCTGCCCTTCCCCCCCCCCCCCCCCTTTTTTTTTTAAGAGAGCCAAGAGACCAGGCTTAGGTCACAAATGAGATGAGTTTGATGACCTCAGCCTACGGCCTCGCAGACATCTGTCTACATCTCAAAACATCCATAGATTTTAGCAGAATTGGAAATCGCTTGTCAGGAAAGATCCAGGAATAGCCTGAGAACACTTAACTCTGGTTGTGATGGTAAAATCTCAAGAAACAAAAAAAATCGTCCCTTCCTTCTCAGTACTTGGTATTTAGTAGGAGTTACAGTTGTGGGGCTTAAAAGGAAAAACATTCAAAATACTCGTATTGAACCAAGGTAGGGTGGGTTTTTATTCTCCTCAGACTATTTATTTCTACATGAATTATTGTTCGTTCCTCTCTTGTGATGGTTCTTTCTGATGTGGGTTTCTCTGTAATGGTAATCACGTAGGTGCGGCCTCTGGGAAAGACACAAACTTTAACCTTTCTGGGTCATGGGTCTCAGAAGCCACTTTAGTTAGAGATCAGCACAGTACAACGATACACAAAGTATTCTCATTTGTTTCCAGGTCTTTCAGGAAAAGCTAATTAATTATTTATACATTATCTATATACATTTACTTATTATTACAGCTCAGCTGTCTTTAGCCTCCGCTAGTTAATTTAAAGTACATTTTTCCTAAGGTAACTTAATCATCTGTGATATAACTTGCACTGTTCATCAGGCGTATCGAATCGTTTTAATTGAGAACCCAGTTTGTTTGCATGGTAGTATTTCCCTGTTTGTGTATGTCCGCTGAACTTTACTCTTCCCGTAGTGATGGACAAGCCTGTGCTGTGATCAGTCTTTCAGATATGTAAAATAATACAAATTAATAAAAGATGATTCTAATATCAATGACTCTTCTGCTGGTCATAGGAATAAACAGGACCCAAATAAAACATGAGAATTCGAAGTAAGGAAAAAAATAGTGTTTGTATACGCTAAGATGTTCCCTAGAATTATGCGATAAAAATGAAAACTTTAAAATTACTGATTGTGTCAGCGTTGCAGATATTTAATTGTTTATTGTGTTGCTTGTGACCCGGTAGTTCAAATGGCACATCAGTATAGTGAAAAATAATAGTTCCTTACACAAAAGCAGTATTAGATACCCCGCTTCATAAAAAAGACAGCATATGTTAAGAGACTGAATAATTGTCTTGGCAAAATAAATGAATAAAAAACCTGTAAAGAGTGAGATAAGCAACATGGTGCATTAACTGAAGCTGGTTTCAGAAGCTGACATAATGTTCCAAATGCTGTTCTAGGAAATTTACCTTTTAAAACTATCCTAGAAAGTTCTTTATTTTAATGCCCTTTGTTTATAGCTCACGATGAACTCTTTGCGGGCTTTCCACAACGTCATCGTGAATCACAAATGCCGCAGATGTATCAGCCCAGCCGCCTTGCCAGCGCCCACCCGGCACAGCCGTAACTATCTTTACCGTTGCACCGGTGGTTCTGCTGTCGGGAGTAATGGTCGTCGTGAGATGACGGAGTTCCCAAAAGACACTTGTAGGGCCACGGTTGTGCTGTGCTGTGATACAAATTCAACAAAACATCTCTGTCAGATGGCGTTTGCCTGTAGGGGAGCTGAACCATTCCAAAGACAACGGTTTAGCAAACGTTTTCATGAGGTGTGTATCTCCGCAGCGTTTTCTTCCTGTAACACGGTAAGGCCTTGGGAAAGTTTATCCAATAATCTTGAAATAATACCATCCTATCGTAATGCGCAGTGCTGCCTTAGTCTGTGAGTCAGGGTATTTGGCAATAAATACAAGCTCAAATAGCAGTAAATCTGTTGATACTGATTATCACCTACTTGAACCGACTTTTCTTCTGTAGTGAAACTGTACGGTACAGGACTGTAAGTAGTACGATCAGGCAGTCTTTTTGCTAGGATAGCAGTCTGCTTCTCTCTTTACCTTTTACAGCAATACACAGGGAGCTTTTTCAATATGTTTCAATATTTTTTTTCATATCACTGGGTAAGTTGGCACATGAACTGATGTCCTTTAGGATTTGAACAGTATCTTACAAGTCTTGCATAGGGATAAGGACTTCTTGCAGTTTACTTTTCAGCTATTGAGTTTTAAATCTTGAGAATGGGAAGCAAAAAAGTTGCACAAGAGTCTTTGTTTTGGTTTAGTAAAAGAAAAAAGGTGTACCTCCCAATAACTGCCTATAAAATGTTTGTTAGAAAAAAATATAGTTATTAGGCGGAGTATAAAAATATTACTATGTTGCTAGATATATGGAGGCAGACAACACATGAAACGTGTTTCTGTGGCCAATGGGGTATGTGTTGTACTCATGAAACCTTGCCAGGTTTTGGGGTTTTTTTACTGCTCTAAAATCATTGACCATTCCCTGTTATGGATTGCCTAGCCTGGATATTGTTCCATATGTTGTAACTATGGAATTGATTTTCACTGCCCATCTCTTTGCTACTGTTTTTCTCCACTCTAATTTTCCTGTTTTCTTAGAGTACAAAGGGCTGTTTGTTGAGATTATTATTATTTTTACATAGTTAATAGGATGTTTTTCTTATTTTATTTACAAATTTCTGGATATACTTCCTTTAAAATGAAATTAAAACGGGTTAAAAAACCCAGTTAGAGCTTACACGTTTTATTATAGTCCATTAAATTCTTTAATAGCTATCTGTAGGCAGACTTTATTACGTTCAAACAAATGTGTTCGGGTTTTTTGATGTGCCAATGTTTTTTGTCGTTCGTTATAGCTGCTGCGCAAAGCATGAGTTACGGAAGGTATTGGAAGCGGTTAACCGATGGGTACAGATGCCGACTGGTGTTATGGCGCAGCATTACCAGATTTTAATTGTATGTGGATGGGGTCAGTCAGTGAAAGGCAAGGCGCTGCCAGGGAGATGATGTGTGTCTCAGCAGCTGGTGTGATGACTCACCAGAGGTCACTTTTTGCTCACTGATGAACCATTCTCTTATCTTAGCGCGAGGTGATAGCGGAGTGCTGGTAGTGCAGTATTTCACAGAATCATAGAATCATAGAACCGTCAAGGTTGGAAAAGACCCTTGAGATCATCGAGTCCAACCGTCAACCTATCACTGCCAAGTTCATCTATACCATGTTTTCAAGCACCGTATCTGTCCGTTCTTTAAATACCTCCAGGGATGGAGACTCAACCACTTCCCTGGGCAGCCTGTGCCAGTGCTTGACCACCCTTTTGGTGAAGACGTTTTTCCTAATATCCAACCTAAACCTCCCCTGGCGCAGCTTGAGGCCGTTTCCTCTCATCCTATCGCTTGTTACTAGGGAGAAGAGACCGACCCCCACCTCGCTACAACCTCCTTTCAGGTAGTTGTAGAGAGCGATAAGGTCTCCCCTCAGCCTCCTCTTCTCCAGACTAAACAACCCCAGCTCCCTCAGCCGCTCCTCACCAGACTTGTGCTCCAGATCCTTCACCAACTTTGCTGCCCTCCTCTGGCCACGCTCCAGCACCTCCATGTCCTTCTTGTAGTGAGGGGCCCAACACTGAACACAGTACACGACGGTACAAAGCAGTGTTCAATTTGGAAGAGGATGAAATTCAAGACTGATAACTCATAATCATCCCAAGTAAATTTGACAAAGCGAGAGAGTTTGGGTCACTGTCATAGATGTATATAATCCCAGCGCGTGGCTGTGCTCAAGGTCCTTGACAGCAAATGGACGCTTTCACATAACAAGCGTCGTGTTTCTTTTTGCATCCTGTAGTATCCTTGCTAGTTTTTCAGACTGGTAAGCCTCTTGGTTAGTTTGAGAGGAAAGTCTCCAGATAAATGCTTAGTGAGATGTTACTTTGATTTCATACCCTTTTTTATCATTCCTGAGGGGGTCCTCAGTTTTGTGGTATGTGTTTCAAACAAGGAAGTATGATGTTCTCTATGCCACCTAGCGAATGAATGATGTTCATAAGTGTGAATATAATTGTTTGGGAGCTTTAAAATTATCTCTCATCCTACTATAGCTTTTTTTCCTGGGTACTTGTTGCGCAACTTTGACAAAAATAAGATGCCAAGTGTGTTATAAAGGAACTAAAAAGGAGGTAGAGGATAACAGAGTGCAAATTACATAGCAGCGCAGAGACGCCTAACTTACTGCCAGTCCGAATCGGTGTGAACGTACAGCGTCTCCGAGAGGCGCCCCTACTGCTGCGCCACCATGGTGCCAGGCCCAAAATAATTAATCCCACTTCGGAGCAGATAATCACTTCACATTTGGAGTAATAGTAGCAAATCTGAATTGCTTATGGCTTCAGAGCTAGAGCAGGGATCAAGCCTCCAGCCTGAGCATCTCTCTCCTTTCTTCTGGAAGCGGGGTAGGCAGTGAATCCATGCAGGCGAACGTACCTCTTGCGCATGACTTCTGAATTGGATTTTCTGCATCCGGGGAGTTTCTCAGCAGGCTGTCCTGAGGCTGAAGACATCCCCACAATAGCTAGTTCACTCAGGACATCCAGTGGTTCTGCTTAGGCCACTGGATGGTTAATTATTCTCCGTATTACCTGTGAAATTACTACCACCAGACAGGTTATTGAATCTATTACAAACTTGCAGGTTTTTGATCTCTTCTTCGGCTTTAATATGTATGTCTCTCTTTGCATACAGAATGCAGCATCACAAAGAGTATCTATTTTTCATTATAATTTTAGAGTGACAGTCACATGTCATAACTGTTCTGTATGGGTCTGAGCCTACTGCCCTTAAGCATCTAAAAAATAATACTTTGCTTCATGACCAGGCCCAGACTGATTTAGAGCTTGAGAAGTAAATTACTACTCAATAGTAACTTGCTGCAATCCAGTTCTATAAAAGTAAATGCAGAATGTTGTTATGCTGGTTCATTATGATGAAAGTACATTGCATTATAATTTTTAATGGAGTTTTTAGTGTAATATATTCCAAACGCCTTCTTTAACACCTTGGGAGACAGCTGGATCAGTGGTCTCGCTCGCCAATTGAGGGGCTGTCCGCTGCCCACATAATTTTGTTAGTAGCTAAGGTTAAATTTTTCAGGACTTCATTAGTAGTATCAGCATAGTATCTCTGCGACGTACACGGTTTGAGTGAGCTCCAAGATTTCAGACAGGTGAGAAGTAGAAAACCTTCCCCTGGGTTACTAACCCACTTTTTGTTCTTTCCTGTTAATTGGCTGTTCGTTCCTGGGAACACAGATTGCGCTGCTTCTCCTTTACCTCGTCCAATGTCAAATCCCCAAAGAAGCCCTGCCAGCGCAGAAGGGAGCGAGCCATATGGGGCAGGTTGCAGTTGTTCCTTCAGGTCTGGATTTATTCCACTGTGAACAGATGGACAATGGCTGCCATCCACTAATGGTTCTCGATAGGTTTCTTCTGCTGTTCATCTCTAGCTTCTTTTTCTCTTCAGCCAGAACACAGACCTTCCTGGAAATGGTCTGTTAACTCCTCCTGGCTAGATGGAAGATGATACCTCTCATTTCACGATAACCAGAAAATGCAGAGGATTTAATTCCACCCTGGTTCTTGTGGTTTTAGCACTTGTATGAAGAGGGTGAGATCAAGAAGAAAATCCCTTAGTCACTTAATACAGATAACATCAGAGGAGAGAGGTTTTTTGTGTTCACTGGTTTGAAGGGAATTTATTCTCCCATTCACTCAGCACACTGCAAGCTTTTTCACTTTTGTACGGCTGTTATTTCCAGCGTAGAGCTAGCATAGCCATTCCATTCTGAGAAAGGAGCAATGCGCATTTGGCATTTCAAAAATGACTTTGAATGTTTGACACAGCTGAACTTCTTGTTCATTAAGTGGAACTTTAATCTACGACTTTGATCCTTCAGCAGACCTCCTTTCTAACAGTAGATGAAGGTCCTCTATTTTATTTCATGCTTGTGATGACCACCATTTCTTAAAGATAAAGTGCTTCTCTTTTCTCAATTATTCTTTTTCCTATTTTCCCTTCAGAACCTGCTGAAAATGTTTCTCCAAAATGGCCTTTCTCTTTCACATCAACCAGAAAGCATTCGCTTCCTACAGCGGGAAGTTTCACACAGAGGAAGTTACACATTAAAAAAAAAAGATGCTCTAATTAAAATATGCAATTCCAAAATGAAAGTAGACTGATCTCTCTGTGTGTGTTTTATAAACAAATGCTTTTCAGGATCTGAGCGAAAGAATTAAGGAAAGATTTAAATCCAAACAAAGACTTCTGTCCAGATTTTAAATAAATGGTGTCAACTTATTTTGATTACACAAATTAAAAGATCTGTTTTTAGGATGAAGTTTAAATGTTGGGCCTGCTTTATCCAACCATTCTTTTCTTCTGACATAAATCCCTTTTAGGATCTCCTAATAGCACCTGCAAGATTTACTGTTCGCAAAAGTTAAGATATTCCCTTGAAATATAATCTTACATTTTGATTAAAAATTGCACAAAGCTTTTAAAAAGATGGCTTTAAAAACTGTTACAGTGAATGACGCGTGTTTGATAATGAAGCAAAAATATGCATGAAAGAGCCAGCATGCAGAGCTATGACAAACTAAGGAAAATCTTTAGTACACAGTCTCAGTATCTAGGTGTAGGAATATTGTCAAACCTCATTATTCACTTTAGAGAGCATTCAGCGAGTGTCTTGGCTCGTTGCTGAGACGATACAACAGTAAAACTTCCTCTTTCAGTATCTTCAAAGTCACATCTGCTAAAGATATCGTACCCTAATGTATCTAATTTGTGAAAGCCCAGGGTCATGCCCTTATGATTAGACATTCTGAGGGGAATAAAACTTGTACTTAAATTATACATATGGCTGTTAACAGATACATTTAGAACAATGTATTTGCTCTTCAGCACATGTGCTCCTCCAGCTGACTCTGAAGAAGCCAAGAAACAGTTTGGGGGCTTTGAAAAATGTCATAATTCTTAGTGCAAAACACAGAAGACACTCAGCTGCGTAACGTTACTGTTCAAAAAAAAAAAAAATAGTCACGGTGACAGCAGCGCCAAGATGTGATAAGAGGATGGGGATTGTTAGGTTTCTGTGGAAGATTTAGTGATATTGTAGCTGTAAAGTCACAGTCTAAAAGATGTGAAGATGACTGAATATTTGGTGACCCGGAGGCGAGCTGGAGAACATGGGAAGTAAAATGGATAGGGGTGGTGGAAGGTTTGACTGGAGTCAGCTGTCTGCTCCTGGATTTTCTCACATCCAGTCTAAAACTAGGCCAGCGAAAGCCGTCTAGGGGAGGAGGACTCAGCTCTGGGTGAAAGCGAGGTTGATTTTCTGAAACAGAAACAGCATTACACTGTTCTGAAGGAAAACTTCACTTGCTCTTGGGTTATTTCATTTTCTTTTCCATCCTGAGCGTCTTCATAGTTTATTCTCTAGAGCAGGTGCCTCGTGGCAGCTGTCAAAGAGCAGGGTGGAGAGACCTTTCGCCGGGGGAGACGGGGTCAGATAACCTCTCTCCTTCAGCAGGTGCAAATCAGCTTTCCGCTATTGAAAGGAACACAGTTGGTCCGGTTACAATCAGCTGAGGATCCAGCCCTTGATGTTTTCCCAGAAAACATGAATTTGCGGTGTGTGCGCCAGGAGGGAAATAAGCCCGGTATTACCTACGGTACGCGTATGTTAAGTCTGCGTACAATCGGAAAGGAAAAAGAGCAAGCATATGAATCCCTTCATGATGTAGCGTAGAGAATACCAAACTGCAGTATTAATAACCTCCTGTTATTGAATACTCCATCTGTTCATCATGCCAGCTTATCCTCACTTAGAGCACTCCCCTTGTCATAATATTTTGTACCACACTCCCCTCCCTCCTCGAAGCAGCAGTTCCAGTTCAGAACTAAACATTTGCCCAGTCATGTAACCCCACCGAGGAAATGGTCTCATTGCCTGTATCTGTTTATGTTTCCCTATAGAAAAATGTAACAGAACTCTAATTTAATTTCTGAATTTTCATTTTTCGCTATTATTTTTTCCCGGAGATACTTCCATATCCATACTGGTATTCACAGATACTGCACTTGCGGTTTAAGCGTATTCTACCTCTAATGCTTGTTCCTGCTGATACTTTGCCACATGGAAACTTCAGTAGTAAAAAAAAAAAAAAATTATTATTTTCTTCTTACAGCTTTGATATCTATATATTTTTACATTTGCTAACATCTATAAATGGCAATAAAGTGGTTAACCACTTTAAAGTGATTAAAACCAAATTTGTTTATTTATACAAACTCCACATGAGGCGCTTGGCTAGATGCTGCCCTAGCGATGCACAGCGAGAACCTAAAGAAACTATGTTGTTTGAGGGATGTCTGAGACGTCTGTGCTGAGCCACAAAAGGCTTTCCCATGAATACAGGAGGAAAATGAAGAAAGTCAGAGGCTGCATAAACTCCTCCTGGGAGATACCTCCCAATGCTGCCGGTTAACCATGTGAAATGGACACTACCTGGAGAATGACGGGGAAAATCAAGTTATTAGGGAACTGGAGCCAAGTTGCTAAAGGCTGCCTATAAGCTAAAATCCTTCACTGGTGCCCTGAATGGATTCATGAAAGCCACACAACTTGGAGGCTGAACCCACCCTTTATAACATTTGGGTTCCAATAGTCCCCTCTCAAAAAAAACCCAAAGAAACCAAAAAACCTCAGGAAAATCTAGAGCCTGTGCTTATAGAAGCACAGAAGAGACAATCTGCTCCTGGTGTGTCACTTATCGAAGTGAATTACTAATGTTTGCTGCCAAAGAGTCCCTGAAACTCTTTGTTTTAGCTGCCTCTAATACACCTATCATCACGAGTACTCCAAGTATTGCAGGCCAATGCTGTGGAATCCAAAAAAGCTGTAAAATCTTCATGCCTACCCCCTCACTAGTTTTTAAAAATCACCCCCGGTCCCGCGTTCAGCGGTGCAGTCAGCAGAATGAACTCCGATCATCGCGCAAAACGATAAAAAACCCGCGAGAGGAGGTACTGACACTCGGCGCTGGGAGCTTGGCGTGGAGCGAGGCGGCGGCCGGGGCAGGCGCAGGCCAGGCTCGCTCCCCTCGCCCAGGGCACCCCAAACTCCTCTGGGGCGGCCGCCCGCTGCGCCTCCGCCCGCCTTGGCCGCCCGCCTGCCCTCGCCTCGAAGTCGGCGAGAGCTTTGCCATTTTCCTCAGCCTGAGGAGCATCAGGCCCCGACCTAGAGCTGGGCTCGGAAAATACCCCAATATCTTAACTTTCATCACTTGTCGTGCCCGCCACCGGGCGTTATCTGAGGGGAGGCCGGGCCCCCTGGCACCCCTGAGGTGCTGCTGTGGCAGCGCGGGCTTTGGGGCCGTTCGCGGCGTAACCGCTGACAGAAACCGAGCGTTTTATTACTGGAAAAAGCAAAATATGGGGTTTTCGCTGGCCGGGCTTGTCTGAGGGGAGGGGACGGGAGGAGCGAACCACCCTGTCTGCTCCCCGCCGCGGCTGAGGAGGACGGGCACGGCTGTGCGAGAGGCGTAAAAGTTTCCCAGACGGCTGGAAGCGGAGCTGCCGGGGCCGAGGAGAGGAGAAACCCGGGGGAAAGGCGGCGGCGCGGCGCGGGGCCATAGCGGCGCCGCTGGGCCTCCGCCGCCCTCGCCCCCTCCCTCCCGCGGGCGGGGCGGGGCGGGGCCGCCGTCAGCTGACCCAGGCGGCCGCGGGGGCGCCGCGCCGACTTTGGTTTTCGTCCGCCGCTTGGGCGGTGAGGGGAATGGCGGGCTCCCGGCGGGCGGCACGGCGCGGGGAAAGCGGGGCCGCCGGGCGCTTGGGCGCTGGCGATAACGCCTCTTTTTGACCCAAACCTCAGTCTCGGTTCCACTTTGCACAAAAGCAAAATTTCTACTTATTTCCCTCGTCAGGGAAAGCAGGCGTCGTCCCCCCGAGGGGGGTGACAGGGGAGCGGCCAGTTTTGGGGTGCGTTGTGACCCGGCCCCAGCGGCCTTCCCTGGGGATCGGCCCCGCGCGGAGGCGCCGTGTTGTTATTTCTTTACGTCCCCACGCAGGATGGCACGAGTCGCTTAAATACGGTGTAAATTGTGATGAATTCGGTGCTGCCGGGCGGTGTCGTTAGGGCAGAATTGGCCGTTTTTGCGGTGCGTGGGGCTTCCCGAGGGAGCGGGCCTGGGCAGCCAGGGTCACTGTGGTGGCGGCACAGCGGCGGGTCAGCCCTAAGACAGCCCGTTACTGATAAAGCGGTGCTTTCGCATTCAGGGAGCGAGGGCGAGGACTGGCCAGCCGATCGCCCGGCACTTGGGACTTCATTAGAACGTGTGGTGAAGTCCCAGGTGGGAAAGAATACCAGTATTTGGCCAATTTGCTGCTTTTTCTCTACACCCGTCGGCGGCGGTGCCGACCGCGGCCCCGGTGGGACCCGGGGACAGCTTTGGGCCTGGTGCGGAGGCTCTGAGGGGACCAGCAGTGCCGAAGGCACTAAACCTCACTAGGAACAACATTAAGTGTTCTGGTTTTTTTTTTGTTTTTTTTTTTTTTTTCATCCCTGTTAATTTATAAGTGGGAAAGCCTTAGCCGACTCACAAAAAATGACGAAACACTATGAGTGCTGGTATTTCGGGATGCCGGGGAGGGTGTTGACTGCAGCC
The DNA here is from genome assembly GCF_047370975.1 of Nipponia nippon. NCBI lineage: Eukaryota > Metazoa > Chordata > Aves > Pelecaniformes > Threskiornithidae > Nipponia > Nipponia nippon. The sequence goes on along the minus strand of NW_028262380.1, from coordinate 7,846,353 downwards.
AGCGTTAACTTTGTTGAAGTTTAAACAAAAGTGGCTAAACCGTGTCCTACAAGGGGTTCCAGGGGTCGGCGCACGCTTGTCGCCCCGCAAACCCACCGCCCGCGGACGCCGCGCTGAGGCCCTAAACCCTCTCGCGCCCGCCCCGCTGGCTTTCTGTCTTCGGTGCGTACCTAGAACCAGGAGATCGAGCCGGGGCGCGGAAGCCCCGCCCGAGGCGGCGGCGGCGGCAGCGGCCGCTCCCGCAAGGGCGGGCGGCGCGCGTGCGCGCGGCGGGGGCGCGCGGGCGGGCATGCGCGCGGGGGCGCGCGGAGGCGCCTCACTTCAGGGGCGCCCAGGGAGTAGCCGCCATATGCCGCGGCGGCTCCGATGTTTATCGCCAGCCTCGCCGTCGCGGAGCGGCGGTGCCCCCCCGGCCTCCTGCCCGCGGCGAGCCCGGACGTAGCGTTTCAATGGGAAGTTCTCACTTACTAAACAAGGGCTTGCCTCTAGGTAATGATCTCGCGTCGCGTCGCGCCGGCCTGGTCGCGGCAGTGGGGACCGGCGGGGGGGGGGTACGATCGGTCCCCGCCGCCACCGCCACCGCCACCGGGCTTTGTGTGCCCGTCACCGCCGCTCCCGGCCCCTCCGCTCACCGCCCCCACCCCCGGCGGGGAGCGGGGCTCCCCTGACGGCCGCATCGCCAGCGCAACTTTGCCTGGTAGCTGCTGGCGGTAGCTGGGATATTTGAATAATAATAATAATAATAAAAAAATCGAAATAAAAATTAAAGGCGGGGAGGCGGGTGAGGCGCAGTCCGGGGACTGGAAGTCGGCTGCGGGTGTAATTCATCCTTAAATAAGAAAGTCAAAGGGCGCTAAAACTGCATCCAGAATGTTAATTTTGGGGTGGTTCCCCCCCCCCCCGGTCCCGTTCGCTCGTGGGTTGAGCGGTGCCCTGGCTTGTAACTGCAGGGAAATGCTGGTGAAGTGCCATGGAGGAAAAAAGCTGTGCTAATATTTCAATAAACAGGAAGTTTAAAAGCGGCATTTTATTGCTGTAAAAAGTGCTTAAGGCCTGGCTGTTGAAATGATTTTGCTAAATCTGCGGACGGGTTATGTATCTGAGAGGTAAGGCTCTTCTCCCTAAATTTGAATTTCTCTTTTTCTTTCTTCTTTCCTCTTCCTTTTTTTTAAAAAAAAAAAAAAAACACCAAGAAAACACGTACTAGCAAATGCATTTATGGATTGCTGCTAGTTTTTAAGGTAACATGAATAATATGCATGGAGTGGTGTTACAGATATGCCTCCAGAATTGCTTGGCATAAATTATCATGTTAATCTGAAGGTGATTTTTTTTTTTCCTCCCTTCCCCCAGATATAAGGAGACAGAATGTCGATTCCGTTCATAAACATTATCATTTTGTAAGCAAATGATACCAGAAGACGGCTACAAAGCAGAGAATAAGCCTGTTTACTGTGTAGATGTGAGTCAGTCTGCTGTGCTGCTTTGTTTTCTTCTAAAAAAATTAAAATCAAAAGTCAGGATTTCACTCATAGCGCCAATCTGGACAGAATAATTGTAGAAAACACCGTTATCAGTGGTGGTTTTCAAAATTTCACCTGTTGTAACTTGAATTAAACAATTTAACGTTGCCTTATATTTTAATAACTGTTGTCCTTATCAGGAAGAATGTTTGCTTTTAGGCCATGATGGAGCAGCTAAAGATAATCATCCTTTTAGCCTCATTGAAAATAACGAGGCCTGATAAACTGAAGTGAATGTGTACTTTCTTCCCACTGAATTAAAATTAACTATAATATTTGTGATGTACATACATGTTTCAAGTGCATCGCCCTGATTCTTTCTCCTGGGTCTTAGAAGATGTAAATATTCTTATTTAGCATTTGAGCCCCTTGGCAAGTAGCCTGATGCCCTTATTAAAATAATTTAAATCTCATTATTGTATCCCACTAGGAAGGGAATAAAAAAATACTAAGAAAAATAAAATTTATATTTAAATAATTTCAGCTGTAGATTGAAATCTTATTGAGCAACACTGTAAAAATCTGTATCCTTCATAAATAAAAAGGGTTAAAAAGCTCACTCTAAAGTAGACTATGCTAGTAGAAAGATAATTGTCCAGTGCATCTCTTTGTTCTGTGTTCTTATCTGTTTTACCTATTTTTAGCTGTCGTTGGTGAAGCAGGCATGTAAAATTAGCAGCCCAAACTGCTAACTTTAGTATATTTTATAACGTTGCTCTTTATTGACCCCCAAAGGCAGCAAGATTTCAATATTGAAATTCCTTAATGTTTGACAAATGATATCCTCTTTGGTTTATTATCACGTCAACCATCCCCAGAGTAAGCCAGTGACAAAATATTTTGTCCGCTTGTAATTCACTAGTGTATTTCAAAGCAAAACGAAACAAACAACCGCCTGCCCCCAGCCTGCCACAGTTTTCCAGTCTGAACAAGAAATAGGTGTTTATGGGGTGGCTGCAATTCATAAACAGATAAGAGAAGAAGAGAGAGTTTAACAATGACAAAACCGAGGGAACAGTTTATGTAAAATAACACTTGGGATGTGAATGGAGTTTCTCTGTGTTTATTTAATGGCATCCAGGGCATAAATTGGTGCAGAGCCAGTGGTGTGTTCTCTGTCCTTCTGTAAACACCCACACCCCCCGAATAATGTGGATGCAGTATTTCCCTGTCAAGGGGTGTGTTATTTCATTACTGAATTAGTAAATAAAATAGTAATAATCCTGAGAACTACTGTAGTCATGCTCAGTAGAAGAGTTTAGTCAATGAAACTACTATTTTGAAATGAAACTACTATAGTCACCTTTGTGAATTTTTCAGTTCAGTGTTGTCAGTGCAGTTAAGGAGTAGCTGGAGCATGCAGCTTTTGAGCATACGGTATACTACGTGTAAAAAGCTCATCATCGTAAATATTGTATACGCTATGATACTTTATCATAATGTGGAGCTCCTGATAGTGTGACAAAACAAATTACAAGTGCCCTTACGCTTGTCAGTTTGGTTAGCTCTTGACTTGTCCTTCTGTATCATAAAGATAAATAGTGTCTGCCCTTTGTTAAAAATGCCCATGCTTCAGTTTACTAATCTCTCTGTTTCTAAGAGTTACTGTTTTATTTACAATGTAAACAGAGCGGTTGCAGTACTTAGCCAAAAGTGTGATCCCAGAGATGAGGATCGGGCTGGCTACTGTGAAGCGTTATCATACAGATACGGTAGCGCACTTGCCAAGATTTTGAAAGGTAAAGTCAATCCCTTCTTATCAAATAAGAACTTCTGCTGCAGATCGGTGACTAGGCTGAGTAGTCCCTTTTGGGGAGAAAACTGACGTTATCCTAAAGTACGTGTTCACATTGATACCGTAAGTTTGCAAAAAAAAAAAAAAAAAAAAAAAAAGCTTATTTTACAAGTAAATCGTTCGAACAGCGATAGATGTATGGAAGGCACAGATTTAAATGTCTTTTAAGTAAAGACGCTGAGAAGCAACATGATCTTTGATATGCTTATGTGAAATATAACACTTAATCAAAACCAGGCAAATATTTTTGGACTACAGTTGCTTGTTGCCACTTTGTCTTTCCTTACCTACCGTGCATTTGCAATAACTATGTTTCGTGAAACTTATCTGGAAAGGTTTGGCTACTTGTGTGTTAGAGACCTGCCTTTAAGAGTAATATTTAGGTTTTCGCCTCCTAGGCCGGCTGGGAACATTGATGAGGTGATACTCTCCAGCATGTGTCAAGCTTTCAAATCCCATAGCAGTTGGCAGTATAGCAACATAGCAGCCTCATCTGAGGCTCCCTAACCTTCTGGCCCCATAATTATTTATTTAGTGAGAGAGTAGAGATGGAGTTACACTTTTAATACGTGTCCTAAAATTTAAGGTGAGGATAAAAGTTGTAGTACATAGCCCTTTAGCCTTAGTCCCTCTGCCGCACGTGCTTTCTCACTCCCAAGACAGCGTAGCAACGGATTTACAGTTTGGGAAGACAGAAGTTCCCAGCTGTATTTTTGGGTCTGTTTCTCTCCTACCGCCTTGAGAGCGAAGATGATGATTCATTTGAATCTATATATTGATCAGGAAAAGATAGCAAACATTCATTACGGAGAAATCTAAAATTAACATTTCCTGCTGAAAAATAACCCTTTGCTCCCTCACCAGGATTCCTCTGGGAAGACTGGGGAAGTGCAGCAGCGCTTGCAGCTGTGGTGGGCGTTTTAGGATCTCTGAGCTGTGATTCCAATAGGATCTTTTCCAAGGCATGGTAATCCTCAGCCCATCTCCCCAGATGATTAACCTGCTTGGAAGTGTTTTGGGAATCTGGCAGCATCAAAGCGTTGGCTGGCTGAAACTGATGTATGACTTTATGCGTCAGTATTGTGGGGAGGGGGAAGCGGAGTAAGCCTCTCAAACTGTTTATCGTGTGAAAAAGGGTGCTGTGAGTCCCTGGATTAGACTGTTTTAGGTGCTCGTGGGTCCCTACCCTTTGATGTTCAGCTTTGGTTTGATGGTTGATATGAGTAAAAACTTCAAATCGTTTTTGAACCTGACCAGAGACCTATCCAGTTCCTCGAGGAATATGAGACAGTCCCTGGGCTCGTCTAATTTGCACCGGCTCGTCTAATTTGTGCCGCCTCATAGCTGCTATCTGCGGCCACGTCGGGGACGGGGAGTATTTGGAGCGCAGCGTGCCTCAGCCACACCCGCGGGCTCTGCCGGCCGCCAGCACCAGAGCCCAGGCGGGAGCTGGCAGCGCTGCTCGCTGAGCTGGCAGAGGGATGGCTACCTGAACCCAGGCTTTACCCATATGGGTGCTGCAACAGGCAGCATCTTCAAAAAGAAAAGAAAAAAACCTGTAATGAAATAATAATTTAAAAAAAAAGCTCACAAGGTAAAATTAAATTCCAGATAAAAAGAAATCGCTCAAAAGAAACCTCTCCTGAAAAATATCTGTATAGTAGATGAATACGTTAGTTAATTTTTGATGTGCAAAACATAACATGTTTATGTTTGCTATAGCAGAGCAAGAATTTAATTTTTGAGGAAGATGATTATAAATTGTCTCTTTTATGAAATATTTTTGTCATTTCATCTCAAACATATCGTGTTTCCTGTATTATTAGTCCATTTACTAATTATCCAGTTTGTGTCTAATCAACATAATTGAAAATTGACATTGATTTTTTTTCTTTGAACTAAGCATTGCTAATGCTGTAGCATGTTTCACGTTAATATTTATTTTCAACGACCGTTGCTCATCTCTGCATTTTCATCTTTTATTATACCTGCCTTTTTCAAGGGGCTTTTGGAGGAACTTCCTTGCAGTGTACCTGCCAGAAGGGATTCTCTACAGAAGGCAGAAAAAGCTGGCCTCGGGGCTGGGGACAATTGGTCAGAGTAATTGTAAAGTTGAGGCTTTTTTTTAACAGAAAGCTTTTTACTTCTGTTACCTATGAAGGCTTTGTAGCTTCAGTATTAAAACACGAGGTAATGTGGTTATATAATTTTGTGTTACGTCAGGTATTTTAAGGCATATTTTAATAGTTCTATTTACAGGTCAGTGGACGTCCCTTATCCGTGCCCAAATCCCTTTCGGCGAGTTGTGTCACCACCGGCAAAGTTACATAAGTCTGCAGTGAAAGTTTCACGCTTTCTGACTCTGTATGTATGCCAGGACTCACCACGTTACCCCTCCTCTCCTTGTAGTCTTTTTAAGGGAGCTCTGATGCCAACTCACAAAAAAAGGAAGGAAGCAGAGAAACATTTCTTGCTTGACTTGAGTCACAATTCCAAATTCCTGTATGCAGTCTAAATTTCTTATTGTTGGATGTGCACTAGCGGTCTTCCTGAACAGCCCCGATATTTTTTGATAGATTCCATCTTGTGCTGTGGTACGTGGACACGCCCTGTGATAAAAGCGGGGAGAGGTATGCTGGAAGCTTTGCAATTAATTCTCACGCTACCATGCGGGACATGACAGGAGCATAACTGTTTTGCTGCCTTTTAAAGCAAGCGTGGCTTTTGCCACCTTCTGTGCTCGGTTGACACGTGACCTTGAAGCGAGAAATGTCTGTAGTTGGGAAACCACGCTGGGCAGCCCAGCATTATGCACGTTTACCTAAATGTGTCTGGTCGGGTGCAAAAGGGATGTAGGCCCTCGTCCATGTTGGGCAGTCGGAAGAGAGTCTAAATACAGGTAGTGTTTTGGGAAAGCTGAGTTCTAGGGGCAGCAAAAGAGAGTGCTCCTGCTTTCTCTTTTGTTGATGTTGGAGCCTTGGAAATCCAGGCTGACTGCTGTTGCTGCTGCCCTGTTAGGGATTGTTCCCCTCTCCCGCCCTCCAAACATTATGAATAGGAATTAGCCCATGGCTGCCTTCTGATGACAGCAGGAATGGCAAATCCAGCTCTCCAAGGCTCTTCCTGCTGCCTTCCCATCAAACGGTATTCCTTTCCTATGGCCAGAGCATGCACCGTGTGCCATGAAGCCGTGTACCTGGCCAAGCAGAGGAACGACCAGTGTGCTGTCCTGCATCATGCTCGGCCAGTGCACCGGCGAGTCAGAACTCAGAAGAAAGCCAGGAGAGAAGCAGCACTGCAGGGTATTTTCATCACCTTCTACTACGCATACATTTTTTCACTCTGCAGGATGTCATCATAGCCCCTGGGTGAGTCAGAAGTTGGGAGAATGAGCCAGAAAGGAGCTATACGAAGATGTGTGCTCTCCAGTCAGACTGGGCTGATCCGCAGGAGGATTTGCAGGAAGGGAGTGCTGCCCCAGGCAGCTGTTAGTCATACCTACAGTCAGCGAGAGGTGCTGCTAGGGGCTGACGGAGAGTAATATCTGTGCCATTGGTGCAGATCCCAGTATCTTTAATTTAGAATTGCGGAATTTCTGTTGGCTTCTGTGGGATTTTTACCTGAATATGGATTTTCCAGAAATAGCGCTCTATTTTAAGCCGAACTGTCCAAAATTACCTTTGCTTCTTGCATATTTGCAGCATGGCACTCTCAATCCCATAAAGAAAATGTATGGCTTAGCAGAAACAGTGGTGTGGAGCACTTCATCAAAATTCCCAGATGAGTCAAATTTCATTAGGTGGTTGCAGCCAGTTTGTCTCTTGCTGAGTATGGAGCTTTAGCCTTTGCAGAGTCATGCAGGACAAAAGTGTTTAGCAGAGATAACCACAAGCCCGTCTCCAAACTCTTAAACTGATATTTAAATATTTTTTTCTCTTTAATGTGTTGTACCAGATATGTTAAACTGTTTATTTTCAACCAGATAATGAGCATTTTCACATTTGTGGTCTACCAGCCATCTTAATGTGTGTCTGGTGCTTCACTGAATAGTATTAATGTGTATCACAACCTTTCTCATGTTGTTGATTTTCCCGTTCATGTAATCAGTATTACTGAGAAGTGATCTTCAGTAATTCAGCGTTGTACGTGTACGTTCCCATGCTGACTGGAACTGGCTAGCTAAGTCTTTCTCTATCTTACTATACCATTTCTTGGCTAAGGAAGGTCATTAAGATACTGACCAAAGCCACTGTGGCATTTTAGGTTTTATTTTGTGTCCTCACCAAATTCTCTCCTGTGTGCTAAAAGTCTACCTCTGCTGGTTGTGCTCCTTTCCTAGACTGCCTTGTGCCACGATTACTGTCTTTCATTTCTGCTACCAGGTTTTGGGATGGAAAGTCTGGTTCATTTTGGTTTGTTTGCATTAGCTTTCAGAATCCTTCAAGATGAAAAAATGCAGTATCAATTTTCAGTACCTCTGTAAGCCGGTTACTTGCACCTAGAGGACTTACTACCTTCACCCTCAATCAAGATTTTTAGTTAATACTGCAGTCACTTCATTCCTTGGTTCTGTCAAATTTTTGTTGCTTTTTCAGCTCCTGCAAGACTGTCAAAGCCTATTTGAATTGCATTGAATTTGCAGATAGTTCTTAATGTGGAACCTTTTCTTGTTATCCTAAAACTAAAGCAGCTTCCTACCTCTGCTCTGGCTGGGGATCGTGGTCAGCAGTTTAGCCACCAAAGCGCTACTCCTTTGGGGACTTTGAACTCAGCACAACCAGAGAGCAGATTTTTTTATTTTATTTTTCCAAGCAAAAGCAACATCTAAGAAAATAACCTTTTATCTGTGTAGAGCTGGATGTATTTTAGCCACGCCAGTCTAGATAAAAAGAATGTCTTGTGGTTTTTTTTAAAAGCTTGTGGGAGGAGGCTCACAATAGAGGCTCCATTGTACTGTTAGTACTGAGCGTACAGGAAATCACAAATTAGCTATGACGAGAGTATTGAAGGGGAGTTTTAAGTTTACTTAATTCCCATAGTATTGTATGGTTTTGAAAGGGTTTCACAATACATTGCCTTTTGGGTTTGGTTGTGTATGTTGTTTGTATTTGGCAGTCCTCTGTTCAAGGCTTTCTCTTACCATGTCTTTGTTCAAAAGGTTTCATGTTTTGAATCCTTGAATCCAGATGACTTTCCTTCTTACTGTAAATACAGAGGCGTACAAATACACTTGGTATTTATCTCATGACCACCCTGCAGCCATCTAAAATTTAAATCTGGCATTATGTATGCAGCAGTGAGAACTATCTCCTTAGAGCAAGCAATAAAAAAAGGATTTTAAGTAGGAATTTGGAGAACAGTAAGCTGCAGGCACAACTTTTCCTTTCCTAGCAGATTTTCATCCTGCAAGATGTTGAGTTATTCCACTTCCAATTGATATGGAGGGGAATTGGAGTGGGCTTACAAATCCACGGGATCTTGGCTGCATCCTACATACTAAGCCCAAGTTATTACAGGATAACCCTTTTGCTAAAATTTTGTTCAAAGATTGGTTTGACTCAGTACCTGCAGTTGAGGAGCAAGTTTGGGCACTCAGTTGAAAGAACTAGGTTTAGGAGGACTCTTCAAAATCATGAATCTTATTTTCTTAGTCCTGTGAATAAAGAAAGTACAAAAAGGCATATTGCATTGAGTTTGTAATTTAGAACCTGAAGTACTGTGAATATTACAATTTTGCATTTGTTTCCATAACTTTGCTAGCATCTTCCCTCTGGACTTGTTTTTAAGCCTGTTAAATTTTGTTAGTGATTTTTATAAGCTTTGTGGCTTTGTTTTTAAAAAAATATATTAAAAACAATCTGTTAACAAATACATAAAGTATTTTCTTATACCCACAAAGAGTCAAAGAAAAAAAAACCACCAAGAAACTGAAAAGAAAGTTTGGGTTTTTTGGCTGTCCTGGGTATACTATCTTAAAGAAATTATGAATTTTTCAAAGTGTGGTTTACACAATTCTAGCAGCTATTGAAATGCCCTAAAGATTTATTGGCAGGAGGAGATTTTTTTTTTGTGCAGGAAAAAAAGGATCTCGAAAATCATCTCATTCTCTCTCAGATTTTCAAAGAGAATGAGTAAAAATTAGTTTTCATTTTAGAAGACTAATTCCAAAAAGAACATTGAACAGTTATTATTTTTATAAATGGTAAATAACCTCGTCTGTTACATCTAAGATTTCTTTGATCACAAAAGTGCATAGTGAAAGAAGCAGTCCATGAATAAGCCATATGATACCTGGGAAACTGCTAACATTTAATTAAGTACTATTTCAAATCAGGTTAGTTAAGCTAGTGCAAGCCTGTTTGAACCCTTGTTTAAGTGTAAACTAGGCTTATTTCACATTTGCATTAAGATATTTAGGAATCGGCAAAACCAAAATGCGGTACTTTGCAACGACTGTATATTGGGTATTTGTCTTCTGGTTTACAAGCATCTTTGAGCGTAACTTCTTCGTGTGGGATTCATAGCCCTCTATAAAAGGAACTTCACCGAAGCACATGTGTTTGACATTTAATGTCCTACATGAGAAGCAAATCACCTTGAAGTCCTTCTCTTTTTTTCTTTGGTTATACAAGAAGTTTCACATTACTTAAAATCTTAGGTGAGTACTGACATAAGGTGAAGTGCAGGGTTGCTGACTTTCAGGGCAAATTTGGTCTTATTATTGACAGGAGAATTGGAAGAGCGGGGAGCAGAGACAGCAGTGCTAGCACGTGTGCTAAGTGGTCGTTGGAATGGCCCAGATGGTCTTGGTGGTCTTCCCACATTTGCGAGTAGCCTGAGGAGCGGCCTGGGATAATTCACTTCACTTCTCTGTGCCCAGTCCCACCATGCATTCAGTGCAGGTAGGGATGGCGAAGTTGCCTGGGAAAGCTCTCTGGAGTCTGTTGGGAATGGCACCACATCAGAGTAGGATTCTGCTGTTAATGGTGCTTTGGGTAGGTGCTTGGTAGGTCTTGTTTGTGTCGTGTTTTATCCCAGGGAAATGGTTTGGGAGGCAGTGTGCTTTCAGTTGTGAATTGAACTGAGGTAAATGCACTTACTAAAAAGACAACCTGCGGCTTGACTGAACGCAGCGCCGTACAAAACATTCTGCTGTGATTGAAGGGCTTATTTTTTTCAGATTGAAAATGTACTTTCCACCATTAAAGCTCTTCCTCTTTAAACAGCAAAAACCCCCTCCTGTATATTTGAATCGGGAAGTTGTATTTCACCAACTAGCTTGACAGGACATGCACGCAAACAAACCAGCAAAATACTGGTAAGCAGTGAGGCTGCAGCTCCATGGGCTGTGCACTGAAACGTGGGGATGTTACGCTAGCGCTGAGTACTCCTGCTCCTGCTGAGATACGCAGTCTTGGAGCAGAGACATGATTGCAAGCTATTTTTACTTAACAGTTGAACTTTGGAAGGGAAGAAGTAAGGGATAATTTCTTTCAGTTTGAGTTTGCACATTGTACAACTATTAAAAACTTCAAGACGACTGTTAAGTAAAGACAGCTACTTGAAGTGCCAGATGGAAAAGAGCAAGAAAAATGCCTTCTGTTTAAAACAGAAAGGGGATCATTGCTCGTTTTGTTTTGAGGTCTTCTCCAGGCCACACAGTTGCTGTGCCTGGCTCTCTTCAGCGTTGCCGTTTCCGTCGTGGGGCCCGTTCAGATATTAGATGCATAGCGAGATGCATTTCTCTTGTTAATTGTATGACAGAACGCAGGCTTCAAATGACATCTCTGTCATGTGGTACCACGTCTGTATCACAGCATCGGGCTGCATTGCTGAAATCGGGACGGCACTTTTTTTTAGTTCCTACTCGCATTGTCCGGTAAGCGCTCTTAGGGACATTGCGAACATTCCTGCTATTCTAGAAATGTGCTGGCTTTCTCAAAAGCTGTCGTGGTTTGTGAAATATGATACTGGCTGTTTGGTTTGGACGTGAAACCCCTTGATTCATTCTTTTGCAGAGTAGTCGATCATCTTATTATGCCCATTTTATATGGATTTAGTTCAAGGCCTGTGTTAGTTTATACATAACTTGGAAGAATTGGAAAATGTGAAAAATGTGGAGTATTCTTCAGTTGGCTAAAATTTTAAAAGGGTGTTTTTTCCTGCCGGCATCTGGAAGTCAGCCAGGTGAAAGTTAACATTCCCACAATACCTTTTCTGTGGGATAATGGGCAAGTTCAGGGCAGCATTCTTTCTTTCATTTATATAAACAGACTGTGCTGGCCAAGACTATGGGAGAAGTGTTGCTGAACATGAAATTGTTGCTGTTTGCCCTTGCAGTTGTTGCTCTGTTGACAATGATTTATTTTTTTTTATTTCATTATTGTTCTCCTGTTTATATTTAAGTAACATGGAGTCTTCTGCTCTGTTACCATTTGGGATCTTGCCCAAGGCAGCGCTGTATGAAAAATTGATGTGCTCTATGAATGATTTCATACGCAGTAGTGAAACACTGTAGCTAGTACAAAACTAACTTTCAGAAGCTTTCAAAAAGTAGAAAGGTGTTCGTACAACAGTGGAGTCTCTTTGACAATAGATGAAAAGAGGTGAAGGTCTGAGAAGCTGAACTGACCTTTCATCTTGCTCTGCCGCCCCTGGTCCTTCCAAAACATAGCAGGAATAAATTGTCAGGGAAGCGTGGAGCCGGGTGCGCAGGTACTGTCCGCTCTATGGCTGGCTGACAGCTTTCAGTTGCCGCTGCTGTTTTGAGTAGGAGTAATTTTTATAATATTAAAGATTGACAGGAATTTATTAAAATACATTCTTCCCTGTCAGAATTCATATCTTTATTTTCAGAGCTGCTGAACAGTTTAGATACTGCAAAGGTTGTTGCGAAGTGCATAGCTTTGCATATAGAGTTTTATTAATTAGGAATATTCAGTGTGTCTTAAGCATATCTGTAGATTTTTTTTTCTTCTCCTTTCTTGAGGATCCCAAACAGGAATTTAGTGTGTACTGCCTCAGAGTAATCGTTTACACACGAAGAACTCTGCAGAAATTGTGGCCTCTCTGCCCAGATGAATTATCATTTTTCAGCCTCTACAAAAACTATAGTAGTGCTGCGTCAGTTAGCTGCGGCCAACCTTTGGGAAAGGTTGGGGAAAGGTAGTCAAGAACACAGAGAATTTCAGAGATGCTAAATGTTTAACCTGCAGTTTTCATGGGCTGTGATATAAGCGCTGTTCTTATTAAAAAATCATCTTAGTGACTTAACAGTTTTTCATCTTAGGTCTTTTCTACCAGAATATTTTTTTTTTTTTTTTGCCTTCAAATGGCAAAGTTTTTCCTAGAAAATGCATGGGTTTTATTATTGATTCTTAAGAGGGCAGCAAGCAACTGTCACATCTAAAAATTCAATTCTCATGCTATCTGGATAGGCTGGGACGTGGCCATATAATTATTCCCTTTCATCTGCTGATGTTACTGTGGTCCCTACACAGACTGAAGTTGGTAAATGAATGTAAAAATCATTTTATGTAAGCTTTGCATTTTTCTATGCTGTGTAGGCCCGTTGTCACGTCGTCTGTATGTTCACATAAATACGAAGTCAGTAGGATAGGTACAAGTACTTGTAATTTTTTGTTCTTTATTCATGCAAAATGCAGCAAAACGGTAAAATTCAAATGCACTAAAATGCATTAATGGTGAGATTTCCAACTTCCAGTTTTGTGACCATAATTTTTCATCCGTTTTCAGCCTCTAATGCCTTCTAATATGTTTTCAGGAACTAAATAGGAAGAAAAGCACTGTTGTTTACTTGATAAAATAAAGACATATTAAGAAACAGAAATTTATTGTCCTGTCTTCAGTTTGTATTCATTTAGAACACAGGTTTTATGGACCTTTTAGTTGGAGGTTATTTATTTCTCTAAGTTTAAAAGACCAAATACTTGAACTGCTGGTTTTATTGCATGTAAACATCAGTATCTTGGAACCGGCTATATTTAGATCTGTCACATTCTTTTCTATTCAGTATTTCTAAGCTTCCTTGCTTAAAATAAGCCTATTTTTTCCACATACAAATACATATATGTGTGGACCATATATGCCATGATTTTATGTATGAACTTACTTTTTTGCTGTAGTACAGAGAGTGGTAGCATCTTTTTATCAAGTGTGAAGTTGAAATTGCTCATACAGATACAAAATTTTAATTACATCAGATATGTACGCGCACATCGTTACGTGAGCTGCTTGTGCGCAGATACCTATCTGCTCATTCCTAATGCGCTCGATTTTGCAACTAACACTTAAATAGCGGGCTGCCTTACTCTGCGAGCAGCTCTACTGATTGCAGAACGCCAGTACAACTCAGTGTGAATAAGAACAAAGCAAGACCTTCTTAGATAAAGACAAAAAATAAAATCCTAATGAAAGATGTGCGCTGAATAGTAACTTGCGCTTTCATGTCTACCAACTGTGAAACCTCCGTAAGAATTGCTGCTATTGTACGAGTGTTCCCTCCTTCTTAATAGAGGTGTTCTGTATCCTGTTTTTCTTGTTGACTAGGGAATGACAGCTTTTAGAAGTATTGTAATGATGAAGTGCCATTAGCTGTATACCATTCATGTCTTAAATTGCATCCTTTGTTGTGTTCTTTGCTATTCTTGTAAAATAGTTGGGTATGGTCAGGATCTTGATTTCCAGCACTTCTCCTTTCTTTTTATTTTCTTGTTTTGTAGGTTATTCATTTTTTTTGTTGAATTGTATGTATTTCTGTGATCAGTTGGCATGGAAACATGGCTGCTTTATAGGCCAGTTGCTTTTAGCATTAATTTGCAGGTACTTGTTTTTGAATGTGAAAATGGAAACCATTTATGTTCTTCATCATTCCCCATCATTAATACTTGCATGCTTTCCGATGCAATGTAAATTATCTTTCCTTCTGTCTTAGAGGGGAAAATGTACTCTTGTTAAAGAGAAAAAAAAATACTCTGCTGCATCAGGTATACTGTATTAAGAAGACAGTACTTTGTATAAAAACTATTTTTATACATATAACGCAACAGCATCAGTGAAACAAAGCCTAACATCAAATCTTAGTTTAAGCCCAGAAAGCGCGTAACACTTTTCAATAATGCAAAGTCACACCACTCAATTTCTTTTTTTTATTAACCTATTTATTGATGTTACCCTTCCTTTTTTATTTCAAGAGAGACCTGTTTTCTTGTAGGGGTTTGCTGAATTTCACTTGAAGAAGGTTAGAGGTTTGCTTTGATCGGTGCTGACGAAAGTGGGGGAATACATTCGTTGATATTTTGTGACTTTAGTGCAGTTTGCAGCTTCTGAAATACCTCAATACTGCCAAAAGTGAACTTGTAGACTTTTTTTATGGTTATTGCAGCAGTATTCATGGTGACATGATGGAATGCTGCAGCGACTGCTGCTTGGAGAAGAACAAGTAGCACTATCACACGTCTTCATCGTGAAGAATAGTTAGACTATTAGTGTTTGTTCACGTTTATAGAAATTTGAAACTGTACCTAAATACATACTATTTTAAGTATAGATAACTAAATATCTAATTTAAGACCTGCTATAAGCAGGTGCCGACTGTCTGCTTTCAGTGTGGTTGCTTTCAAGTTCTTTAGGATGAGATTTAATCTCATTCTAATTTCTAATAGCTACCGACTGTTGTCTGAAGAGCTTTATACAGGTTGGATATGCAAAATAAAAATAAGATTTGAATTAATTTACTTTGGCTCGTACTTCCCCATCCCGTTCCAGACTGCAAACACTTTGTTTCACTAACCATTTCATAGGGAGCATGCAAAACAAACAAATTCAATTGATACTGCTCATAACTCCGTTCTATGTATTTAATAAACGATCGGTTCATCTGGCCTATTGGGTGTATTGCTGCACTGCTTTTTCTTCATTCCCTAAGTTAAAGTACACACAGTTCAATTTAAAAACCATAAGTCTATGCAGGGTTTGACAAATTTCAGTAAAAGAACTACAGACCTGCAGATTAGGAATACATTGTTCATGCCCCTAGTCCTATTTTATGAATTTCATGGTATTCCTCAGCAACCATATGGCTCATTCGCTCTGGACAGTTTAAAAAAATAATCAGAAAACAAAACAAACAAAACCCTATAGGTGTAAACCCCACATTTTCACATTTAATATTTTCTTTTAAATAACTTCAGTGGAAAAAGAAATAGATTGCTTTGTACCAAACCCCTCTGCCGAAACTGTTCGGAGTTTTCTTGTAGTTGCTTGCAAGTGGTTTTCTTGGAGGTTAAGAAAGAGAGTTTAGTACAGAAGATGAGGGCTTTTTGTCTTGCTTTCAGCAGTTTACAGATCAGATTTTTACGAACCATGATGCAGCTGTGAAAAGAAGTTAGGCCGTGCCGCTTCCTGTGTGACAGTATCTTATCATATGCACAGAATAAAGCCATTTCTCCCCCCTCCCCCCCCTTCCCCTCCATTCTCTCATAAACAAATGGGTCTGTTAACAGAGAAGAGTGAAAAATAAATGGGTGCCACCCTTTTATCATCTCAGTGTACTTGTCAGAGTAACTGGCGACAAGATGCACTTCTGTGGCTGTTGTAAACTACTTTTTTTTTTTTTTTTTTTTTTTCTCCTCCCCATCCTTACCTGAAGTGCCTAATGGCGGTCCTGGTCCAGGACGGGCAGCAGTGAGAACCACGTTGGGGGAAAAAAAGACTCACTATAATTGACTTAATCCCCATACTGAATTGTAACTTGTCTGGCTTAGATTGATCTCTTCTTTCATGTTCTCTCTTTTCAGTAATCAGCATAGCCTCTTTTTACATATTTTTAATTCTTTAATCAGACTGTTGTCCGTGGTTGGTGTCCTGCAGCTCTTAAAACTCGTTAGTTCTGACCAGCGGTAAATGTAAGTTCACACAGCACTTGCCAGTTGCGTTGTATTGTTTTGTGATAAGGTGGACCCCAACATTCAGGACACAGCAAATAAGTTAAGTATACTTGCTGTTGCATGATCCCTGCTCTACTACGTTGTTGGAAGACAGCATCTTTCCCAAATTCATTTATCCACAGGTTGGATACAGAACTCATTGAAATCAAAGGCTTCCCTTCTGTTGGGAAGCTCTCCCCATATTCTGCTGTGGGTGCTTGCCAGACCTCCCAGAAAATTAAGCTAGTAATCGTGTTGTCCTTGAAATATTTTTTACATAAAAGTTTAATTATTTTTATATGAAATAGTTAACGTGCTTTAACGAATATATAGTCCTGCTTAAGTTGAGTAGTTTATCTAAGTGTCCTGGGAAGTACCTATAGAACAAGTATGAAAAGAATTGTATCAAAAAGTAGACAGTGTCAAAGTGTCTCTCGAAGAAGTTTATATCCTTAAAGGAAAAAAAAATGACTAAAACTTCTATTAGTTGTGCAGTTTTCAGTAACTTAGTTTTGCCAGTCTTTTGGGTGCTGTCAGATTGTGGTAGGCATTGTATGAGGTTAGAAAACAACAAAGTTAGTTGTCTGCAAGGTAATACTGCAATAAAAAAATGTCTTAATGATACTTAGTTAAGTTGATATGTTGCAACTTGCTGCAAGGTAATTTTATAGTCACTAGCATTTAAAACTTGGAAAGCAGATTTCTGATGAAAATATTGGTGGGAAGCCTGGCTGCTACCAGTATTCTTAACTTTGAGCAGCAGCTCAGAAAAGCCTCCGAGGGTCATGTTTCACAATGTGTTGTGGTGGTATAAACTTTATAAGAAATAATGCTAGTTAATTGTTTTTCAAAAAGTATGAGAACACACAGGTGGAGTGGCCTCTTAAAGCATTTAGCTCATTGACCAGCACCAGCTTATTCACCATTTGTATGTACCTTATTTTATCTGGTTTACAGTGCAGACCTAATAAATGACCTCATCTGTGCCACTCGTGGATGTAGAATTTTCACTATAGAGAGTTATTTTCCAGATTTCATCTGCTATTCTCAGCACTCGTTTCTTCTCTTCCTTTTGTAAACTGGGATGACATTCCTGACCCAGGAGGGGCAGAAAGAATTAAAAGACTGATCTGAAGAAAATATTGTAAGAGGTACAAGTTCCTCTGAAATAACAGTTGTGCTGTCGAAGTACCTAGTAAGGAAAAAGAGAGTGGTGGTAACCAAAGTTAGAGAGCAGAAGTAATAACTTCTGGTTTTTTACTTTTGCAGTGATACACCTGCACTAATTTGGTTTGCTTTACATCCAGAAAGCAGGGAAAATAATGTGTGATGAAGAGCTGTTGCTCTGTTGTTTCTCGATCTCGAGAGCAAGGATTTAGCTTCATGTTCTCCCATGACATTCTGGAAAACAGTCATAATACTTTCTTGGTTTCTGGGAGTTATCCGATAGCTTTTGTCTTGCACTGGGCAAGCACTAAGCTGTCATTCCCTCCCATTTTTTCAGAAATTACAGCCAGCAGGAAGCAGTTAGACTTGCTTTCCCGTATCTTTCTCTACGCTGTGTCCATTTTCTGAACAACAGAATGAGTTTCAAGATAGGCTTTGAGTTTACTTGCGTGAAGTTGGCGATCCTTTGATTATCTTTGGATGATAAAATGCCAAGTCATTTGAGTGTTTCCTGTGACTGCCTGCTTTTAGAAATATAATGCTCCTGCTTGCCTTTCAGCACGCTGCTGTTTATCCTGCTACTGACATCCCTCCTGTTTCTGGTTTCAGAATATTTAGAAAAAACAGAGAGTAAGGTTTCTTATTTTGGAAATTCTTTATTGCATCTAATGCATTGCTCTCGTTTCCATTCGAATTGCTTCTCAGTCTGTTGTCAATCTGTATTTTGTTTTGAAAGGAAGTTGCTGGGGTCCGTTTTTTTGTAACTGTCCATTTTTCGCAAACTGTAACGCTGCAGAAGTCTGAGGCTGTCACTGCGAGAGGGGGAGATGACATTTGTGTGACGCACATATGTGCCGTGGGCAGATTTTGTAAATGTCTCTGCCTGCAGATTGGGCGACACAGGAGCTGTAACAAGTTTATTTTTTTAAGATAAAGCATACATGGAAAAGGCTAGAATAAAACTACAAACTGACATCTTAACTTCCTTTGCTGAGAAATGTAATAGTGAATTCATTTTCCAAAATACGGTGCTCGATCAAGCCGAGAATATACAGTTGGAGAGAGAACGTGTTAAGAAATCCTGCCTGTGTGAAGAATGAAGGGTAGCCCTTTGCCTTAAGATTTTGTAACTCTTAATAAGGGAGTCAGTAATTCCTTTTATAATACTTTCTTGCAACTGATGTTTTTAGCACCGATAAATGTTTTACGTAATTTACAGAGATAGAACATGATTTGGGCCCTGAAAAATTTATAATTTGAAGCCTTTATCTACAGACAAAGCGTTTTTATGCGTGTGAATAGACCCTTTTCAAGTTGAAAATGGTTAAACTACAGAGACTAAAAGAAACATTATAAAGCCTAGTGAAAAAATGCAAATATGGGTCATTTTTAAACACTTCTGACTTTTCACCAGTTCAGCGGAAACAACTTAAAGCGTTCAAAAACCCTCTCTAAACCCCTTTAGTATGTGGCATGTGTGGGAAGAAATATTTTGCTTCTCTCATCAAGTCATGGGAATAACTCTCGATTTTAACTGTGTTTTTCAGTACAGCTTTAACTGTGATACTGGGACCAGAGCCTTTGTAATTGAAACTCAGAACTCTACTTGAAGAAAAGCTCAGTAGAACAGCTCTCTTACATCATACGCTTTTATTATATTATGATTAAATGTAACATGATAATATAAACCCAGCTTTTGCCTTAAACTGCCTGTTTTATTTGGCACTTTGACTGTTGTTACTGGCCCGGTCTCCGTGAGCTTGTCATTTTTATACATCCTGTTTGCTTACCTTCAAAATGAACATCTTTTCAGAAAAATCCTATTTATTCCAGCTTGGTTTGGCCGCAGAAGACCCTGGATGGGAAGCACAGGACTTTGATGTCAGTATGCTCCAGACTTTCTCATTTTTACAACAAAACTGTTCTCTAGTTTGTAATCATCATCAGCCATTTTCTTAATATTGACAGAGAACAGCAGAGGTCAGTGGCTGTGGGAGGAACTGGAAAGGGAGAGAGAAAAAAGAGCTTTAAGGAGCCCGTTGCACTGGTTCGGTGTTTGTCTGAGTTGCGTTGGTTTTCAGAAGGACATAGTGGGGTGTAACTCAAGAGGGAGTTTATTACCCTTGCTCACCAGAAACCTTAATACTGTGCTCAATTGTCCCTTTTTAATTATGCTGGTCTTAAAAGTCTGGGCTATATATATATTTATTTGTTTTCTAAAAAGTGTTTTAGCTGTATATCTTAGAGGAAGTTTCTAGCTCTCCTCCCTTATTCCCATACCTAAACAAGAGAGTCATAGTGGGTTTTTTTCCACTATAAGGATTGCTGACACATATAGCACCGTGATGTTCGGCTGAGAGGATGGTGAATCACATTCCATGCTTTCCCAAAACAAAATTTAGAAGTTAAGAAGTTAAAAGAAAATGGAGAGGTCAGTGTTCAATATGTAAAATACTTCCGTACTGTTATTTTTAGTGTCATTCGAGTGTGTTCTGCTGACCTCAAAAAAATGAAACCTTGTGAAACTAATTTATCCAAGGCTCCACACTTGCTTATCTTCAGACTTTTTGATAAGAAAAATAAGGAGTGCCCCAGGTAATAGTTTAACGTTCTTGGTCAAAGTACAGGTGTGCTGTTAGAGAAATTGCTTTCAGTGTTTGGGATCAGAATAAAGGAAGCCTTTGATGTTGGCTCCGCTTGGGTTATTGGGTTTCTTTCTCTGAGACAGCATCCTGTGCAACATCTACAATATGACAAAAGTAGCACAGAAAGTAGCCATTAGGACAGGCTACACTCAGAAATTATATTCTGTAATAAATCCTAGGCACTGTCTTTCAAACATAATGTGAAATTACTACTCCGAAAGCGGTTGTATTGACAATGCTAAAAAATGGTATTTTTTCCCAAAGCATAGTTACAGCTCAGGCAGTGGTTTAAAACAAACGAAAAGAAACCCCAAACCTGCTGGAATAAAATAACTTGCTGTAGGAGAAACATTTTTGGAGGAGAGAAAAAAAATTACTGTTTTCTTCTTTTTTCCTTCATAGTTCAAATACGTAATATTTTACAGGCAAATTAAGAGTCGTTCCTTGAGTGTGCTACATTTTACATTAACATTATGTGGCTGTTCAGCTTTTATCAAAATCACAGCCGAGATGCCAGTTCTGATACCATGATTTAAAAAAGAAAAAGCAATGTTTGCACGCTTCTTTATATTGAATACATGGGTAAAAGAGCGAGGATAAGGGCCACTGATGCATTTCACTTCAGATGGCAGCTCAGCCCTGTTTCACCAACCCGTTCTACGCTTGTGTTCTGTATCCTAAGTATTTGTCCTCAAAATCTCCAGGACTGCTTCTTCCGTGGAAGGTGTTTTAGTGAGTCTTGGCATGATCTATATTGTTACTGGAATGGCTCGGGGAGTTAATCATTCTGCTCCTATTGCTATTGTTGAAGCAGATTGTTTTTCCAGTTCCTGTCAGTAGGAGTTTTCTGGCCTTTTTTTTAAAGTCACACCTACCAACCTATAAAGTTTATGCGTTGAAATATAAGCTCAGTTGTGTTTTAAAGTAGAATTTGCGTGTGTGTTAAGGTGGGTTCCACCCCAGTTGCCATTATCAGCCTACTCCATGGTCACCGTCCTGGGAGAAGACAACAGTGGACGTATACCCTGATATATACCCAGCTTATGGTGCGTTGTGGGAATGTCTTCAATGCAGACTTGATTCATGCATTCAGTTCTGTATTTTAGAGATACTGCCCCGTCAGTAACTGGGAAATCGATGTCCATAGTTAGTTGTGAGCAAACATGGCTGCTGGAGTGTCATAATTCTCGAGTTCTTTGATTCTTAATTTGTAGGTACTGTCCTGAGCTTCACTGCAGTCATTCCTGTTAGTTATCAAGTAGTTTGTGGCTTTTGCCACAGTGTGCGTGGGCAGGGGCTTTTCACAGTCACCATAAAACTTGTGGGATAACTAACAAAAGTTGGCAGCTTTAGCCAGAATTTCTCTGAAGTGGGGATTAATGGGAGTGTACTCAGCTAGGGCAGCTCCACCATCGCTGATCTGTCCTCCCCCCCCAGCCGTCCCCTTCCTTTACTTAATAAAGCTAAAAATACTTGAAACAGAGCAAAGTATTTACTGTGGACAGGCATATCCAGGGAAAGCTCAGTCCTTTAAAATGTTTTGCCTTTCTCTGGGGGATTGCTTTCATGTATGTTACTTGAACACAGCGCTTTTGCGATGTTGGGTTTTGTGTATGTTTTATTGCTGATACTTAGGCTTTCTCAATTTAGTACTTGATATAGTTGTTACCAAATATTGTCATTACGTTTGCTTTTTAAACCGCGATAGACAATTAAAACATTTTACAGTAACGCATTGTGCTATTACTGCTTGTTCATTTGACATTAAATAGGTGTGATTCATATTATTTTCAGTCTTATTTTGAAAAGTATTAGTTAAGATTAAACATAACATTATGGCATGCTCTGTATGTGTAATTTGAGTAATTTTTTGACAGATGTGAAATACTTTATAGTTTGAAGTACATGTGTAGTAACAGAAAATGTTGCCAGATGATTTTGTTTCCCCTTAACAGAACTTTATTTCTGATCATAGGCTTTCAAGATGTGCCTTGTGGGACCTTTGTTTTTTGTACCCTGACAGGCATTTAGGATTTTGTATGCATACTGACAGATGTTAGACAAATAACAGCAGAATTGCTAGGTGTTTAAAAAAGACTGCTTAGGGATCTCTATTTAAAAACACAACAGAAACCCATTTCCTCACAGTTATCAAACTAATATCTGAGAATGGCAGGTTTACTTGCTACGTGAATATGGAGAAGTAATGCAGAATCGTGACTCTCGGGTTCTGGTAATGGCAGGGAAATGTGGGGTTTTCTAAATAGAAGTCATTGGCTCGTTTTGTTTCGATTGTACCAAAAGGGAAGATCAAGTTAGTTGTCTCAAAATACTCTGTGTTGAGGCCTTTGTGTTGTATGCTGTAGCAGTTGCTTGGATGCCCACACTCATTTCTCACAGGTGGTAAAATATGTGATGCATAAGCCGAAGTACCATGGAAGTCTATGGACCAGGGTGGTAATTACATACCAGTGGTGTCGGTTATGTTTTGTGTAAGGGAATGAGCCGTGAATGTCCTGGAGAGCGGCGGGGTGTATTTCAATCTTGGCAATTAGAAGAGGATATAAGTGGGTGGGACTGCTCTGCACATCGTTGGGTCAACACAGCGCCGGAAACCACTTTTATTTTTCTTGGTCTCTTGCAAATTAAAAAGAGAAGAAGGAAGATGTCTTGTTTTTACTGAGTTTGGGTAAATAAAAAGCATAGAGTGCAATAGTATTCATCAGCTATGCTCTTCCAGTAAAGTTTCAGTGTGCTTAGCATTAACCTCTGAGCTTTGTAGACTTCAATAGAGACTGCACATGTGCTTTAAGTGAAGCTTATGCTTATGCAAGTTTTCTCTTGTATGTATATCATGAAGTCCAGGTCTTATTCCTTTGAAAATCAGTTCGGGATTGTTCCTATTAATTTCAATAAGACTTGCAGCAGGTTCCTAAAATCTTAGGAAACACAGTTAGAAACATTAAATGAGAAAAGAAAGAACAAAATTAAATTTCATCTGCTAAGTAATTCAGGCTTTGGAGAGTGGCTGTCACCTTTTTGTACATACCCCTTGTTGGTGTTCTTTATTATATTCTCCTCTCTGCCTCCCCCAGTCCCACATCCCAAATCATGGGAAATTGCATCCTGCTCATACTGAAGGTGGTGACAAAAGGTGTTGGCTCTGATTCTGGTGGAATCAGGAGATTTTTGTGTTGCGTATTCAGCATCTAAATATGCTGGATATCAAAATTGTGCAGGCTGGTAAGTGCTCTTTTTTTTTCCTGCATCCGTTTTACTCATCCGTGTACCTGCATTGTAGTTTAAAGTTTATTTCTACTTGACTGCTTTTAGAGTTTTGCTCTACCTTGAATTTAAATGCCACTTGAGGTCATGGTGCACAAAACAATGAGACTACCAAAACAAAGTCCAAAATTAAAAAATGCATGATGTGTCAGGAACCTTAAAATATGTTTTTGAAGTATGGCGTTTCTAGGAATTTTAATAGTGCATATTGGCAAATCTAATTCGTAACAGCTTCTGTGTTCATGTTATGAGTGGGATATTTTTTGTTTGTTTTGACAACTCGTTCTTTACTTGAATGAATATTAGCATTTATTTTTAAAAAAGCACGTACATTTTTTTGAGGGCTTATGGTAAATAAGTGACAGCTCTGACCAAATTTACAGCCTAGGTAAGAATATAAAATGAAGGTAAATGCCACAGGGGATTAATCTCATGTTACATGTGCAAGATGTAAATTAGCTGAATGTCCAACCTGTTATTTTCAGGTCTTGTTTTCGTAAATATTGATTAGATTTTTCAGTAGTTCGCGTTTTGTTGAAAACTTAAATCACTTTGATGTTTTACAGTGCATAAAGGAAGTTTTGTAGGACAAATTCTTTTAAAAGGACATTGTCAAGGGAGTTTTCCTACTTATTTAATCTTTGCACTTGTAAGAATCCCCAGAAACGTGAAAATGAAAACTCTCCTTTGCCAGGCTGCTCTCCTCCATTTCATGTGCATATCGGTTTGTCATTATAGGGTTACTGATAAGTGTTGTGCTTTTTGGCATTGATGTATTTTTCAGAAAAAAGAATTGAAGCATTTGTTTTGAAAAAAGAAAAACACATTTAAAGAATTACATGGACTTTGCAAACAGATTTAAGAAAATGAAAGGTAGGTCAAATTTTGGGCCTACAAACCTGACAATGTCCTTTACTTATAACATGTATGCCTTACTCGAGACATTCCGGATCCTAATGATGTTCTATTAATCGGTGGCAGAAAAATGTGAAAATGACATTGTTAATCATCATTAATCTTAATAGTTTACCTTGTTCATTTTGGTATGTTTTCTAATGTCAGCAAAGGGTGACAGCCTACTTAGAGATCTCTATTGTAATGTGATCGCTTCAGTTACTGTCAGTTCATAACATAAAAGGTTGTTTTACGAAAGGTTTAAAATAAATTAGAACAGCCTAGAGTACGTCAGGGAGAGCTTTCGTATCTTCCAACTGTGAGTATGTCGAATAGTATTGGCTTCAACTCTCCCCCTCGGAGCGTGGCACACACCAGTGCACCTTTGTTTCAGGAGTGACGGGAGGTGCAGGTAGGAGGAAACTAGCCCGCTTAGGTACCTTTTTTTTTTTTCTTTCAAGTTTAAAAAAATCCATCTCGTGCTAAGGTTGGTCTGACAATTTGTAAGTCCCCATGCTGCCAGAGTACGGAGGTAATAATTCACGAGCCGTCCTCTCCCGGTTTGGTTACAAAGCTGGGTGATAAGTTCATTAATCCTCTGGTTTGTGAGAGAGCCGCAATCACTTGAAATGCTCGTGCATGGGGCTGGCCTCCTCTCGGGTTCTGCAGCTGAAAGCTGCTTTTTATATTTCCAAGATTTTTTCCATAAAAGCTGGACTAGAATAAGGTTTTGAGACTTTTTATCTAAGAGCAGCTAGTCCAAATCGCAGGAAAAGGCACTCTTCTGTTAGGTGACTGGCAAATAGCTGCTACATACCGACAGCTGCTGGCTGGCTGTGTGTGCACATTATACCTGGTAGCATTTTAGAAAAATTCCAGCAGTCACTGGCACGGTAGCGGTTACTGGGGCAAGAGCTTCGCCACCAGATTGTTTCCGTATTTGGGGGGCGAGGGGAAACCCTAAACGAATAGCTGGATTAGACCTGTCATGGGAAACATGGGAAACTTTTTTTTTTTCCCCTTAAATACATTTAGATAACCTTAAGGGCCTGACATACACCCAACAAAACCAGCATGTTCAGAGTTAAGGCTTCTCACTCCATCTCCAGTACTCGCTGGAGCGCTTGGCTCTCCAGCGCGGGTGGTATTGGAGATCAGACGCTCTCCTCAGAGCCCTGCTCACCTAGGCAAAACGTTTGCCGCATGAGTGGTGCCGACTGTTCCAGGTATGTCTGTTTACAATACACCTGCTGTCCTGCGCAAGGTGCGGTGTGCGTCTTAACAGTCCGCTGGTTTCCCTGGTATGTTAATGGCCGGTGGCAGCACAGCAGGTGTGGTGGAAAGCCAGGAGCCAAAGGGGGAAGGGTACAGATGCAGTGAGAAGCTTTAACTTTGAGTTGCCTGGCTTCTGTGAGCACAAGTCAGACCCTTAATGTTGTTTTAATGTATTGTTTGTGTTTAATTTTTAGTAAAAATTTGAACGCCATCCAGGCTACAGAGGTTGCAGTGGATAAGAAGTTTAAAAGCTTTGGTTCAAGATTACAGGAGGCTGCAAGAAAAATTAAAGACATGGAAATGAGGATGGAATGACAGGCTGCTATTTTGCCTCAGAATACTGAAGATTGTAAAGCATTGAGAAATCGAATTCATGACCCTGGAAATCAAGCTCAGATTAAGAAATGTCAGGTTGGTAGGGGTTCCTGAAAGTCTCGAGTTAGGATAAACTGAGATTGTTTTCCCATAACAAAGGTTCTAGGATGTGGGGGTGGATGGTATAATTTTTGTTATCTGTGTTATGTGAAATGCTATACCATATACTTAAATAAGCCAGCTAAGTGAAATTATTTTTTTTTAAATTAGTTTCACATTTGTGGTGTCGAATGTCACTTTTGACCGGTTTACAGTTATTTCTCTCTGGCACCGAGTTGCATGATTTACTGTTAATGCAGCCATGGAAAATACTGCTCTTAAATACACATTGCTTTATCCTGCCACTCCAAGGGTCTGCTGCAAAGCCAAACACATGGTGCAGTGTGACATTTCTAGATAAGAAACAGGCAGAATGTATCTATATGGTGGAAGAAGTAGTTTTTTGTTCAAAGGGTTCTGATTCATAGTGAAACTGTGTCTTTCCAAATGTAAACTTTAAATAGTGACTGCCACTGTGGTTAAGTTACTGTAAGTTTACTTAAGCATTGAGTTATTGTCTGCGATTCAGTGATACGGTATTTGGGCAGAAAGATTGGGCAACAGGAAGTCTATGCTGAAGCTCAGAAAAGATTTTGGCAAGCAAAGGTTTGTAGGGTTTTCACGGTCAAGGTCACTGTATGTATTTGAGTTCTGGGGACTCTTAACAAAGCCCGAGATTCTCTCGGGGAGGTTTTACCATTCCGGTTGTTTCTCCGACTTTCGTTTCTATGCTTTGGAGCTCTTTCTGGCACGCCACTTAGTTAGACACAAGTAACTTGGTTGAAATCGATAGATACACTGGCATGAGGGGAAAACCAGACCACACCTTTATATACTTTAGAGAAATCATTATTTTAAAGGGTTGTGTTTTGTGATACTGTATTTCATGATTTTCTGAGGCAACTCTAGTCAGAAAAATGATTCTTAAAAGTGACAGTTTTTAATCTCATCTTCTGTTATCCGTTTGGACGGTATGTGCTCTTCTGTTGACAGATGTGCTTTAGTTGTAGCTCTAAGGGAATCATCTGTGCCACATTTTTCCTCATTCATCTTCAACAGCTTTAGTATCAAAGTTCTGTTCTGTTTTTTTAAATTTATTTTAGCTAGGATTTAAACTTGTCATTGAAATCCTGGCTTTTCTGGACTGACAATTAAGACAATGACCATAACATTTCAGTTGTAAAACGAGCCGTTGTTATATCCAGTATGAATAGGACTTGCAATGTCATTTTTACATTTGTTTCAAAACATAATTGCATTTTATTAATGCTATTACGTATACTATTTTGAAAGAAACATGAACAAGTCTACAACATGCTTTATTTTAGGGTGCTTCTAAGTAAATGTAATGTGGGGATTTATAATTAAGTTCCCATTAAAGGATAGTAATTATTGTCTGCATAACTATGTAGCATTTGCATTGTAGTGTTTGTATGCGGTACCGCATTATTAGTGTGTGGTTTATTTACTAAAAATGACTGTACGAAGGTTATGTGGCCGTTTCTGGTTCTAACAGGTAACAGTAGTAAGTTGGCAAGATGCACAAGTTTTAAAAACAATATTAAAAGGGCTTCCATTTAATTTTGGTGGCTGGATATTAAACACTAGTTTACTGAAAGAATCTGTGCATTATTTTGAAGCATGTCTATTGCAGCAGAGATTAGGAATTGATGGATTTGCAACAGAGAATAGTCTTAATGGGTGTTGTACTTTGCTGGTGAATACTTTTTGCATCTGAATTCCTGTCTGCTACGGTGACAGCACCGCCGTTACAGTCCATTGGCATCAGCAGTTGTTGGGAGATGCTGGGACTGGAACAGAAAAGAACCAAATCTACTTTAGTGACCAAACGCAGAAGGATTGGTGAGGATCTGTTGTCCTCCTGCCTTGAGTCCGAAAGATCCTTTTGCTGTTTGCTGCTGAGTAAGTAATTTAAAGTGTCGTGCAGTTACAGTTAAATTAAAACCAGCTGCAATTTCTAGAAGTTTTGCAGGTAGGGTGCTAGCTGAAACTGTGTGCATATAGGAAAAGTTCCAGTGATCCTTGTTCAGTCGTCTTCAAGTATAAAACCTGTTTGAACAGGTGAAAAACTGAAATGCCGGATTGTAGGGGGGCTGGTCTGTCATCCTGACCTGGTTAGGGGTGGACATGAAATGTCCAGGTGCAGGCTGGACAGCGGAGGCTACGAGGGTCACAGTCTCCTTAGCTGTACTCCTTCAGCCCCAGACCTGAGCTTGGTCCCAGTGGGGAAGCGATACGCTGCTTCTGTTGACTTGTGAAAACCTCTTTTCCCAGCAGCCATTTTTCTTCACCAGGTATCTTGTACAGCTGGGATTCTACTAATTTTCCATCCATTTAAAATACAGATGACAGTCTTTCAGGGCTTGCTTTTGACGCAGGCTGGGCCATAAGGTGCAGGGATTTCTTGTAGAAGATAGCCGGGGAACCTCAGTCTTTTGCATTAATGTTGGACTAACTTGTATTATCAAGCAATAAGCAATATTTTTAAATTCACACTGCAATAAAAATACGTTGAAATTTGCAAAAAAAAAAAAATAGCTAGCCTGCTTCACTTTGCAGTATTTAAAACTAGTTATTTTAAAAGAGGAAAAAAATTATGTACTTTATTCTCGGTTTTGCTTTTCCTTATCTCTTCAGGAAGTCCCTTTTTTCCCCACCCGCACTTAACTACTTTTGTGTAAATGTAATGGTTTAATATTATTCCCTTGAGTACTTTTGTATATTTATAGCATCTACACTGTTAAGAAGGTGCTCTCTAAATATCTTGTTACAAGGATTACTTTTCATTTTAAGACTCCATAAGGAGGGTATAAATGAAGTCTGCACTTTTCAACTGATTTTCCTTCCCCCAGATATTTAAAATGTATTTCTTTGTCACTTTACGATGTTCCAAGTGTGATGTTGATTTAGGGTGGGACATTTTGTTTGTATTTTGTAACCATTTTCAATGGTGGATTAAGTATGATGTGTGTGTTTGACTAAGCTGTACAGAATTGTTTTGTAAAACTGTTAAGTCTAAGCAGACCTACATAGACCAGCAATTAGCCTGTACATTTGGGCATTGGATCTTCAGTAAATTCAGAATTTTTCTGTCGTAGGCTCTTTTCACTTAAATTTTAGTCTCAGCAGGTCATCATCATATATGTGAACTGAATACTCAAATCCTCACTGAGTTGCTTATGATATTCCATAAGCTACGCTCTTACAAGCCTGGACAAGATATTTCTCACTCTGTGTAGAGCTCACAAAGGTGTGGAATCCAATCAAAACATAAACCGTGGATAGGATTGCACAAATATTTCTTCATAGTGCAGTAAGGATGTCCCTTTAAAAAAAAATATTGTATTCCCTTAGTGGTTTTATCCATCTTCCATTGTTCAGCCTCCTGAGCCTCCATGGCATTTTTTTCTGAGGTCTGCTGTGTTTGGTTGATTGATGACTGTAAACTTGTTTCTGTTTTACTAGCTTCAGTCCTTGAAATCTTTTTTCTGCCATCAGAATAAACAGACTAGCTATAACCTATTTTTTTATTACATTCGCATGGCTTGAATAATAAGTCTTCTCTGTTTCTTCATAGGCATTCGACCTCCGATCATGAATGGGCCCATGCACCCGCGCCCCTTGGTAGCGTTGCTGGATGGCAGGGATTGTACAGTAGAAATGCCTATTCTGAAGGATGTAGCCACAGTGGCGTTTTGTGATGCTCAGTCTACACAAGAAA